>NC_063191.1:6251854-6551854 GCF_017589495.1 Alosa alosa
TACCGGCCCCCTGCAATGCCGAGCCTGCCAGCAGGAGGTCCCCAAGCTACCAGCATGGTCAGCGGGGGTGGGCGGCGCCACCACCATCCCAGCCGCCCCGACCGCCGGCTCTGGCTCACCTAAGCTGCATCAAAGCCGCGCACTGTGGACCTCCCGCCCAGCCTGCTGGTGGGGAAGCGTGGCCGGTGCCCTGCCAGCGTTGGCTGGCGGCATCTCTGGCGGCAGAGGCGCCCAGCGTGCGCCGATGGGAGGAGGGCGGGGTCTCAAGCAGGGTTCCGCCCCCGGCTGCTGGCTCCGCCGATGCACCCCAACCATCACGGGGCCAGACGGCGGGGGAGGAGGGGACCTGCTGAAGCATCCAGCTGCCTCGCTCTTCTGGAGGCCGAGGGTGGAGCCTCTTGATGATGGCTCACCCAGTCCGGCTGGCGGAGACCTTTTAATTGACTCTTCATTGCATTTATTACATTGGAATCTTTTTTAAAAGCTGGACTTTTAACATCCTTTACACAAGCTATGAACTTTTAAACACACATGGACTTTACTAGACACAGTTTTAAAACAAAATGGCTTTTATAGACAAATGATTTTATTTTTTGTAAAATGTGCTGAAAAATGATCAAAAATATAAGAAATGAAAATGCAAAGGTGTGAAAAGAATGAAAACCATGTGATGATAATGTGATGAAATGATGAAAGAAAAGTGAAAATGCCACAAAAGAAAATCCATGAAATGTAACAAAACAAATCAAAATGTAATGCAAAAACATGAGTTTGTGACAATAAAAGTTTTCCAAAAAGGCAAAAGGATCTGTTCTTATCAGTTTAATATCTGATCGTCCTACCGAGGACTAATATATTAATCTGATTTTGGAACAAGGGAATTGAAGAGGGCTTGCTCCGTCCGGCTCCGCCTTGCTCGACCCGGTATTGCAGTATTGACTCAGGAGCGGTGCATCCCGCTTTGATTGTGGAAGAAAAAGAACCCAGCCAGCCAGCCAGCCAGCCAGCCAGCCAGCCAGCCAGCCAGCCAGCGGAACCAACCAGCCAGCCAGCGGGAACCAACCTCTGGGACTTTGGAACCTCGCTTGATTGACAGCCAGCAGACCGTGAGTCCTTGCCAGGTGTTGCCCAACAGGTGCCACCTCAGCACCGAGGGCCCTTTTGGTTTTCCCGCCCTTTTCTCTTTTAAATTAATAAATAGCTGGATGACACTGTGTTGTGACTGGAAGCGAGCATGTGTGTGTGGGAGGTGGAGACTGAGTGGCAAGGCAAGCCGCGCCTTGGCTCGCACGGCAGCACCTTGGAGTCCTCGGCGTCCACGACTACCGCCGTTCTTGACCTCCGTCAGCGTGGAGGAGGGCTGTGGAGGCTGAACTGTTCCCTGTTACAGGATGAGGAGATAGTTAGAGAATACAGGGAGCAGTTCAGCCTCTGGCAGACCCTCCAAGACTTTTTATTCACGAGCACACTGGTGGGAAATGGTGAAGGGTAGGACCAAGACGTTTTTAAGATAAAAGGTAGAGACAAAAGAAAGAGAGAGAGAGGAGGTGCATGTTGGGGCTGCAAAAGAGATTACAGAGATATTTTAACCTTTTAAACATGGGTTTGATTTTAGTGAAGAAATTAAAAGAGAAAAAAAGAAATGTCAGTTTTAGCAGAACAACAGAGTAAGGAACAATTTTAAGAAGTAAAAAAGAAAACAGAAGAAGGTGAAAAATGTACAAGGTTTTTTTTTAGAAAATAATTTCCAGAGGGGTGGGATAATGAAATTAAAAAAAAAAGATGGGAGGGAAGAAACCTGCATAGAGGGAATTTTAAAATGGTACAATTTTTTATCAAGACCTCTATGCAGAAAAAAAACGTGCATTTAGAAATGATGGAAGAGGTTTTAGAGTTTTAAATCAACAGTTTTAAATCAGAAGTTTTAACAGAAGATTTTACATTGGTTGAAATTTTAAAATGTCTTAAAGGTTTTAAAACAAGGAAAATGCCGGGAGAGGATGGGCTCCCGTGGAATTTTATGTTACCTTTTATGACATTTTAGCCAATGACATGTTGACTGTTTTAAAAAGAATTTGACGAACTCGAAAGACTTCCAGACAGCTTTAGGACAGGGATAGTTTCATTACTTCACAAAAAAGGTGACAGGACTGACTTAAAAACTGGAGACCAATCACACTTTTAAATTTTGATTGTAAACTTTTTTGCAGACTTTTAGCACTACGCATGTCAACTGTTTTAGAGGGCGTGATCCACCGGATCAAGTCTGTGCCGTACCTGGAAGGAGGATCACGGACAGCCTAGTGCTGGTCCGGGATGCCATCTGTTTTGGCGAGAGACAGACATATTAGGCTTTTAGTACTAAATTTAGACTTTGAGAAAGCTTTTGATCGGGTCTCGCACCAGTACCTTTAAAGGTACTGCAAAAAATGGGGTTTCCAGGAAGGTTTTAAAGTGGGTGGGATTGCTGTATAAAGACATCAACAGCAAAATTCGTGTAAATGGGCACCTGACAAATCGCGCTTAATGTTAGCTCTGGCGTCCGCCAGGGTGTCCTTTATCCCCCCCACTCCTGTTAGCTTCGTGCATCGAGCAGCTGGCACAGATCTTGAGAAGGGACAAATGGATCAAAGGACTGGACTTGCCAGGTGGACTGACCGCGACTTATGCACTCTGTACATGGACGACGTGACCCTTCTACTTGAATGACGTTTTTATCGGCCCAAAGAGCACTCGACTTGACTGACTGGTAATGGAAGGGCCTCCCGGCCAAGCTCAACAGGGGCAAGTCCGAGGCCCAGCTCTTTGGGCGTGGGGGTGACGTAAGACCAAATCTGGCAGTAGATTTTAAACAGACAGACATCAGAATTTTAGGCATTAAATTTGACAATGAGGGTGGTGGGCGGGGCAACTGGACTGGACGCGTTAGGGAGAGTCAGACAACGACTGGGGTTCTGGGGACTAAGACAGTTGACATTTGAAGGTAAGGTTTTAATTTTTAAAGCTGTCATCTTACCCCTGCTTTTATTACTGTGTTCTGTTTTTTAGTCCCCCCAGGAGCTTTCTTTTTTTAGGTGTGGAGAGAGCGGTGTTTTTATTTCATGTGGGGGTCCAAGTGGGAAAGACTAAGGAGGGAGGTCCTGAAAAAAGACCTGAGAATGGAGGAAAGGGCCTCCCAGACCCCCACCTGTTTTAGGAGCCCATTTCACCGCCCTCCACATCAGATACGCGACGACCCCATCCGGAGACAGCAAGACAGCAGCCCTGGCCCGGTTCTGGATGGGGTCGTACCTGAGAAAATTGAAAATTTTAAATACTGATCTTAAACGTCCAGTTGCTTTTAACCTGCCCCCACAATATGTTTTTATCAAAACGTTTTTAAACAAATTTGACTTAGAGGGGCAGGATGTCACTATTTTAACTAAAGCAAAATCTCTTGTCTCTCTTGTGCAGGACCGGGAAGCAGTGAGCCCCGTTCCCGGCCTCACACTCAGTGAGGCCAAGCAGGCTTGGAGGAACGCTGCCCACCCCGCCCTCCAGAACAAGCTGAAGGATCTGGCGTGGATGGCGCCCATGAGGTCCTCCCGGTCAGAGCCGTGATGCACTCCCGGGGCATGGGGAAAATCAACACCTGCCCACGTCCAGGATGCGGCCAACCTGAGACCGTGCGGCACCTGCTCTGGGAGTGCGGCGTGGCGAGGGACCTGTGGGCCGATACCGGCCCCCTGCAATGCCCGAGCCTGCCAGCAGGGGAGGTCCCCCCAAGCTACCAACTTGTGGTCAGCGGGGTGGGCCAGGGCGCCACCACCATCCCAGCCGCCCGACTTCGGGCCGCTCTGGCTCACCTAAACAGCATCAAAGCCGCACTGTGGACCTCCCCGCAACCTGCTGGTGGGGAAGCGCGTGGCGGTGCCCCTGCCAGCGTTCACGGCTGGCTGGCATTACATCTACGCAGGGGAGGCCGCCGTCGCCGCCATTCGGGAGGGGGGCCGGGGTCTCAAGCAGAAGGTTCCCGCCCCCCACGGCTGCTGGCTCCCGCCGATGCACCCCCACCACTACCATCACGGGACGGAGCAGCGGGCGGAGGGGAGGACCTCCACTGGGCGCATCCGCGCTTGCCTCGCTCTTCTGGAGAGCGGGGTGGAGCCTCTTGTTAGTGGC
Organism: Alosa alosa; assembly: GCF_017589495.1. Classification (NCBI taxonomy): domain Eukaryota; kingdom Metazoa; phylum Chordata; class Actinopteri; order Clupeiformes; family Clupeidae; genus Alosa; species Alosa alosa. The sequence continues at coordinate 6,256,016 of NC_063191.1, forward strand.
TCACCCCGGTCCGGCACAACGGAGACCTTTTAATTGACTCTTATTGCATTTTATTACATTTGGAACTCTTTTAAAAGCGTGGACTTTTAACATCCTTTTACACAAACATGAACTTTTAAACACACACATGGACTTTGCACACACAGACACAGTTTTAAAACAAAAATGGCTTTTATAGACAAATGATTTTATTTTTGTAAAAAATGTGCTGTGAAAAATGATGAAAATGTGAAATGAAAATGCAAAATGTGAAAAGAATGAAAACCATGTGATGATAATGTGATGAAATGATGAAAGAAAAGTGAAAATGTACCACAAAGAAAATCCATGAAATGTAACAAAACAAATCAAAATGTAATGCAAAAACATGAGTTGGTGACAATAAAAGTTTTCCAAAGGAAAAGGATCTGTTCTTATCAGTTTAATATCTGATACGTCCTCTACCCGAGGACTAATATATTAATCTGATTTTTGGAACAGGGAGACGGAAGAGGGGCTTGCTCCGTCCGCTCCACGCATCGACCCGGTATTGCAGTGACTCCAGGAACGGTGCACATCCCTTTGATTGTGGAAGAAAAGAACCCAGCCAGCCAGCCAGCCAGCCAGCCAGCCAGCCAGCCAGCCAGCCAGCCAGCCAGCCAGCCAGCCAACCAACCAGCCAACCAACCAGCCAGAAACCAACCTCTGGGACTTTGGAACCCTCCTTGATTGACAGCCAGCAGACACGTGAGTCCTTGCCAGGTCTTTTGCCCAACCGTGCCACCTCCCTTTTCGGGCCCTTTTGGGTTTTCCGCCCTTTTTTAAATTAATAAATAGCTGGATGACACTGTGTTGTGACTGGAGCATGTGTGTGTGGGAGGTGGAGAGACTGAGTGGCAAGGCAAGCCACGCCTTGGCTGCGGCAGCACCTTGAGTCACCCTCGCGTCCCGCGACTACCGCCCGTTCTTGACCTCCGTCCAGCGTGCCCTGTGGCAGCAATCGCCGGGTTTCTCTTCATCTCGCACAAATCTTTTCGCCTTTTACTAAAGATTTCCGTGGAGGGGAACAGCCCCGAAGTTTACGGTATTTTTGAAGCTCTGCTTCAAGCGGAGCTGCACCTTTCTGTCAAAAGTCGAGCGTCGTGTGAGGGTCCGCTTTTGCTTGTCCCGCCCCCAAGGAACCCTCTGAGTGGCGGGGCCCTCGCCAGAGGGGGGCCGGACCCCGCGCAGTTGTGGGGTATCGCCGCCTTTTGGCTAAGATCAAGTGTAGTATCTGTTCTTATCAGTTTAATATCTGATACGTCCTCTACCCGAGGACTAATATATTAATCTGATTTTTGGAACAGGGAGACGGAAGAGGGGCTTGCTCCGTCCGCTCCACGCATCGACCCGGTATTGCAGTGACTCCAGGAACGGTGCACATCCCTTTGATTGTGGAAGAAAAGAACCCAGCCAGCCAGCCAGCCAGCCAGCCAGCCAGCCAGCCAGCCAGCCAGCCAGCCAGCCAGCCAGCCACCAAACCAACCAGCCAGCCAGCGAACCAACCTCTGGGACTTTGGAACCCTCCTTGATTGACAGCCAGCAGACACGTGAGTCCTTGCCAGGTCTTTTGCCCAACCGTGCCACCTCCCTTTTCGGGCCCTTTTGGGTTTTCCCGCCCTTTTTTTTTTTTTTTTTTTTTTTTTTTTTTTAAATTAATAAATAGCTGGATGACACTGTGTTGTGACTGGAGCATGTGTGTGTGGGAGGTGGAGAGACTGAGTGGCAAGGCAAGCCACGCCTTGGCTGCGGCAGCACCTTGGAGTCACCCTCGCGTCCACGACTACCGCCGTTCTTGACCTCCGTCCAGCGTGCCCTGTGGCAGCAATCGCTCGGGTTTCTCTTCATCTCGCACAAATCTTTCGCCTTTTACTAAAGATTTCCGTGGAGGGGAACAGCCCCGAGTTTACGGTATTTTTGGAAGCTCTGCTTCGGCGGAGCTGCACCTTTCTGTCAAAAGTCGAGCGTCGTGTGAGGGTCCGCTTTTGCTTGTCCCGCCCCCAAGGAACCCTCTGAGTGGCGGGGCCCTCGCCAGAGGGGGCGCCGGACCCCGTACAGTTGTGGGGTATCGCTTCTCGGCCTTTTGGCTAAGACAGCGGTCGACTCGCGGTGAGAGGAAGGCGGTCCTTACCTTGTGGTGGTTTGGACACTCTCATCCGGGAGTTATATTGGTTTGTGTGTTTTTTCTGTCTTAAAATTACTGTTTTTTCGTTTTGTTTTTTGTACTGTTTTGTGTTTTTTGTCTTTTTTACAGGTCTAAGCAGCTGCCTTTTCCTTTGGAGTTCCTTTTAAACATCAGGCCCAGGTAAGCGCTGTTTAGCTCCTTTTTATTGTGTGGTTTTTAGCTTGTTTTAGCCTAGCCTTTTAGCCTTTTTAGTTAATTTATTGTCTTAAGTATTTATAGTTTTAGTGGTTTTAGTTTAGGTTTAGGCTGGTGGTGCCTCCACCATGTCGGCTGCTCGTGCTGGCATGAGGAGGCACCACAGCGTACGTTTTAATTTTATTACAAAAAATGGAAGGCTAATGGAAATGTCCAGATTGGACTTTTCAAGAAAGTGTGTCCAACAAATGCTTGGTTTTAATGCTAGCGAGTTGAATTGTTTGGTGACTCTGCCTGGGAACAAAGGGTTTGATGTTAGCTTTCGCTCGGCTTCACTGCTTAATAGTTTTTGGCAACGGTTTGTGACTTGTAAAGACCAGCTCTCCATGTTTGAAGTTGAGAAACTTTCGGACAATTCACAGAAAGTGGTGATTGTTAGAATGTTCAATGAAACTGTGACTGGGGAAGACATTAGCACATGGCTGGCTAGATTTTGCGCGGTTCGTAGCCCACCAGTTAAGGTTTTAGACGAGGATGGCATTTGGAACTGCTCGTGGAGAGTTCCCATTAAACAATGGGAAGACCCGAGCAGTTACCTAGGCCTCCGTCAGATTCCGTCTATGATTGTGTTGGGAGAGAACCGGGGCTACATCCACTACCAAGGGATGCCTAAGCTGTGTCGCAAATGCGGCCAGCTTGGGCATCTTGCCGAAGCGTGCCAGGAAATTGTATGCAGGAAGTGTAGAGAAATTGGGCATCTTTTTGAAGATTGCACAAATGGCAGAAAGTGTAATCTCTGTGGAGTTTCATCCCATCTCTACAGAGATTGCCCTAGCTCTTTTGCCAACAAGCTAAAGGCTACCAAAATGGCCGCCATGGCCGCCCGGCCGCATGGCCCAGAACAAGAACAGGAAGAGAAGGACAAAATGGAGGAAGGGGTGGTCCCTGAAGTTTTGGAGGGAAACCTCCAGCCAGCTTCAGGGACTAGCCGGGCGGCTACGAGCAAAGCTAACACCCAGGCAGAGTCAGAGCACGGATTGGAGGCCACACCCTCCCAGCTGGAAAAGGAGATGGAGCAGGCGGAGGAGGAGCCTGAAGGAGAGAAGGAAGCCCCGCCTCCCGAAACCACTGAGGAGGTGAGTGTGGCCTCTGAGGGGGGCTGAAGCACCTGCTTCACTCCCCAATGCGCAGCATAAGAGACCTTTGGAATCTCCTCTGTCAGAAATGACAGAGAAGAAAAACCGGGTGATACTGTCTTCAGATAGTTCCTCTTCGGAAGATCTGAATCGACTGTGGCCCGGTGGACGCGAAGTGTCTTTTATGCGCATGGCGCTAAGAGCATCCACGCCAAGGGCAACGCAAGAGGTTTTCTCTGCCGAGCCCGACGCTGGAGACACCAGTGACCCTTCTGAACCAAATTCATTGGTCATAAAGGAGGAGCAGGTGTCACAGGAGATCAACCCCGGTTGATCTCCACTTGTTTTAAAAACATGTCTCTGTAATTTTAACTCTGTCGTGTCCATTTTTATCATACTGCTCATGAGTCTCACAATCTCAACAATCAATGTAAGAAGTGTGAAGACTCTAGTGAGAGCTCAGAGCATTTTATCCCTGTTGAGCACTCTGAATGCAGATGTATTTCTGCTGCAAGAGTGCTCCTTGCCTTTTTTAAAGAACTACAGCAAGTGGGAACAGATGTGGACCCCGGGACCCTCCATATGGAGCGGGTCCAATTTTAACAAAGCTGACGGGGTCGCCATTTTAATTAAAAATCCACACGTTCTGGTGAAGGGCAGCACGGTGGTGAGACCCGGGCGGGCCCTTTTAACCCACTTGACCGTTTTAGACAGGGATTTTAATGTTCTAAATGTTTATGGTTTTAATGATAAACATGACCGACACGACCTTTTAATAGAACTGCAGCCCCACATGCTAGGGAGGGCTCCCCTAGTGGTCGGAGGGGATTTTAACTGCGTTTTAAGCAGACTAGATAGAAAAAGGTAGGGGAGGATTTTAAATTAGACAAAACATCCGGGGTTTTAAACAACATAATTAAAGATTTTAACTTAGTCGACTGTTACAGAAAAGTGCATCCACGGGAGGAGGGCTTCACCTGGCACAGTGGTGACGGCGCCCGAGCCTCCCGTATCGACTATGTTTTAACAAGAGATTGCCCGCCCACGGATGCTACATTGACCCCCCTCTTCTTTTCAGATCACTGCATGCTCTCCTGCACCCTTTCACTCCCCACAGGTGTGACTGTAGGTGGAGGGCTGTGGAGGCTGAACTGCTCCCTGTTACAGGATGAGGAGATAGTTAGAGAATACAGGGAGCAGTTCAGCCTCTGGCAGACCCTCCAAGACCTTTACGATTCACGAGCACACTGGTGGGAAATGGTGAAGGGTAGGACCAAGACGTTTTTTAAGATAAAAGGTAAGGACAAGAAAGAGAGAGAGAGGAGGTGCATGTTGGGGCTGCAAAAGAGATTACAGAGATATTTTAACCTTTTAAACGAAGGATTGGATTTTAGTGAAGAAATAAAAAGAGTGAAAAATGAAATGTCAGTTTTAGCAGAACAACAGAGTAAGGGAACGATTTTAAGAAGTAAAGAAAAAGAAATGGAAGAAGGTGAAAAATGTACAAGGTTTTTTTTTAAGAAAATAATTTCCAGAGGGGGTGGGATAATGAAATTAAAAGAAGAAGGGAGGGAAGAAACCTGCATAGAGGGAATTTTAAAAATGGTAGAAGAATTTTATGGGGACCTCTATGCAGAAAAAAACGTACATTTAGAAATAATGGAAGAGGTTTTAGAGTTCTTAAGTTCAACAGTTTTAAATCAGAAGTTTTTAACGGAAGATTTTACATTGGTTGAAATTTTAAAATGTCTTAAAGGTTTTAAAACAGGAAAGTGCCCGGGAGAGGACGGACTCCCCGTGGAATTTTATGTTACCTTTTATGACATTTTAGCCAATGACATGTTGACTGTTTTTAAAGAATTTGACGAACTCGACCGACTTCCAGACAGCTTTAGGACAGGGATAGTTTCATTACTTCACAAAAAAGGTGACAGGACTGACTTAAAGAACTGGAGACCAATCACACTTTTAAATTTTGATTGTAAACTTTTTAGCAGACTTTTAGCACTACGTATGTCAACTGTTTTAGAGGACGTGATCCACCCGGATCAAGTCTGTGCCGTACCTGGAAGGAGGATCACGGACAGCCTAGTGCTGGTCCGAGACGCCATCTGTTTTGCGAGAGACAGAAATATTAGGCTTTTAGTATTAAATTTAGATTTTGAGAAAGCTTTTGATCGGGTCTCGCACCAGTACCTTTTAAAGGTACTGCAAAAAATGGGGTTTCCAGGGAGGTTTTTAAAGTGGGTGGGTTTGCTGTATACAGAAATATACAGCAGAATTCGTGTAAATGGGCACCTCACAAATGCGCTTAGTGTGCGCTCTGGCGTCCGCCAGGGGTGTCCTTTATCCCCACTCCTGTTCGTTGCGTGCATCGAGCCGCTGGCACAGATCTTGAGAAGGGACAAATGGATCAAAGGACTTGACTTGCCAGGTGGACTGACCGCGACATGCACTCTGTACATGGACGACGTGACCCTTTTATTAAATGACGTTTTATCGGCCCAAAGAGCACTCGACTTGACTGACTGGTACGGAAGGGCCTCGGGCGCCAAGCTCAACAGGAGCAAGTCCGAGGCCCAGCTCTTTGGGCCGTGGGGTGACGTAAGACCAAATCTGGCAGTAAATTTTAAACAGACAGACATCAGAATTTTAGGCATTAAATTTGACAATGAGGGTGGTGGACGGGGCAACTGGACTGACGTGTTAGGGAGAGTCAGACAACGACTGGGGTTCTGGGGACTGAGACAGATGACATTTGAAGGTAAGGTTTTAATTTTTAAAGCCGTCATCTTACCCCTGCTTTTATTATTGTGTTCTGTTTTTAGTCCCCCCAGGAGCTTTCTTTTAGGTGTGGAGAGAGCGGTGTTTTATTTCATGTGGGGGTCCAAGTGGGAAAGACTCAGAAGGGAGGTCCTGAAGAAAAGACACGAAAATGGAGGAAAGGGCCTCCCGGACCCCCACCTGTTTTTAGGAGCCCATTTCACCGCCCTCCACATCAAGTACGCGACGACCCCATCCGGAGACAGTAAGACAGCGGCCCTAGCCCGCTTCTGGATGGGGTCGTACCTGAGAAAGTTGAAAGTTTTAAAAACAGATCTTAAACGTCCAGTTGCTTTTAACCTGCCCCCACAATATGTTTTTATCAAAAAGTTTTTAAACAAATTTGACTTAGAGGGGCAGGATGTCACTATTTTAACTAAAGCAAAATCTCTTGTCTCTCTTGTGCAGGACCGGGAAGCAGTGAGCCCCGTTCCCGGCCTCACACTCAGTGAGGCCAAGCAGGCTTGGAGGAACGCTGCCCACCCCGCCCTCCAGAACAAGCTGAAGGACCTGGCGTGGATGGCGCTCCATGAGGTCCTCCCGGTCAGAGCCGTGATGCACTCCCGGGGCATGGGGAAAATCAACACCTGCCCACGTCCAGGATGCGGCCAACCTGAGACCGTGCGGCACCTGCTCTGGGAGTGCGGCGTGGCGAGGGACCTGTGGGCCGATACCGGCCCCCTGCAATGCCCGAGCCTGCCAGCAGGGGAGGTCCCCCCAAGCTACCAACTTGTGGTCAGCGGGGTGGGCCAGGGCGCCACCACCATCCCAGCCGCCGACTTCGCCGCGCTCTGGCTCACCCTAAACAGCTTTAAAGCCGCACTGTGGACCTCCCGCAACCTGCTGGTGGGGAAGCGCGTGACGGTGCCCCTGCCAGCGTTACGGCTGGCTGGCATCTATCTACGCAGGCAGGGCGCCGCGTCGCCATTCGGAGGAGGGGCCGGGTCTCAAGCAGAAGGTTCCGGCCCCCCACGGCTGCTGGCTCCCGCCGATGCACCCCCACCACTACCATCACGGGACGGAGCAGCGGGCGGAGGGGAGGATCTCCACTGGGCGCATCCGCGCTTGCCTCGCTCTTCTGGAGAGCGGGGTGGAGCCTCTTGTTAGTGGCTCACCCCGGTCCGGCACAACGGAGACCTTTTAATTGACTCTTATTGCATTTTACTACATTTGGAACTCTTTTAAAAGCGTGGACTTTTAACATCCTTTTACACAAACATGAACTTTTAAACACACACATGGACTTTACACACACAGACACATTTTTAAAACAAAAATGGTTTTTATAGACAAATGATTTTATTTTTGTAAAAAATGTGCTGTGAAAAATGATGAAAATGTGAAATGAAAATGCAAAATGTGAAAAGAATGAAAACCATGTGATGATAATGTGATGAAATGATGAAAGAAAAGTGAAAATGTACCACAAAGAAAATCCATGAAATGTAACAAAACAAATCAAAATGTAATGCAAAAACATGAGTTGGTGACAATAAAAGTTTTCCAAAAGGAAAAGGATCTGTTCTTATCAGTTTAATATCTGATACGTCCTCTACCCGAGGACTAATATATTAATCTGATTTTTGGAACAGGGAGACGGAAGAGGGCTTGCTCCGGAACCCCGGTATTGCAGTGACTCCAGGAACGGTGCACATCCCTTGATTGTGGAAGAAAAGAACCCAGCCAGCCAGCCAGCCAGCCAGCCAGCCAGCCAGCCAGCCAGCCAGCCAGCCAGCCAGCCAGCCAGCCAGCCAGCCAGCCAGCCAGAACCAACCAGCCAGCCAGCGGAACCAACCTCTGGGACTTTGGAACCCTCCTTGATTGACAGCCAGCAGACACGTGAGTCCTTGCCAGGTCTTTTGCCCAACCGTGCCACCTCCCTTTTCGGGCCTTTTTTGGGTTTTTTTTTTTTTTTTTTTTTTTTTTTTTAAATTAAAAATAGCTGGATGACACTGTGTTGTGACTGGAGCATGTGTGTGTGGGAGGTGGAGAGACTGAGTGGCAAGGCAAGCCACGCCTTTGGCTGCGGCAGCACCTTGAGTCACCCTCAAGGCCCACCGACTACCGCCGTTCTTGACCTCCGTCCAGCGTGCCCTGTGGCAGCAATCGCTCGGGTTTCTCTTCATCTCGCACAAATCTTTCGCCTTTTACTAAAGATTTCCGTGGAGGGGAACAGCCCCGAGTTTACGGTATTTTTGGAAGCTCTGCTTCGGCGGAGCTGCACCTTTCTGTCAAAAGTCGAGCGTCGTGTGAGGGTCCGCTTTTGCTTGTCCCGCCCCCAAGGAACCCTCTGAGTGGCGGGGCCCTCGCCAGAGGGGGCGCCGGACCCCGTACAGTTGTGGGGTATCGCTTCTCGGCCTTTTGGCTAAGATCAAGTTTTGGCCATAGCGTTCACCCCCTGTACATTCACCTGTACAATCCCTGGGTGCCGCTGGAAGTGGTGACTGCGTTTTTGTCGAGGTACTGTGGGGCTGTTAAGGGGGGGTTGAAATGTTTGAACACGAGGGGGGTGTGGAATGGCAAGCGCCAGTTTCTGTGAAGCTTACAAGACCCGAGGACCTTGGTTCCTTTCTACACCCCCCCCCTGGGGTTTTTAGCCCGGCCCGATAGAGGCTTCCTGAGCTACCCGCAGCCTATCCATTGCAGGCGTGTGGGCAGAGGGGGGCACAACGAAGCCGACTGTTTGGGGAAGAACTGCAGGCGTGTGGGGACACAGGGGCACGAGGGACTGTGCGGCCAAGACGGTAGCGCCTATGAGCGCACGACCTCTTCCGGAGTGTCCGGACCCGAGGAGGACGTCAAGGAGGTGGTGGGGGACGAGGACCAGCGTGACGGGCCTGAGGAGGAGAGGATCGTGAGGCCTGCGGAGCAGGCTGCTGTGGAGGGTGCTGGAGCGGGGGAGGCAGCTGTATGCGGTGGAGACCTCTCACCGGAGGCCGAGGTGGTGGCGGGGATTCCGTCGCAGGACCTGGTCACCCCTCCCTTCAGTCTGTTGGGGGGGGAGGCTGGGCGGGTGGAGCCGGGAGCTGGGGAGAGAGGACGATCGTGGGCTTGGGTGGCTTGCCTAGCCTAGCTACCTGCAGCACAGTCGCTTCAAAGGACCCGACCGGCATGGCACGGAGGGGACTCCAGGGCTCCATCTGGTGGACCAGGAGGAGGGTGCACCCATAGCCCGGCCATATTCACCAGCTGGATTTTGATCTGGAGGTCTGGACCCCATGGGCCGTCCCCAGCGTGGGACGTCGCCATGGAGCAGCGACGCTGAGATGGGGGAGCAAAGGCGGCCTCAGCGGCGGGTTGCCGGAGGTCGCGGGCGGACGGGTTGGGAGACGACGGGCTAGAGGCAGGCGGTTATCGGGTGCCGACAATGGGCTGCTGACGGGGGAGAAGCGACGCTGAGGAGCGGGGAGGTGGACCCCCGGCCACGGACGGGCGGGCGGCTGGGCCGGACGCGGAGGCCGGAGACGCCGGGAATCGCAGCTGGTGGAGTCGGCCGGGAGGCTCTTTCCCCTCTGTGCCTGAGGCGACGGGGGACCCGGGTCTCAGGTGTATGGAGCGGAGGGGAGGGGGGCTAGATCTGCGCAGAGTCGGGGGAGCCGAGGCCGAGGCCCCTGAACCGATGGGTCCGAAAGGACAGGTTATCGGTCCCCTGTCTAACAGGTTCTCTCGCCGAGGATCTAGTCCTGCTGCGAGGGGCCGGTCTTGGTGCCGAGAGGGTTTCCACTGGGAGGGCTGACAGGGCAGTGGACCAGGGGCAAGGACCAGGAGGAAAGGTGGACTAGCTCTGAGTGCTAAATGATGTGTGTGTTATGTGTTTTGGGTGTTTGGTTTGGGGGGCGGGTTGGGGGGGGATGTGGGTTTCATTGCTGGACATTTTTATGAAGTTTCTTTCTTTGAATGTCAGGGGTCTGAGGAGGGCAGAAAAGCCGGGTGCTGTTTTTGGGTTTCTGTCTTCTTTGGGGTATGATGTTTTTCTTTTGCAGGAATGTCATTTGAGGGATGAGGGGGATGTAAAAAAATTTAAGGAGGAATGGGGAAGGGGACCCTCTGTGTGGGGGGTGGGGGGTGCGCATGCTGATGGGGTGGGTATTCTTTTTGGTTCTTGGGGCTTTGTGGTAGAGGTGGTGGTGTGTACGGTGCCAGGCAGGGTGCTGTGTGTAGACGTAAGGGTGGGGGGGGTGGACCTGCGCTTGGTTTGTGTTTATGCCCAAAAAAGTGTGAGGGGGATGGGTGGGTTCTTTTGAGGGTTTGGCTCCGCTGTTTTTGTGTAATCGGGTGGTGGTGGTGGGGGGGGATTTTAATGTTTGTTTGGATAGGGGGGCGGGGGGAAGTGTGGAGCTGAGGCAGTTGTGTAGGGAACATGGGTTACGGGATGCCTTCAAGGTGGCCGGGGTGGGTGGAGGCGGGGCTACATGGAGGAACTCAAGGGGGGTGGAGTCCCCGCCCTGGACTATTTCCCCTGTTCCCTCAGCGGGTGTGGCTGCTACGGGTTCGGGTTATCCCGGCCTGGTGTTCGGACCACTGTGCCATCGGGGGAGGCTGACTTGGGGGGAGGAGGCGGTAAGGCGAGGTGGCGTTCCCAACCGGGCTTTGAGGAGATGAGTTCCGGAGCAGTGTGGAGCAATGTTGAGGGGTGGAGGGCAAGGAGGGGCTTTTAATGGTCCTGGGTGAGCTGGTGGGAGGCTATGAAGGTGGGGGTGGCGGCCTTCTGCCAGGCTTGGGTGGCAGAGGAGAACGCGGAAAGGAAGAGGTGGATTGCTGAGGTCTCCCAGGAGCTGGAGGCTTTATGGCCCAGGAGGGGGTGCCCAGAGGTGGAGGAGAGGGTAGAAGTTTTAAAGGGGAAATGGGGTTCTTTTTTGAGGGGCAGGCGAGGAGGTTGGAACTGCAGGGGAGGGTGGCTGCGTGGGAAGACGAGAAGCCTTCCCGCTTCTTTTTACAGACAGCGAGGGTGAGGCAGCAGCGGGTGGACATGAGGGGGTTGGAGGGCGGCGATGGGCTGGTGACCGCTCCAGCCGAGATGGCCGAGGTGGCGGCCCAGTACTATGAGGCTGTGTTTGTGGAGAGGAGGGGGGGGGGGGGGCTGGCTGGGGCTTTCCTGGACAGCGTGGAGGGCAGGGTGGGGGAGGAGCAGCGGGCTGCCCTGGAGGAGCCTTTCTCCGTGGCAGAGCTGGAGACAGCTTTGCTGTCGATGAAGGCTCCCAAAGTCCCCGGGGCGATGGCCCGTGACGGGCCGAATTTTTTTCGGTCTTTCTGGGGGTCTTGGGGCCCGGCCTGGTGGAGGTGTGGGGGGAGGTCCTGGTGGGGGGGTCCTCCCTCCCCCTCCATGTTGGGCTGGGTTGGTGACCCTCCTCCCCACAAAAAAAGGGGACACGGCCTTTGCTCCAAAATTGAGGTCGATTACCCTCCTCACGGCCCACTATAAAATCTTGGCAAAAGCCATGGCCGCGGGAGGATGGGGGGGGTGAGGTGATGGCCTCGGAAACGGGGAGGACCAGACTTGTGGGGTCCGGGGAGGTCCTCTTGGCTTAACCTCCTTGTTGAGGGGGACGATGGCCTGAGAGGGGACAGGGCCTGCCTTTGGCAGTTTTGGGTGTGGACCAGGAGAAGGCTTTTTTTAGGGTGAGCCATCATTTCCTTCTCCTGGTCATGGAAAGGATGGGGCTTGGCCCGGGGTTTTTCTGGGCGGGTGGCTGAGGCTGCTTTACAGGGGGGGGGGTAGGGGGGGTGAACGGGGTGCTATCCCGCTTTCTTTTACAGGCTGGGGGGTGCGGCAGGGGTGTCCCCCTCCCCCTGCACGCCCTGTACCTGGAGCCACTGGCGGCCTTTGTTAGGGCGGACCAGGGTGTGGGGGGGTGCACGCGCCTGAGGCGGGGGTGGCGGTTGGTGGCGTTGTCAGAGATGATACCACCCTTCTGCTGATCACAGAGGCTGGCCCTACGGCGGCGGGGAGGTCCTAGACCTTTTTAGCAGGGCGACGGGGGCCAGAGTGAACCGGGACAAGTCCTCGGTCCTGTTCTGGGGTAGTTGGGCAGGGAGGGAGGATGTGCCAGGGGTTCACTGCATGACGGAGGGCCTCAGGGTTTAGGTGTGGTTTGGGGAAGGGGGCGATGCAGCCGGAATTGGGAGAGGGTTTTTGAGAAGGTGCGCCTGAACCCGGTGGAAGATGAGACATCTGTCCTTATTGGGTGTGGGGCTACGAAGCATGATGTTTTGCACTTCATCAACCACCTGGCGGTGGTAAGCCGGTGCCTTTTTCTCTGGGGGTAGGAGGCTGGAGAGGGAAGTTTTACATTCCTGTGGGGGGGGTAGGACAGAAATGGGTGGGTGAGAACGATGCTGCCATGCGGAGGAGGGGGGGAGGAGCATGCATTCCAGACAAAGGCGATAAGGCAATGTTTGTCGCCTTCCAGTGCCGCTGGCGTTGATTTCGACCCTAAAGGGCCAGGGGCAAGTACCGGCTGGGCTTCTCCGACTGAGGTCTTAGGCCCCGTCCTTGTCAAGAGCCTTGGGCGATGGGTGAGCCGGATCATTACCGAGGTGGGTGGAGCTGCTGAGGAGGAATGGGTGAAGCTGGAGGTCGTGGGGTGCTGATCACCCGGCCCTCTATGCGCGGGCCCGATGGAGAGGAGGTGGGGGAGAAGCAGAGAGGGAAGTGGTGTGAGGAGGGGTGAATTCGGGGTGCCATCCAGCCCCTGCCTTTGAAAGGGAGGGACCTTAACTGGTTGGCGGCACTGGGTCGGGTTGCGGTAGTGAGCCTGCACGGCTCACTGCATCAGCCGCGACCAAAAGTGCAGTGGGGTGTGGGGAGGGAGGAGACGCTGACCATACCTTTGGTCTTGGGCCCGTGGTCAGGACTTGGGGTTTGGATCAGTGGTGGTGTGGGTGGGCGAGGGCTGTCTCTCACGCAGGATGGTGCCTGGGGGCGAGGCCTTTGGGGGGCCTGGAGGAGGAAAAAGAGGGTGGCTTTGTGGGGTTTTAATTTCTTTTGTGAAATTGGCCTTGTGGGAATGGAGGAGGGGATGTGTAAGGAAAAAGACGCCAGCTTTGGCGCCACATGTGGTGTTTGGGTGGTTTTTGGGGAAGGTGGGGAGGCATGTTCAGGAATACATTCAAGTGCATGGGGTTGAGAAGGCCAGGGAGGTTTGGGGAGGGTTGCCAAGGGTGGGAGGCTAGTGGGGTTGCATTCTTCTGGGCGCTGGTTATGATGATGTGTAAATAAAGGGGTGTGGTTTGGTGGTGGGTTTTGTGTTGATTGTGTTCTGTATATGATTTGATGTTTTGGTGTAATAAACGAACATAAAAAAAAAAAATCTGTTCTTATCAGTTTAATATCTGATACGTCCTCTACCCGAGGACTATATATTAATCTGATTTTTGAACAGAGACGGAAGAGGGCTGTTCCGTCCATCACGATCGAACCCGGTATTGCAGTGACTCCAGGAACGGGTGCACATCCCTTGATTGTGGAAGAAAGAACCCAACCAGCCAGCCAGCCAGCCAGCCAGCCAGCCAGCCAGCCAGCCAGCCAGCTAATTTTCAGCCAGCCAGCCAGCTGAACTAACCAGCCAATGGCCAGGAACCAACCAGCCAGCTATGAACCAACCAGCCAGCCGGAACCAACCAGCCAGCCAGCTGAACCAACCAGCCAGCCAGCTGAACCAACCTCTGGGACTTTGGAACCCTCCTTGATTGACAGCCAGCAGACCACGTGAGTCTTGCCAGATCTTTTGCCCAACCGTGCCACCTCCCCCCCTTTTCGGCCCCTTTTGGGTTTTCCGCCCTTTTCTCTTTTTTTTTTTTTTTTTTTTAAATTAATAACTGGATGACACTGTGTTGTGACTTGGAGATGTGTGTGTGGGAGGTGGAGAGACTGGAGTGGCAGGCAAGCCCGCGCCTGGCCTGGCGGCAGCACCTGAGTCACCCTGGCCCCCGCGACTACCGCCGTTCTTGACCTCGATCCAGCTGCCCTGTGTGTCAGCACGGGTTTCTTCATCTCAAGACAAATCTTTCGCTTTACTAAAGATTTCCGTGGAGGAACAGCCCGGTTTACGGTATTTTGAGCTCTGCTTGGCCAGACTGCACCTTTCTGTCAAAAGTCGGGCGTCGTGTGAGGTCCGCTTTGCTTGTCCCATGAGACAACCCCTCTGAGTGGGCAAATTTCCTTGAAGGGGCGCGGACCCAATACTGGTTGTGAGTGTAACTTCTGACCTTTTGGCTAAGATCAAGTGTAATTATCTGTTCTTATCAGTTTAATATCAATCGTCCTCTACCCGAGGACTAATATAATAATCTGATTTTGGAACATAGGGGAGGCGGAGGGCTTGCTCCAAATCCGCTCCACCTTGTCGACCAGTGTGCAGTGACTCAGGAGCAGTGCACATCCAGTTGTGTGGAAAAAGAACCCAACCAATATTAATAGCTGTGTGTGGCCAGCCGTGAGACAATAATAGTGGAACCAACCAGCCAGCCAAGCCAGACCAACCTCTGGGACTTTGGAACCCCTCCTTGATTGGCTGTATGAACCGTGAGTCCTTGCCAGATCTTTTGCCCAACCCGTTACCACCTCCCTTTTCCGGAGGGCCCCTTTTGGTTTCACGCCCTTTCTCTTTTTTTTTTTTTTTTTTTTTTTTAAGTGTCGTAGCTGGATGACACTGTGTTGTGACTGGAGCATGTGTGTGGGAGGTGGAGAGACTGAGTGGCCAGGCAAGCCACGCCGCCTGCGGCAGCACTGTGGAGTCACCCTCGTCCACGACTACATGGTTATGACCTCAAATCCGTGCCCTGTGGCAATACGCTCGGGTTTCTCTTCATCGCACAAATCTTTACTTTTACTAAGATTTCCGTGGAGGAACAGCCCAGTTCGGTATTACAGGCTCCTGGCAGTAGACCTGCACCTTTCTGTCAAAAAGTCGGGCGTGTGGCAGGTGGCACACTTGTCCCATAGGAACCCTCTGGTGGCGGGGCCCTGCATGGAAGGGAGGCGCGGACCCATTCTGGTTGTGGGGTGTCAGCTTCTCGGCCTTTTGGCTAAGATCAAGTGTGATATCTGTTCTTATCAGTTTAATATCTAATCGTCCTCTACCCGAGGACTAATATATTAATCTGATTTTTGGAACATATGAGGAGACGGAAGAGGGCTTACTCCGTCCGCTCCACCTTGCCATTGATGTGCAGTGACTCAGGGCAGGGTGCACATCCAACAGTTATGGAAAAAGACCCAGCCAATGACCAATATTGTGTAATATTATGTGTCGTGGAACCAACCAGCCAGCCGTGGACCAACCAATAAGCGGAACCAACCTCTAGGACTTTGGAGACCCTCCTTGATTGACAATAGCAGACCGTGGAGTCCTTGCAGGTCTTTGCCAACCGTGCCACCTCCCTTTTCGGGCCCTTTGGGTTTCCCTTGCCTTTTTCTCTTTTTTTTTTTTTTTTTTTTTTTTTTTTTAAATTAATAAAATAGCTGGATGACACTGTGTTGTGACTGGAGCATGTGTGTGGGGTGGAGACTGAGTGTAAGGCAAGCCCATATGTAGCTGCGGCACATGGAGTCACCCACAAATCCCACGACTACCGCCGTTCTTGACCTCAAGTCAAGCGTGCCTGTAGCCAATATTCAGGTTTCTCTTCCTCTAACAAATCTTCCTTTATGAATTTCCGTGGAGAACAGCCAGTTCGCAGTATTTTAGACTCTGCTTGACGAACTACCTTTCTGTCAAAGTCGGCGTCGTGTGAGGGTCCGCTTTTTGCTTGTCCGCCCAAAGACCCTCTGAGTGGGCGGGGCCCTACATGAAGGGGCGCGAGGACCCGATACAGTTGTAAATTATAAACTACCGGCCTTTGGCTAAGATCAAGGAAAGTGATGTCTTGTGAGGTGAATTTTGGGCGAACTGTCAGCAGCATGGTTAAGAACACAATCTGGTTATGGTGGAGCAGGGCAAAGAACCTGGAAAAAAAGTCAATTTGGATTATGTTTACTAGCATTAAGGAGAAAAGTTTTAGAGATTCTGGCCGGAGAAAGTGTTTTGTTTCCAGGACTGTTTGGCTTGGGTTTTTGATTTGAGTTTACACTTTAAGGACTACACTGATTTTGGGAGTTTCAACGGTTAGGCAGGTGAGGACTTTCTTTGTTACCACCTATTTGGCCATGCACAGGCCTTTGTCTGCGTGCATATATACAATCCTTAGGTGGAGGAGGAGATGTTCTTGGGTTTTGGGTGCTATTGTTTAGAGGTGAAGGGAGGATTCAAATGTGTGAAAATAAGTTTGGGTGGTGGACGGGAGGAGGCAGTTTACTTTGTCCACTTTCAGAGAGGATCACTGAGCCTTTTTATCCCCGGGAGTTTCGCCATTGGACCCAGACAGGGTTTTATCTAGTCAGTCTAGTCAGGTGTGGCTGGCGGAGAAACAAGCGGGCAGGGGCCATGTGCTAATGCTAGTAATGGCAAGAGGCACATGGCTTGAGTCCTCCGGCTCCCAGTGGTAGCTAGCCAGGCGTGGTAGAGGCAGGCGGAAGAGGTCGTGGAGCTGCTGGAGGTCGCGCGCGGAGGAGGAGGTCGTGCAGCGGGCTGGAAGATCGCCATGCTGCCTTCCTCGGCAGATTAGCTTTCCCTTCCAGTATCGGCGGAGGGTGAGGCTGCTGCCGGAGTGGAGGAGGTCGCCTCGGCAGGCCAGGAGGCGCATAGCCCAGATAAGCGGAAGTGTGGGTCTTCCTCGTGAGCGGGTCTGGCGGTCCTGCAGGCGCCCCTGGAGGTGCGCGCCACCACTGGTGGCAGGAGGAGCCTCGCTGGAGCGAGGATCTGGAGGCAGAGAGGGAGTTTGTGGAGACATGGACATCGTGATGTCGGAGCTCTGTGGTGATAAAGAGGCGGGCGGCTACAGCCAGACCGGAGTCTAGCGGTGATGAAAGTGAAAGGCGGTGTGCCCAGCTCCTGCCGGGAGGCGCAGCAGGTTTTGTTGCCTGGCCTGGACCCTGCCCCACTGCTGGGGGACGGGCTGGGGGGGAAGCAGGCTACTGGACCAGCGGAGGTTTTTGACATACTGGACGGCTGGGGGCGGCAGTCTCCGCCCGCTGCTCCTTCCTCTCCGCCGTCAGGCGACCAGTCGTCCTGCAGAACTTTGGAGGTCCCAGTGGGGGAGAGGAGGGAGAGCTCGGGCAGTCCCCCCACCAGGACCTCCCCCCACACCTCCACCAGACCGGGCCCCAAGACCCCCAAGACCCAGGAAATACACTGAGTGATGGGAGCCGGGCTATAAGGTGCACAGAGGCTGGAGAGGGAAGTTTTTACATTCCTGTGGGGGGGTAGGACAGAATGGGTGGGTCGGGAGTTGATGTATCGTGAGGGTGAGGAGTGGGGGAGGAGGTGGCGTGCATTCCAGACAAGGCGATGGCGTGTTTGTGCCTTCCAGTGCCGGTTGGTGGGGGATTTCGTGACCCTGCAAAAGTAGGGGCTGTGGGCAAGGTGCTAGCTGGGCTTCTCACTAAGGAGTCTTAGGCCCCTGTCCTTGTCAGAGCCTTGGGCGTGGAGTGAGCCAGCGGATGTACAGGAGGGTGGTGGAGCTGAGGAGGAATGGGTGGGCGCACTGGGAGGCCCGTGGGGTGCTGGATCACCAGGGCCCTCTGTCACAGGGCAGTGGAAGGGAGGTTGGGGAGGGCCTTGGGGAGGGCAGTGGTGGGCGAGGGAGGGTGAATTGAGGAGAATATCAGCCTCGGCTTTGAAGGGAAGGAGGGACCTTAGTTGGCGGGCGCTGGGTGGGTTGCGGTGCGTGGCGCCTGTACCGACACCCGGCATCAGCCGCCGCGTCTTTAGTGTGCAGTGGGGTGTGGGAGGAGGGGCGGCTGGATGCACTTTTGGTCTTGCCAGGGAGCCAGGGGACTTAGGGGTTTAGTGGATCAGTGGTGGTGTGGGTGGGCGGGGCTGTCTCGGCAGGGTGTGGTGCTCTGGGGGCGGGGGTTTGGGGGGCCTGAGGGAGGGAAGAGGAGGTGGCTTTGTGGGTTTTAATTTCTTTTGTGAAAGTGGCCTTGTGCAGGAATGGAGGAGGAATGTGTCAGAAAAAGAGCGTAGCTTGGGCGCCACATGTGGTGTTTGGGTGGTTTTGGGGGAGGTGGGAGACATGTGCCGGGGAATATGAAATTTCAAGTGCATGGGGTGGAGAAGGCCAGGGAGGTTTGGGAAGTTGCCAAGGGTGGGAGTGGGCTGAGCTGGGGTTTGTATCTTCTGGGGCGTTGGTTATGAGGATGTGTAAATAAAGGGAATTATGTGGTTTGGTGGTGGGTTTTGTGTTGATTATGTTCTGTATATGATTTGATGTTTTGGTTGTAATAAACGAACATAAAAAAATCTGTTCTTATCGGTTTAATATCTGATCGTCCTCTACCAGGGACTAATATGTAGTTTTTGGAACAGAGGGCGGAGGAGCATGCGTCCGCTCCCACTTGTCGACCGGTGTGCAGTGACTCAGGAGCGGTGCACATCCTTTGATTGTGGAAGAAAGAACCCAGCCAGCCAGCCCAGCCAGCCAGGCTGGGTAACCTGGGACTTTGGAACCCTCCTTGATTGACAGCCAGCAGACACACTTGAGTCCTTGCCAGGTCTTTTTGCCCAACCGTGCCACCTCCTTTTCGGGCCTTTTAGGTTTCCCGCCCTTTTCTCTTTTTTTTTCAAAATTAATAAATAGCTGGATGACATTGTGTTGTGACTGGAGCATGTCCTTGTGGAGGTGGAGGCTGGAGTGGCAAGGCAAGCCACACCTTGGCTGGGGCAGCACCTTGGAGTCTCCCTGCGTCCACGACTACCGCCGTTCTTGACCTCCGTCCAAGCGTGCCCTGTGGCAGCAATGCGGCTGGGTTTCTCTTCATCTGCGCTTCGTCTTTGCCTTTTACTACAGATTTCCGTGGAGAACAGCCAGAGTTCAGTGGTCTGGAGCTCTGCTTGGTGAACTGCACCTTTCTGTCAAGTCAAGCGTCGTGTGAGGGTCGCTTTTGCTTGTCCGCCCCCAAGGAACCCTCCTGAGTGGG
Organism: Alosa alosa; assembly: GCF_017589495.1. Taxonomy (NCBI): domain Eukaryota; kingdom Metazoa; phylum Chordata; class Actinopteri; order Clupeiformes; family Clupeidae; genus Alosa; species Alosa alosa. The sequence continues at coordinate 6,275,331 of NC_063191.1, forward strand.
GCCCTGCGCCAGAAGAGGCGCCAGACCCATTACGGTTGTGGGGAATTATGCAGCTACCGGCCTTTTGGCTAAGATCAAGAGTATGGTTATATAGGAAGCTGGCGTTTAGCCCGGCCCATATAAAGCGTCTGAAACTTCGATGCAATTGGAATTAGTGGTGTGGCGTGGAGCGGCAGGCTTTGGGAGGGATTGCTTAGTGAGTCCATTTTGAATGGGTTTTTGCGTTGGAGCCGACAGGGGATTTTTGTCTCAAGTTACCCCAATAGCAGTTTTCTGATCTTTAGTTTTTGATCTTCGTTCCTGTCGCAGTTCGTGAGGAGGTGGGAGATGGTGGAGGATCGTACGCTCCTGGAGGCCAAGATGACTCCACTCTACCTCCAGGAGTTCGTCCCGTTGGAGATCCACATCTACAACCCATAGTTCAGTTCGGATGTGGCCCAGTTCCTGAGGCGGTTCGTGGCGGATGTACGTGGAGGGACGTGGATCGGGACAGCGGGATCTGGACGGGCCGGGCTACAGTCGGTTGAGGGGACCCGGGGAAGCCCTGGAGGCTTCACCACCCCAGGGTCCCTTCTCCATGGGGCGGATCGGGGGCTTTTCTGACCCTGGTCAGCCCTGTACTACCCGGCGGTGTGGGGTGCTGGAGCCTTGGTGGCCTGTCCAGGGAATAGATGCCGTTTCTGCGGTGGGGAGCACTCGGCGGCTTCCTGCTCTCAGCCGAAGTCCTGCTCTCTGTGCGGCGAGGTGGGGCACCTTTAGATGGGTGCCCGAGAGTCGGAAGTCATCTTATCTTGGGAGGTGCTTAGGCTGGGGACTGACCAGCGTCCGTCGACATCGTCAGCGGTGGAAGGAGTAGCGATCACGGAGCTGGTTGGCATTCGGCCTCATTTCAGGAGCAGCAGGCTGGGGCTCCAAGTGATTCCCAACTTGTTGCAGGCTGTATGAGTGAGGGCAGGCTGGCCGGGAGCTAGCGACCGTTTGCTGTTCCTGTGGCTGTGACTAGCCAGCTCCCCACCCGGAGGTGAGGGTGGTACTCGCCCGACCAGCAGGTGTGCCTGGAAGGGTTCCCTCTAGAGGCCTGGAGGTGGCGGTGCGGGGGTTGAGGAGGGGCCCTGTTCAGGTGTACGAGCTGCAAGGCCTGGCTTCTTCCGGGGATTCGTCGGACACCCTCGACCAAGAGAAGGCCTTCGACCGGGTTGCTCACGGGTTCATGTTTCGGGCCCTTGAGCACATGGGCTTTACAGCCAGTTTTCTTAGCCTGGATGCGGCTGTTGTACGCAGGGGCACAGAGTAGGATCCGCATTAAGGGGCGCCTGTCGGGCCCGGTCGCGCAGGATGGGGGGGTGCGACAGGGGTGTCCCCTTTCCCCCCTGCTGTATGTCCTGTACATCGAACCTTTGGTGGCCCGTTTCCGGGCCGACCCGGGGATACAGGGAGTCCGTCTCCCCGGGAGTGGGGGGGTGGAGGTCAGGGTCTCTGCCTATGCAGACGACTTGACCTTGTTTGTGTCGACACTGGGGAGTTTTGGGGTTGTTAGGGATTTGCTTGACCGTTTTGGTTTGGCGGCGGGGGCGAAGGTCAATGTCCAGAAGTCGGCAGTGATGGGCTTTGGGCAGTGGGCTTCGCTGGTTTCGTTTCCAGGGGGTTTTAGGGTGGAGGGACTGAAGCTTCGGATCCTGGGGGTGGACTTCTACCGCCGGGAGTCGGCCCTACGGAACTGGGACGGGCTTCTGGTGAACCTGGGTCGGCGGGTGGGGTTATGGAGGACCAGACCGCTCTCATTGTCTGGGAGGGTGCTGGTCGTCAAGGCGGACATCTTGCCGTCCATCAACCACCTGGCGTATGTTTTCCCGGTCCCCTTTTTGGCTGGTAGGAGGCTGGAGAGGTTGGTGTTCCAGTTTTTATGGGGGTGGAGCAGGTTCGCCGCAGCGTGATGTATTGGCCTGTGGCGGCAGGGGGCAGGGATGTTCCCTGCGTGCCGCTGAAGGCGATGTGCTTGCACACGGCTTTTCAGGCCCGGCTGCTGAGGGGGGATTTTGACCACAAGGCGGTGTTCCTGGTGAGGTTCTGGCTGGGGTTTGCCTTTCGCCGACTTCGCCCGCTGGACCCGCGGGTGCCCTGGTCTTGGGACGTCCCCTGGCATTATGCCAGGGTGGTGGAGTTCGTAGACCAGAGGCAGTGGTGTTTTGAGGGGGACCTGGTATTGGACCACAGGGGGTTGTATCGGGAGGGGTTGGGGCAGGCTTTCCCTGCTGGGCCTGTGGGGGGGCGCGCTCAACGGGTGGTCGACTGGGGGGTGCTCCAGCCGAAGTCGTTGGGTGCTGGTGGGCGGGACTTGAACTGGCTGGTGGCCTTGGACAGGCTGCCGGTCAGGGAGAGGATCCACAGGTTGTGGGGTAGAGGGCATCCTCGGTGTGCAATGGGGTGTGGGGAGGTGGAGACGGTGGGCCATGTCTTTTGGCACTGCCGGGAGGCCTCCCGGGTGTGGGATTTGGTAGTGGCCTGGGTGGGGCCCCCAGTGCGGGGCCACCTGTCTCTGGACCTGGTCCTCTGGGGCTCAGGTCTAGCGGGGCTCTCCAGGGAGGTTAGGACGGTGGTGTGGACAGTGGTGTCGGAGTGCAAGAGGTTTCTGTGGGAGCGCAGGGGGGCTTCGGTGCGGCTGCGCGCCCCTGCGGGAGACTCTGAGGGGGTTTTGCATAGGGTTAAGTGGAGGGTCTGGGGCTACGTGAGGGAGTGTGGTCAGCTGCAGGGGGTGGAGGAGGCGAGGAGGGTGTGGGGCTCTCTGGCGGCAGAAGTGGAGCTGTAGGTTTCCTTTTTGGGTTTTCCTTTTGGGGTTTGAGCTTGGGGTGGGTTGTGTTTCCTTTTGTTTTTCCTTGTTTTTTTGATTTTCTGTTCTGTGTTTTTTTGGGGTTGTTTTTGTTTTGGGGGGTTGGGGGGTAATGGGTAGGGAGTAGGGGCTGGGGGTGGATGTGGGTGGGAAGGGTGGTTTTGGTTTGTCTGTATTGTCTGTATTGTCTGTTTGAGGGTTTGTTTGGGTTTCTTATGGATGGGATTGTTTTTGGGTATGGCTTTTCTGTGTGTTCTGGTTTGACCAGTATGGGATGCAATGTACCCCCAATGTTAATTTAGCTTAAGTATAGGGGGACGGGGGAGGCGGGAGTGACATATGTGGTGGTGGGGTGTTTTATGGACATGTGTGTCTGGTTTGGTTGCATTTTGTGCTGTTGATTTCATGTGTCATACCTTGTATTGTTGCTGCTCTGTTAAAGTTCAATAAAAAAAAAAAAAATCTGTTCTTATCAGTTTAATATCTGATACGTCCTCTACCCGAGGACTAATATATTAATCTGATTTTTGGAACAGGGGAGGCGGAAAAGAGGGGCTTGCTCCGTCCGCTCCCGCACGCATCGACCGGTATTGCAGTGACTCCAGGAGCGGTGCACATCCCTTTGATTGTGGAAGAAAGAACCCAGCCAGCCAGCCAATAACCAATAACAAACCTCTGGGACTTTGGAACCCTCCTTGACAGACAGCCAGCAGACCGCGTGAGTCCTTGCCGGGTCTTTTTGCCCAACCCACCTCCTTTTTAGTGCCACCTCCTTTTTTTTTTTTTTTTTTTTTTAAATTAATAAATAGGGCCCTTTTGGGTTGTCCAGCCCCAAGGCAACCCTCTGGCTGCGGGGGCCCCTCGCCACCGACCTCCGTCCAGAGCAATGCGGACCCACCTTTTACAGTTTCCGTGGAGGGAACAACCAGTTCTGATCTCTGCCCGGCGGAGCTTCTGTCAAAGTCGGCGACCTTTGGCTAAGACAGCGGTCGTTGTACTTCATTTTGGATGAGAGGAAAGGCGGTCCTTACCTTGTGGTGGTTTGGACACTCTCATCGGGGAGTTATATTGGTTTGTGTGTTTTCTGTCTTAAAATTACTGTTTTTCGTTTTGTTTTTTGTCTCTTTTTACAGGTCTAAGCAGCTGCCTTTTCCTTTGGAGTTCCTTTTAAAACATCAGGCCCAGGTAAGCGCTGTTTAGCTCCTTTTTATTGTGTGGTTTTTAGCTTGTTTTAGCCTAGCCTTTTAGCTTAGTTTTTTAGTTAATTTATTGTCTTAAGTATTTATAGTTTTAGTGGTTTTAGTTTAGGTTTAGGCTGGTGGTGTCTCCACCATGTCGGCTGCTCGTGCTGGCATGAGGAGGCACCACAGCGTACGTTTTAATTTTGTTACAAAAAATGGAAGGCTAATGGAGATGTCCAGATTGGACTTTTCAAGAAAGTGTGTCCAACAAATGCTTGGTTTTAATGCTAGTGAATTGAATTGTTTGGTGACTCTGCCTGGGAACAAAGGGTTCGATGTTAGCTTTTATTTCGGCTTCACTGCTTAATAGTTTTTGGCAGCGGTTTGTGACTTGTAAAGACCAGCTCTCCATGTTTGAAGTTGAGAAACTTTCGGACAACTCACAGAAAGTGGTGATTGTTAGAATGTTCAATGAAACTGTGACTGGGGAGACATTAGCACATGGCTGGCTAGATTTTGTTGGATTTAAGTAGCCCACCAGTTAAGGTTTTGGGCCGAGGGGCGGCATTTGGAACTGCTGCGTGGAGAGTTCCCATTAAACAATGGGAAGACCCGAGCAGTTACCTGGAAACCTCCGTCGAGATTCCGTCTATGATTGTGTTGGGAGAGGGCAGGGGCTACATCCACTACCAAAAGGGATGCCTAAGCTGTGTATGCAAAATGCGACCAGCTTGGAGCACTTTAAAGCGTGCCAGGAAATTGTATGCAGGAAGTGTAGAGATTGGGCATCTTTTTAGAAGATTGCACAAATGGCCAGAAAGTGTAATCTCTGTGGAGTTTCATCCCATCTCTACAGAGATTGCCCTAGCTCTTTAATAACAAGCTAAAGGCTACCAAAATGGCCGCCATGGCAGCCCAGCCGCATGGCCCAGAACAAGAACAGGAAGAGGAGGACAAAATGGAGGAAGGGTGGTCCCTGAAGTTTTGGAGGAAACCTCCAGCCAGCTTCAGGGACTAGCCCACGACTCTGAGCAAAGCTAACACCCAGGCAGAGTCAGAGCACGGATTGGAGGCCACACCCTCCCAGCTGGGAAAGGAGATGGAGCAGGTGGAGGAGGAGCCTGAAGGAGTGATGGAAGCCCCGCCTCCCAAAACCGCTGAGGAGGTGAGTGTGGCCTCTGAGGGGGCTGAAGCACCTGCTTCACTCCCCAATGCGCAGCATAAGAGACCTTTAGAATCTCCTCGGGCCCGGTGGGCTGTCTTCAGGGTGTCTTTTATCGCATGGCTCAGAGCATCCACGCAAAGGGCAGCAAAGAGTTTTTTCTCTGCGAGCCCGACGCTGGAGACACCAGTGACCCTTCTGAACCAAATTCAATGGTCATAAAGGAGGAGCAGGTGTCACAGGAGACCAAGCCCGGTTGATCTCCACTTGTTTTAAAAACATGTCTCTGTAGTATTTTAACCCTTTAGGCGCCAGGTTTAAAAAAAAACATCATTCGATTTTTACATCAAAATTTCAAAAGGCCATGGCTTGAAAGTGGTCAGAGATAAAGTCCTACTGTAAATGTGAAAATCATTGAGTATGAACAAAAGTTTATGAAGGGGGTAAATTTACACATCTAATTTGCATATTATGACGTCACTGAATGACAACCACCTCGAATTATGCACATTTCAGTACATACTGGATGTTGTACATATATTTGAGCAGTTTTGCTTACTTTTTTGTCATTTCACCCACATAACACCTGAACAGGAAAGCAGTCACATGTAAACCAACAATAGTAAACTATTACTATTACCACAAATCTTATTCTACTATACAATAAAGTAGCCTGGTCAAATCAGTTCCTATCGCGGGTGACTGTAGTTCTTCAGAGCCCTATTTTTACTACCCCTGCTGTCTTTACTACGTCCATTACGGACACCATCATCACCTTTACCACTGGCACCTTCAGCTACGTTGGGCAGAGGGTCGACATAAGCGTGGTATGCTTAGTGAACACTGTCGGAAGAGCGCGCCATGGCGCACCTCCATTCACAGGCGTGCTGTGACTAGACGATCGCTCATATTCTCCAAAAGGCAGATATTCTCCTTCAGAATCAGACTAGGTAAATAACAGACCCAAGACTTCATCACATGTTAACTTTTTCTTCAACATTTGGTGTATTTCTGCTTCAATTTGTGCAAAACTATGGCCTGCATTGCTTCCGTGTTATGGAGGAAATGCCCGTCTTCTGTGTTTCTCGTGTGTAATCGGCGTGTAATACCACGTCCATTCGGACACTATCATCACTATTACCACTGGCACCTACAGCTATGTTGGGCAGAGGGTCGAAATAAGCATTGTATGCTTAGTGAACACTGTCGGAAAGACGCAAATGGCGCACCTCCACTCACAGACGCTCCGTGACTATCACTGCCAATAGACGATCGATCATATCCTCCAAAATGCAGATTTTATCCTTTAGAATAAGAATAAATGAATAAAAGACCGAGACTTCATCACCGCGTGAATTTTTTTTCAACATTTGGTGTATTTCTGCTTCAATTTGTGCAAAACTATGGCCCGCATCGCTTCGGCGTTATGGAGAAATGCCGTCTTCTTAGGTGTGTTTCTCGGCGTGTTTTCACATGCTTCCTGAAAACTTTGAAAAAAAAGGTTGAGCTTGAATCGAAGCTCTGGGTGTCTGCCAACTAGTGGTCAAGAGTACAAATGAGATTTTTACACTGTACTCGCGTCTATCGTCTGTTTTAATCAGTGGCGTTGTTTGTCGCAATTTTTCGCGACTTTGGCGGGTAAAGGGTTAACTCTGTCGTGTTCATTTTTATCATACTGCTCATGAGTCTCACAATCTCAACAATCAATGTAAGAAGTGTGAAGACTCTAGTGAGAGCTCAGAGCATTTTATCCCTGTTGAGCACTCTGAATGCAGATATATTTCTGCTGCAAGAGTGCTCCTTGCCCCACCAAACAATTACAGCAAGTGGTAACAGATGTGGACCCGGGACCCTCCGTGTGGAGCGGGTCCATTTTAACAAGCGGGCGGGGTAAGCCATCTTGATCAAGAATCCACACATCTTGGTGAAGGGCAGCACAGTGGTGAGACCCGGACGGGCCCTTTTAACCAACTTGACTGTTTTAGACAGGGATTTTAATGTTCTTAATGTGTATGGTTTTAATGATAAACACGACCGACACAACCTTTTAATAGAACTGCAGCCCCACATAGTAGGGAGGGCTCCCCTAGTGGTCGGAGGGGATTTTAACTGTGTTTTAAGCAGACAAGACAGAAAGAAGGTAGGGGAGGATTTTAAATTAGACAAAACATCCGGGGTTTTAAACAACATAATTAAAGATTTTAACTTAGGGGCTGTTACAGAAAAGTGCATCCACGGGAGGAGGGCTTCACCTGGCACAGTGGTGACGGGCCCGAGCCTCCCCGTGTCGACTATGTTTTAACAAGAGATTGCCATACCCACGGATGCTACATTGACCCCCCCTCTTCTTTTCAGATCACTGCATGCTCTCCTGCACCCTTTCACTCCCCACAGGTGTGACTGTAGGTGGAGGGCTGTGGAGGCTGAACTGCTCCCTGTTACAGGATGAGGATATAGTTAGAGAATACAGGGAGCAGTTCAGCCTCTGGCAGACCCCTCAAGACCTTCTGATTCCGACGAGCACACTGGTGGGAAATGGTGAAGGGTAGGACCAAGACGTTTTTTAAGATGAAAGGTAAGGACAAAAAAGAGAGAGAGGGGAGGTGCATGTTGGGGCTGCAAAAGAGATTACAGAGATATTTTAACCTTTTAAATGAGGGATTGGATTTTAGTGAAGAAATAAAAAGAGTAAAAAATGAAATGTCAGTTTTAGCCGAACAACAAAGTAAGGGAACGATTTTAAGAAGCAAGGAAAAAGAAATGGAAGAAGGCGAGAAATGTACAAGATATTTTTTTAAGAAAATAATTTCTAGAGGGGGTGGGATAATTAAATTAAAAGAAGAAGGGAGGGAAGAAACCTGCATAGAGGGAATTTTAAAAATAGTAGAAGAATTTTATGGGGACCTCTATGCAGGAAAAAACGTACATTCAGAAACAATGGAAGAGGTTTTAGAGTTCTTAAGTTCAACAGTTTTAAATCAGAAGTTTTTAATGAAAGATTTTACATTGGTTGAAATTTTAAAATGTCTTAGAGGTTTTAAAACAGGAAAGTGCCCTGGAGAGGACTGACTCCCCGTGGAATTTTAGGTTACCTTTTATGACATTTTAGCCAATGACATGTTGACTGTTTTTAAAGAATTTGACGAACTCGACCGACTTCCAGACAGTTTTAGAATAGGGATAGTTTCATTACTGTACAAAAAAGGTGACAGGACTGACATGAGGAACTGGAGACCAATTACCCTTTTAAATCTTGATTGTAAACTTTTTAGCAGACTTTTAGCTTTACGCATGTCGACTGTTTTAGAGGACGTGATCCACCCGGATAAAGTCTGTGCCGTACCTGGAAGGAGGATCACGGACAGCCTAGTGCTGGTCCGGGACGCCATCTGTTTTGCGAGAGACAGACATATTAGGCTTCTAGTACTAAATTTAGACTTTGAGAAAGCTTTTGATCGGGTCTCGCACCAGTACCTTTTAAAGGTACTGCAAAAAATGGGGTTTCCAGGGAGGTTTTTAAAGTGGGTGGGTTTGCTGTATACGGAAATATACAGCAGAATTCGTGTAAATGGGCACCTTACAAATGCGCTTAGTGTGCGCTCTGGCGTCCGCCAGGGGTGTCCGTTATCCCCACTCCTGTTCGTTGTATGCATCGAGCCGCTGGCACAGATCTTGAGAAGGGACAAATGGATCAAAGGACTTGACTTGCCAGGTGGACTGACCGCGACATGCACTCTCTACATGGACGACGTGACCCTTTTATTAAACGACGTTTTATCGGCCCAAAGAGCACTCGACTTGACTGACTGGTACGGAAGGGCCTCGGGCGCCAAGCTCAACAGGAGCAAGTCCGAGGCCCAGCTCTTTGGGCCGTGGGGTGACGTAAGACCAAATCTGGCAGTAAATTTTAAACAGACAGACATGAAAATTTTAGGCATCAAATTTGACAATGAGGGTGGTGGACGGGGCAACTGGACTGACGTGTTAGGGAAAGTCAGACAACGACTGGGTTTCTGGGGACTACGACAGATGACTTTCGAAGGTAAGGTTTTAATTTTTAAAGCTGTCATCTTAGCCCTGCTTTTATTATTGTGTTCTGTTTTTAGTCCCCCCAGGAGCTTTCTTTTAGGTGTGGAGAGAGCGGTGTTTTATTTCATGTGGGGGTCGAAGTGGGAAAGACTCAGAAGGGAGGTCCTGAAGAAAAGACACGAAAATGGAGGAAAGGGCCGCAGAGAGGGCAGTGGTGGCGAGGAGGGTGAATTGGGGTGCCATCCAGCCCTCTGTTTTGAAGGGGGAAGGGAGGGACCTTAACTGGTTGGCGGCGCTGGGTCGGTTGCCGGTGCGTGAGCGCCTGTACCGACACGGCATCAGCCGCACGTCTTTGTGTGCAGTGGGGTGTGGGAGGGAGGAGACGCTGGATCACACATTTTGGTCTTGCCCGGGAGCCAGGGGGACTTGGGGTTTGGTGGATCAGTGGTGGTGTGGGTGGGCGGGGCTGTCTCACGGCAGAGATGGTGCTCTGGGGGCGGGGTTTGGGGGGCCGGAGGGAGGGAAAGAGGGTGGCTTTGAATTTCTTTTGTGAAATTGGCCTTGTGGGAATGGAGGAGGGGATGTGTCAGGAAAAAGACGCCAGCTTTGGCGCCACATGTGGTGTTTGGGTGGTTTTTGGGGAAGGTGGGGAGACATGTGCAGGAATATATTCAAGTGCATGGGGTTGAGAAGGCCAGGGAGGTTTGGGGGGGGTTGCCAAGGGTCACAGGTGTGACGGTAGGTGGAGGGCTGTGGAGGCTGAACTGTTCCCTGTTACAGGATGAGGAGATAGTTAGAGAATACAGGGAGCAGTTCAGCCTCTGGCAGACCCTCCAAGACTTTTAATTTATACATGCACAATGGTGGGAGATGGTGAAGGGTAAGACCAAGAATTTTTTTAAGACTAAAGGTAGAGACAAAAGAGAGAGAGAGAGGAGGTGCATGTTGGGGCTGCAAAAGAGACTACAGAGGTATTTTAACCTTTTAAACATGGGTTTTGATTTTAATGAAGAAATCAAGCAGGTAAGAAAAGAAATGTCAGTTTTAGCCGAATTCAAAAGTAAAGGAACAATTTTAAGAAGCAAAGAAAGAGAAACAGAAGAAGGAGAAAAATGCACCAGGTACTTTAAGAAAATAATATCAAGAGGGGGTGGGATAATGAAGCTAAAAAATGATGGGAGGGAAGAAAATTGCACAGAGGGGATTTTAGAAATGATACAACTGTTTTATCAAGACCTGTACGCAGAGAAAGAGGTGCATGAGGAGGTGATGGAGGAAGTTTTAGAGTTTTTAAATAAAACTCTTAACAGTCAACAAGTTTTAACAGAGGATTTTACATTGGTTGAGCTTTTAAAAATGTCTTAAAGGTTTTAAAACAGAAAAATGCCCGGGAGAGGATGGGCTCCCCGTGGAATTTTGTTACCTTTTATGACATTTTAGCCAACGACATGCTGACTGTTTTTAAAGAATTTGACGAACTTGACAGACTTCCAGACAGTTTTAGATCAGGGATAGTTTCTTTACTATATAAAAAAGGTGACAGGACTGACCTTAAAAACTGGAGACCCATAACGCTTTTAAACTGTGATTGTAAACTTTTTAGCAGACTTTTAGCTTTACGCATGTCGACTGTTTTAGAGGACGTGATCCACCCGGATCAAGTCTGTGCCGTCCCTGGAAGGAGGATCACGGACAGCCTAGTGCTGGTCCGAGACATTCATCTGTTTTATGAGACAGAAATATTAGGCTTTTAGTGCTAAATTTAGATTTTGAGAAAGCTTTTGATCGGGTCTCGCACCAGTAACTTTTAGAGGTACTGCAAAAAATGGGTTTTCCAGGGAGGTTTTTAAAGTGGGTGGGATTGCTGTATAAAGACATCAACAGCAAAATTCGAGTAAATGGGCACCTAACCAATGCGATAAATGTTCGCTCTGGCGTCCGCCAGGGGTGTCCGTTATCCCCACTCCTGTTCGTTGCGTGCATCGAGCCGCTGGCACAGATATTGAGAAAGGACAAATGGATCAAAGGACTGGACTTGCCAGGTGGACTGACTGCGACCTGCGCACTTTACATGGACGACGTGACCCTTTTATTAAATGACTTTTTATCGGCCCAAAGAGCACTCGACTTGACTAAGACTTTTCCAGCTCAGGATCCGTGGATATATCCTTTGGCGCGTTGCCGACGTGCCATCGTTTCCTGACGGCGTGGGCGGACAAAGCAGAGGACGAGAGGATTAAGGGGCTCCAGGTGCGGCCACTTTTCGCGCAGGACCGTTTGCCGCTGATTGTGCATATGTACAATCCCTGGGTGGCGGATCAGGACGTGGAAGTTTTCTTGCAGCGCTATTGCTCAGAGGTTGTTGGAGGGACTCGCCTACAGACATTTGGGATGTGGAACGGCAAGCGGCGCTACTTAGTGAAGCTGCGGGTGGTGCCTGGGAGCCTGGGTGAGTTAATGCACCCTCCGGGTTCTTTTTCTTTGGGCCCGGATAGGGGGTTTTTGACTTACCCAGGGCAGCCTGAGTACTGCAGACGGTGTGGAGCGCGGGGGCATGCTAAACAGCAGTGTCCGGGTTTGCGCTGCCGGTTTTGTGGCAAAAATGGACATCAGGCTGCGGATTGTCGGGAGCCCAAGCTCTGCTCGCTCTGTGGCTCGGCTTCCCACCTATTTCGGGACTGTTCGTGGCGGCGACGCACTTATGCGGAGACAGTTGGTCGGCAGGCTGGTGAGGAGGAGCGGGAGGTGGTCGAACGGCGCGAGCAAGGAGAGGCTGGAGGGAGGGAAGGGCCAGGAGCTAGCGACCCGTTGCTAGCCGAGGCGGCCATTGCGCTCTCCCGGGAACACAGGAGGCCGCATGGTCGTGAGGATGAGGGGGGGCTCCCCCTGGTGGCGGATCGTGATGGAGAGGTGCAGCTTTCGGAGACATCGCCGTCTGGTGGCCCGGAGGGCGGAGTGGAGGGCGACAAGGCGTGGAGTTCCCTCCCGATGTCTGAGGTGGAGGAGATGCTGCCGGAGCCTGAGGTGCCGCAGAGGGGGGAAAAGCGGCCTGCAGAGTCGGGGAGTGATCGGGGAGGCCTGGTGAAGCTCCAGGTGCTCGGGAAGGCGGCGGAGAGGAGTGGAGGGCCGTTGTTGGACCGGACGACTCTGGAGGTGGAGGGGGCCATCTCGTCACCGGCCCTTTTCAGCTCGTCGGGGGAAGGGTCCTCGGTGGCGGAGTCGGACGACGAGGACTCGGCGGAGGGGCTGGTGACTGTGTCCAGTGATAGCGGCCCGTCAGCGCTGGAAAGCCAGAGTCCGAATGTGGTGCGGCAGTCTACGGTGGCGGTTCGGCCCATGTCCCGCCCGCCCGGAAGCTGCTGCCGCTGGGACTAAAATTGGACAGTACCGAGGGCGGCCGGGTGATGGACGGGACGGCAAGTCGTGAGTTTTATGTTGAAAATGAACTTCTATGTAATAGATTGGACTTTGGCTGTGTGGGGATGTGTTCGTTATTGTTATCTGCTGTGTGTTTGGGGAGTTTTGCTTTCTTTTTTCTGGGTTTCGTTATGGGGGGGTTGACAGTGACAACTGTGAATGTGCGGGGTTTGGGGGATGCCCTGAAGAGGAGGGCTGTGTTTTCCTTTTTTAAGTCTGTTCCTGCTGAGGTTTTCTTTTGCAGGAATGTCATTTGAGGGATGGGGGGGATATTTCCAGGTTTGCTGGGATTGGGAGGAGGGGATTCTGCATGGGGAGTGGGATCTGTGAGGGAGGATGGGGTGGGAATTTTGTTCAGGCACTCAGTGACTGTGGAGTCCAGTGTATGTGTAGTGCCGGGAGGGTATTGTCTGTTGATGGGTTATGGAGGGGAGTGCGGGTGAGGTGGGTGAACGTGTATGCACCTAGTGTCCGGGGTAGGAGGTTGGGGTTTTTTGAGGATTTAGCTCCTCTCTTGATGACCACTAGGGTGGTCATTTTTGGAGGGGACCTGAACGTGTCAGTAGATGCGAGGGGGGCGGGGTCGGGTGAGCTGGGGAAGCTCTGTGGGGATTTTGGGTTGAGGGATGCTTTTGTTCAGGTGGGGGGGGGGTGGACCGGGATATACCTGGACTAACTCTAGAGGGGCTCGGTCCCGTATTGACTATCTTTTATTTCCCGGGTGTCTTTGTCGGGGTGGTTCTCGGGTCCTATGTGGGGCTCGGACCATTGTATGGTGAGGGTCCGGGTCGAGTTGGGAGGAGCGGGATGGGGGAGGCCTAGATGGCGGCTCCAGAACTCCCTTCTGGAGGATCTGGAGTTTTGTGACCGCTTTAGGTGGTTTTATGGTGGGTGGAGGCTCCTGCGGCCTTTGTATCCTGACTGGGGAAGTTGGTGGGAAAGTGTAAAGGGAAGGACGGGGAAATTTTGTAGGGAGTGGGTGAAAGAGCTGAATAGGAGTCGGAGGGCTGGAGGTGGCTGGGTTGGCGGGTGAGCTGCAGGATTTGTGGGGGCAGGTCTTGAGGGGGGAGGTGGCCCCTGCGCAGGCGCATGGTCGGCTAGAGGAGCTGAAGGCGGGGCTTAAGGCCTTTTATGTGGCCCAGGCCGTGGGCCTGCAGAGGCAGGCGGGTCTGGAGGCCCGGGAGGGCTGTGAGAAGCCGTCGAGATACTTCTTTCAGCGGTTGAAGTCGAGGCAGAGGAGGGTGGACATGGTGGGGCTCCAAGGTGCTGATGGGTTGGAGGAGTCCACGGAGGCCATGTTGGGTATCGCGGCTTCGTGGTATGATGAGTTGTTTGGGGAGAGGGTGGGAGATCAGGGTTTAATTGATTTCTTTCTTGGGGGACTGGGGGAGCGTCTGGCTCCGGAGTTGCAGGAGCCTTTGGAGGCTCCTCTGGCCCTGGAGGAATTGAGGGCTGCTTTGGGATCCATGAAAAAGTAGCGGTCGCCAGGACTGGATGGGCTCACGGCTGAATTTTATGTGAAATTTTGGCCTGAGGTGGGGGAAGACTTGAGGGAGGTGTTATTGGAGAGCTTGGCTAGGGGGAGTTTGCCGTTGTCCCTGAGGACGGGTCTAATTTCCTATAAGGGGGGTGATGGGACCTGCATGGGAAATTGGAGGCCCATCACTCTCTTGGCGGGGGAGTATAAAATGATGGCGAAGGCGCTGGCTATCCGTCTGAGGGGCGTGATGGGGGCGGTGGTACATGAGGACCAGACGTGTGGCGTGAGGGGGCGGTCGGGGGCCTTGACCCTGGCCTTGGTGAGGGACGTGCTCAGCTGGGCGGAGCAGAGGGGGTGCCCGCTGGCAGTCCTGAACCTTGACCAGGAAAAGGCATTCGATCGGGTCAGCCATGCGTTTATGTTCCAGGTATTACAGAGGATGGGGTTCGGTCCAGGCTTTCGGGCCTGGATTGGCTTGGCGTACACGAATGTGGTGAGCCATGTAATGATCAGGGGGCTACAGTCGAGGGCGGTGGCACAGAGGGGGGGAGTTCGGCAAGGTTGCCCTCTTTCCCCCCTGCTGTACGTGATGGTGCTGGAGCCATTGTTGGCGGTGATTCGGGCGGAGGGTAGTGTAAAGGGGGTTCATCTCCCAGGTGGGGGAGGTTTTAAAGGTGTCCGCTTATACGGACGATATGACCCTCTTTCTGCCGTCCGAAGGTAGTTTTAGGGCGGTGGAGGGGATTCTGGATAACTTTGGACAGGCTTCGGGATCCAGGATTAATCGGGCTAAGTCTTCTATGCTATTCATTGGGAGGTGGGTGGACAAGGCACGGGTGGCGGGGGACTATAGGGTGGCGGAGGACGGAGTAAAGATTTTGGGGGTGTGGTTTGGGAGGGAAGAGTATGTTAGTTGGAATTGGGAGAGGAAATTAGACAAGATTGTGGGGAAGATGGTGGGGTGGGGGTCAAGGGGGCTCTCCTTGTCGGGGAGGGTATTGGCGGTCAAAATGGATGTGCTGCCAACCCTGAATTATTTGGCGTATGTGCTTCCGCTACCGTTCTACACGGGGCGGAGACTTGAGAGGGCAGTATTTAGGTTTGTGTGGGCGGGTCGGAGGGAGCTGGTGGCGAGGAGGGATATGTTTAAGAGTGTGGATCTGGGTGGCAGGGGGGTGCCGTGTATCCCTCAGCGGGTCATGTCTCTTCATGGCCTTCCAGTGCGCTTTGGCGTTAGGGTCGGTGAGCCACAAGGCGACAGTGTTTGCAAAATTTTGGTTCCGGTTTCCTCTGCGTAGCCTGGTGCCGATGGAGAGGGTCGTGCCGTGGTCTGTGGATCGGCCCTGGCATTATGCCAGGGCGGCCGACTTTGTGAGGGATAACCGGTGGTGTTTGGAGGATGAGGTGGTTCTCAAGCACAGGGAGTTGTACAGTGGAGTTATGGCAAGGATGTACGGTACAGAGGAGAGGCGAGCAGGGATGGTCCATGTTGTGGACTGGGGCCTCCTGCGGCCCTCTGAGTTGACGGGGAGGGGGCGGGATTTGAATTGGTTGGGGGCTATGGGGCGCCTTCCCGTGAGGGAAAGGTGGCATCGGCTGGGAGCAGGGGGGACCCCGTGGTGCCCATTGGGGTGCGGCGAGGAGGAGACGGGGCCGCACGCCTTCTGGCATTGCCGAGGGGCAGCGGGGGTGTGGGAGAGGGTGGAGGGGTGGTGGGGTTCTTGGGCTGGGGTGGGGCTGACGCGGGATTTTGTTATGTTGGGTGTGGGTTTGGGTGGTTTGGGGAGGGCAAAAAGACTGGCTGTCTGGGTTTTGGTTACAGCGGTGAAGTTGGCGATTTGGGAGTGGAGGGAGGCTAGTCTGCGAAAGCATCTGCCTAGGGTGGATCCTGAGAGGGTTTTTTGTATGGCGTTGGTGGGTATTAGGCGGGAGGTGAGGTGGTGGTTCAGGAGGGTGGGGGAGGAGGAGGCAGCAAGGGTTTGGGGGGGGTTGACAAGGGTGGGAGTTGGATGAGGGTGGTTGGGAGGCGGGGCTTGGGAGGGGCTTGGGTTTGGGGTTATGTGGGAGCTTGCTATGTTGGTGGTGGTTGTGAACAGATGGTCTGATTCTGTGTTTGTTTATATGTTGGATTTTGGTTTTGTTTTCCTTTTTGGTTGTGTTTTGGTATTGATTTTGTGTGGACTATGGACAATATCAAAAAAAAAAAGGCGGGTTCCCCGTGTATGTATTGTTTTGACTGAGGTCTTGTTTGTGTTGATGTCTTTATTTGTTTGATTTGTTCTGAATAAACTTGAGGAGAAAAAAAATCTGTTCTTATCAGTTTAATATCTGATACGTCCTCTACCCGAGGACTAATATATTAATCTGATTTTTGGAACAGGGAGACGGAAGAGGGGCTTGTTCACCCGGGCCCACGACGACCGTATTGCAGTGACTCCAGGAACGGTGCACATCCCTTTGATTGTGGAAGAAAAGAACCCAGACAGCCAGCAAGCGGAACCAACCTCTGGGACTTTGGAACCCTCCTTGATTGACAGCCAGCAGACACGTGGAGTCCTGCCAAGATGCTTTTTTGTTAACCGTGCCACACTCCCTTTTCGGGCCCTTTTAGGTTTTCCGCCCTTTTTCTCTTTTTTTTTTAAATAAATATGGTGAGGAGGAGACAGGGAGAGGGTCCCCGGATGGACCGCAGATAGTGGGGAGGGGTGTGTGGAGACCATGGACTGGAGGGAAATGAAGGGGGGGTGGAGAGTTTTAATGGGCTTTGTTTGATGAGCTGCTGGGAGATGGGGGGAGGCTGGGGAGTTCTTGGGGGGGATAGGCCGGACTTTGCCAGAGGAGGCGAGGGACAGGCTGGAGCAGCCGGTGAGGCCCGAGGAGGTGTGGGAGGCGCTAGCCTCTATGAAAGCGGGTAAGGCTCCAGGGAGTGATGGACTCACGGCGGAGTTTTATAGGGGGTTCTGGGATGTGGTGGGGGAGGATGTGGTGGAGCTGGTGTCACTGCTCTGGGAGCAGGAGAGCTTGTCTGCCTCCATGAGGGTGGGGCTGGTTACCCTGCTATTTAAGAAGGGGGAGAGGAGGGAGGTGGGGAACTGGAGGCCCATCACCTGTTGAACGTCCAACTACAAGCTGATGGCGAAGGTCCCCTGGCCAGGGCCTCCTGACGGGTCTTGCAGTGGGTGGTGGAGGACCAGACGTGTGGGGTGCCTGGCAGGTCCTGTAGTCTGAACCTGGTCTTGACTCGGGATGTGGTGGAGTGGGTGGAGGAGCGACGTCTTCCCCTTGCCTTGCTAAGCCTGGACCAGGAGAAGGCGTTGACAAGTCAACCATGGATTTTGTTTCCAAGATATGCGCCGCGATGGGGTTTACAGGCGGGGTTTATAAGGAGGGTGAGGGCGTTATATGAGGGAGCGGGGAGTCGGGTCTTTTACGGGGTTGGTGGCGCAGAGGGGGTGTCCCCTCTCCCCTTTGCTTTACATCCTCTACATCGAGCCTCTGGTAGCCAGACTTAGGAGCGATGAGGGGGGTGAAAGGTGACACCGGGGCAGCGGGCAGATGTGTGAAGGTGGCAGCTTATGCCGATTATGTGTCGCTTTTTTTAACATCGGAGGATAGTTTTAGGCGGGTAAAGGATATTTTGGGTTGTTTTGAGAGGGCTACAGGGGCGAGGATTAATAGGGGGAAGTCCAGTGTGAGTTTTTTTGGGTCATGGGCAGGCAGGAGGGATGGGATGGGGGGTTTTGGGGTGAGCGAGGGTAGGGTGAAGGTATTAGGGGTATTTTTTTTGGAAGGAGGGAATGCAGTTTAATTGGGACCAGAAGGTGGCAAGCGTGAAAGCGGTTAGGCATGTGGAGGGGAAGGGGTTGCCAGCTGTCAGGCAGGGTGATTGCCCTTAAAGCAGACATCCTGCCAATGCTCAATCCACCTGGCCTATGTATACCCGTTGCCGCCAGCGTGCCTCAGCGAGGAGAGGGAGGCATTTGTACTTATGGTGTAAGTGTGGGAAGGTAGAGTTGGTGAGCAGGGCTGACATGAGACGGGAGGTGAGTCGGGGGGTACCCTGGTTCACAGTCAAGCTGGCAGCATTGTTTGTGGCCTTTCAGGCACGGGTGGTTATGGGAGAGTTCAGCCACATGCCTGTGTTTTGGCCCGGTTCTGGTTGGGCTTAGGGCGGACTCCCGGCAGCTGGGAGGCGATGAAGCAAATAGTCCTGGGAGCAGCCGGGGCATTATGCCGTGGCTGCAAAGTTTGTGGCGAGGTGGCCGTGGGCGCTGGAGGACGGCCTGATCCTGAGGCATAGGGAGCTGTACAGGGAGACGGTTAGGCGTACCCTGTTGCAGGAGCCAGCTATGGTGGACAGGCGGTCTGGGGTGGATTGGGTGCAGTTGCAGCCGAGGGAGATGAGGGGAGGGGGAGGGACCTAAACTGGCTGGCAGCGCTGGGTAGCTCCCAGTGAGGGAAGCAGGTGCACAGGATTGGGGTAAGGGGGCAACTCTGTGGTCAAATCTGGTGTGGGGAAGGAAACTGTGGACCATGCTTTGTGGTCATGCAGGGGGCTGCAGGGGTGTGGAGGAGGGTAAGGAGGTGGTGGGGAGGATGGACGGGGAGGGCCCTCACGCGGGACCTAATTCTGTACGGGCAGGGTCTGAGGGGGTGGCGGAGGAGGAAGAGGCTGGTGGTGTGGAGCATCATCACAGCCTTCAAACCCCCTCTGGGACCCTAGGGGGACTCGCATGAAAGAGTGGTGCAAACTGGAAGCTGGAGCCGGAGAGGTATTTGGGATTGGTGGCAGGGGTGGGGTAGGGGTGTGAGGATATTTAAAGGATTCATAGGGGAGGAGGAAACTAGGGCGTGTGTAAGGGGGATTGCCCAGGGTGGGGTGGGTTGAGGATTGGGCAGGAGTTTGTGATGTAGGTGTTGTGGTGGTGGGTAGTATAAAGACCTGTTATGGTTTTGTTGGGAAAAAAAAAAAGGTGTTGTAACATGTGAATTTATGAAATACTGTATGTACTTGCTTATGTTTACAGGCAAGGGGCCGTTTAGGGTTTGTGTTTTTTGTTTTTGTTTTGGTAGGGGTGGGCAGGGTTTGAAGTGTGGTTTTGTTTGGTCCCTGTCTGATTGGGGTTTGGGTGGAGGTGGGGGCTGGGAGCGTATCCGGGGGATGTGGCGGTTTAAACGTCACTTGGGATAGGGCGTTCACGCTGCGTGCGGTCTCTTTATAGGCTGGCAGCGGGTATGCGGCCCTGTATGGATGTTAGGGGCAGTGGTGGGGAGGCCACCAAGGACCGCGAGATTGCCCTCGTTCTGTAAGGTAATGGGCTGAGCTGGCAGGAGCTAGGCAGGCTGCCGTTAAAGGCTGGTCGGCCGGGAGCTGGGAGGCGTTAATGAGATGGGGGGCCGTGGCCTCGGCCTGGCTGGGAGCCGGGCTGGGTGCTCCAGGTCTGCTGAGGGGGACATGTGGGGGGGGAGGCAGCGCCCGGCCTCCTCCGGGCGGGGCAATGGGGCGATGGAGGAGACTCCTAAGGGTTTTTGGCAGCAGCCAGGGCTATGCAGCAGCGGGTATGGGGCCTTGCAGGGGCCGGAGGGAAGTCCGATAACCGACAGGGACAGGTCCTGGCAGAGGCCGGCGGTTTACACGGACTTGTTCCAGGATCGGCAGGCACCAGGGGGTTTTGGCTGCACTGGACCCGGCACTTCATCGAGAGACAGAGGCCTCTCCCTGGAGGCGCCCCTGGACCTGATGACGTGGGGGCGGCCATCACTGCGTCCCTGAAAAGCAGCAGCGCCCGGCAGGGGATGGTCTCCCCGGTCGGCTTTTATGTGCCTTCTGGGCTTTGTTGGGCGGACCTCTCCTGGGTGTTTGAGGGAGAGTTTGGTGGCCCGGGTGTTCTGCCCCCCTTTGCTCAGGTCTGGTTTAGTCACGCTTTTTATAAGAAGGCAGCAGGAGGATTTGGCCAACTGGCTGCCGGACACTCTGCTTTTCGACGGGCGATTATAAGATTCTGGCCAAGACTCCTAACAGCTTCGTTTGGGGGAGGTGTTGGGGTCTGTGATACACCCGACCAGACCTGTGGCGGAGGGGCGCATGGGCTCCCCTGAACCTGGTCCTGGTGAGGATGTGGTCAGCTGGGTTGAGCAGCGTGCTCTCCCACTGGCCCTCTGAGCCTGGACAGGAGAGAAAGGCTTTCACAGCGTGAGCCGCGGTTTCTTTTTTTTTAATGTTCTGGGCGTATGGGTTTTTACGCCCTCGCTTATTTCTCTTGAGTGCGGCTGCTCTACTCCCAGGCTGGTAGCATGGTCAGGGGTGGGGGCCACTTGTCGGCCGTGGTTCCATGAGCAGGAGAATCCCATCAGGGCTGCCCCTCTGCGCTGCTCCTCAGTCCTCTCTCCCTCTCTGCTGCTGGGTGCTCAGGCGGGCCCAGCGGTTTGCTGGGTCCTGGCCGGGGCGGGGGGGGGGGTGGCTGCGATATGCAGGCAGCGTGGCGGCACCGTCACGTCTGACGCCAGCTTTGGGGTGGTAAACGCCATCTTTGGCGGCACGGGAGGCGGCGGGGGCGAAGCGTGAACCTCGCTAAGCCTGCAGAGGATGGGAGGTGGGCCGGGACGGCCTCCCGGCGGTTCTCGGGTGGCAGACTGCCCAAGTGGTCCTGGGGGTGACCTCCTCACCACTCAGAGTCGCACAGAGGAACTGGGAACGGTTTGAGGGATAGGAGTGCGGAGGTTGGGGTGCTGTGGTCCCGGCCTCTCCTGCTACTAAGTGTTAGCCTTGAGCCGACATTCTCCCAGCTCGCTCCCTGCCTTCGTGTTCCCGTCCCGCCGTAGTGGGGAGGAGCTGGAGGCGGGACGTGTTCTCATTCCTTTGAGGCAGCACGAAATGGTGAGTAGGGTTGAAATGTATAGGAGCATGGCGGAGGAGGGTGCTGCCTCCTGCTCAAGGCCTGTCCTTGCATGTGTTTCAGGCCGGATTGCGGCCAGAGGTGTTTGACCACCCTGCGGTCTTCTCCTTGCCAGGTTAAAACAGGTTTCCCCTTCCGGGGAACTGCGGCCTGTGGACCAGGGGATCCCGTGGTCCTGGGACGGCTTGGTCATTCGCAGAGGTCATGGGTTTGTGAGGGGAATGCTTGAGGTGTCTCCGGGACGGACTGGTGCTTGAACCACGGGCTTTGTATAAAGAGGCTCTCGCCAGGGCCTGGGGCCCGGGAGGCCGGGCTTCTCTGGCTGTGGATTGGAGGACTTTGTAGCCTTCTTCATTCAAGGCGAGGGCAAGGATCTCTAAATTGGCTGTGCTACTCCTGGATCACGCACCGGTATGCAGAGGGTCCTACAGGTTGTGGGCAGGGCCCCCTTCTGCCCCTTGGGCTGCGCTGGAGGGAGGTGAGACTGCCGCCTACCGCCAGCTTTGGGAGTGTAGGGAGGCGTGGGAGAGTGTGGGACTTGGTGGCGGAATGGGTGGGCCGGGGTAGCCTGCGGGCTGGCTCTCCGGACCTGGTGGTTCGGGCGCAGGTTTGGGGACATCCCTTCCGCCAAGGCTGCAGGTCCTGTGGTCTGTCACAATGGAGACCAAGAGAGGGCTGTGTTGTGCCTGAGGCATCAGCCCCCGCAGAGTACCGGGGCTGCAGAGCTCTTTTAAAAATTCGAAAGAGCTGCGGGCCCGGCCGCGGAAGGGAGTGTTGGGTGGGGAGAGGGGCGGGGAGGCCAAGCGGGAGTGGGTGGCCTTGGGGGAGGGGTTCTGAGAGGGGTCTTTGGGTTATTTTGCCTGACTGTACTTGTGGGTGCATAGGGTGACTTGTGGATGTATTATGGGCGGTGGTAATTGTGTTCTTTACTCCCCACAGGCTATTGACTGGACTTGGATCGCAAGGATCAACACAAAAAAAATAAAAAGGCTGGTGTGGCCTGTAGTGTCTTGTTTTGTTCCTTGGACCTTCACAGGACCTGGTCACCCCTCCCTTCAGTCTGTTGGGGAGGCCAGTGTGGTGGAGCGGGAGCTGGGGAGAGAGGTCGGCGTGGGCATGGGTGGCTTGCCTAGCCTAGCTACCCTTAGCTCAGTCGCACAAAGGGACCGGCCGCATGGCACGGGAGGGCCTCCAGGGCTCCATCTGGTGGACCAGGAGGAGGGTGCACCTTATAGCCCTGTCTTCATCTCCAGTGTGGGCTTTGAGGTGGAGGGCCTGAGCCCCATGCCGGGGTCCCCGTCGTGGGCGGACGACAAGGAGCAGCGCAATGTTGAGATGGGGGGAGTCCAAGGCGGTCAAGCGGGAGTTGCCGGAGGTCTCGGTGGCGGACGGCTGAGAGACAACGGTGCCGAAGGTACAGGCGGTGTCGGGTGCGGACAATGGGCTGCTGGCGGGGGAGCAGCGCGATGCGGAGGAGCGGGGGGAGGTGGACCTCTCCCCAGATCCGGACGGGCGGCGGCTGGGCGAGGACGTGGTCCCGGAGATGCCGGAGTCGCAGCGGTTGGAGTCGGCGGTGCCTCTCTCTCTCAGCCTGGGCGGGCGCACTGAGGGGACCCAGTCTCAGGTGTATGGTGGAGGGGAGAGGGGGTGCAGTCCTGTGCAGGTGTCGGGAAGCCACCGAGTCGCCGAGGCCCTGAACCGATGGTTCGAAAGGACAGGCCATCGGTCCCCCTGTCTAACAGGTTCTCCCCTACCGACGGCTGAGCCCCTGGCCGCCGGGGCCGGGTCTTGGTGCCGGAGAGGGTTTCCACCGAGAGTGCTGGACATGACAGTGGACCGGGGGGCACGGACCAGAAGGGGAAGGTGGGCCAGCCCTGATTGCTAATGCTGTGTGTGTTGGGTGTTTGGTTTGGGGGGGTTGGGGGATGTGGGTTTTATTGCTGGACTATTTAATGAAGTTCCTTTCTTTGAATGTAAGGGGTCTGAGGGAGGGCAGGAAGCGGGGTGCTGTTTTGGTTTTTGTCTTCATTGGGGTATGATGTGTTTTTTCTGCAGGAATGTCATTTGAGGGATGAGGGGGATGTGAAAAAATTTAAGGAGGAATGGGGAAGGGGACCTTCTGTGTGGGGGGTGGGGGGTGCACATGCGGATGGGGTGGGTATTCTTTTTGGTTCATGGGCTTTTGTGGTGGAGGTGGTGGTGTGTACGGTGCCAGGTAGGGTGCTGTGTGTGAGGGTTGGGGGTGGACCTGTGCTTGGTTTGTGTTTATGCTCCAAGTGTGAGGGGGAGCGGGTGGGTTTCTTTGAGGGTTTGGCCCGCTGTTTTTGTGTAACCTCGTGGTGGGTGGTGGTGGGGGGGATTTCAATGTCTGTTTGGATAGGGGGTCTGGGGGAAATGTGGAGTTGAGGCAGTGACCATGGGTTACGGGATGCCTTCAAGGGTGGCCGGGTGGGTGGAGGCGGGGCTACATGGGAGGAACCTAAGAGGGGAGTCCCCCGATTACTTGTTCCCTCGCCGTGTGGCGCTAAGGGGTTCCGGGTTATTCGCCTGGTGTTCCTCGGCCACTACCATCGGGTGGGAGGCTGACCAGGGGAGGGAGGCGGGTAAGGCCGAGGTGGCTATCTCCCAACCGGCTTTTGAGGGGGAGGGAGTTCCGGGAGCAGTGTGGGAGCAAATGTTAAGGGGGTGGAGGGCGCAGGAGGGCTTTCATCGGTCCTGGGTGAGCTGGTGGGAGGCTATGAAGGTGGCGCCCTCTGCCAGGCATGGGTGGCAGAGGAGAACGCGGAGAAGAGGTGGATAGCCGGTAGGTCTCGGGAGCTGGAGGCTTTAAGTGGCCCAGGGTTGGGGAGGGGGTGCCCAGAGGTGGGAGGAGAGGGTAGAGGTTTTGAAGGGGAAATGGGCTTTTCCTCTTTGGGGGCGGGCAAGGAGATTGGAACTGCAGGGGGGGGTGGCTGGGAGATCTAAAGCCTTCCGTTCCTTTGCAATCGACGCAGGGTGGGCAGCAGCGGGTGGAGATGAGGGGGTTGGAGGGCGGCATGGGCTGGAGGACCGGCCCGCCGGTGATGGTGGCCCAGTACTTTGAGGCGGCTTTGTGGAGAGGGGGGGGGAGGCTGGCTGGGGCTTTCCTGACAGCGCCGGGAGGGCAGGGTGGGAGGAGCAGTGGCTGCCCCCCGGGAGGAGCCTTTCTCCGTGGCAGAGCTGGAGGCAGCTTTGCTGTCAATAGTGCCCCGCAAAGTCCCCAGGGTCTTTCTGGGGGTTTTGGGGCCTGGGCTGGTGGGAGGTGTGGGAGGTCTGGTGGGGGTCCCTCCCTCCATGTTGATTGGGCTGGTGACCCTCCTCCACAAAAAGGGGACATGGCCTTGCTCCACAATTGGAGGCCGATTACCCTCCTCACGGTCAATTACAAGATCTTGGCAAAAGCCATGGCTGTGAGATGGGGGAGGTGATGGCCTCGGTGGTCTGGGCGGAACAGACTTGTGGGGTCCGTGGGAGGTCCTGTGGGCTTAACCTCTCGCTGCCAAGTGGGACGCCATGGGCTCCGGAGTAGGGATAGGTCTGCCTTTGGCAGTTTTGGGTGTGGACCAGGAGAAGGTTGATCGGGTCAAGCCATCAATCGCTTCCCTGATCCTGGAAAGGATGGGGTTTGGCCCGGGTTTCTGCGGGTGGCTGAGGCTGCTTTACAGGGGTGCAGGGAGTAGGGTGGGGGTAAATGGGATACTCTCCCGTTTCTTTCTGCAGGCCGGGGAAAGCGGCAGGGGTGTACCCTCCTCGGCCGCCCTGTATGTCATTTTATCTGGAGCCACTGGCTGCCTTGTCCCATGGGACCAGGGTTTGCGGGGTGGGGGTGGCCGGAGGCGGGGGTTGGGCGCCACAAGGTGGCATTGTAACGCAGATGATACCACCCTCTGCTGACGACACGGAGGCTGGCCTACGGCGGGCGGGGAAGGTGCTAGACCTTTTTAGTCGGGCGACGAGGGCCAGAGTGAACCGGGAGGGAGGATGTGCCAGGGGGGTTCACTGTGGCGACGGAGGGGCTCAAGGTTTTGGGTGTGTGGTTTGGGAAGGGGGACGATGCAGCGTGGAATTGGGAGAGGGTCTTTGAGAAGGTGATGATGGTGGGCTGGAGCTGCAGGGGGGATTAGATGTAGCTGGTTGAGCGGCGGATAGAGTGGAGAGGGACCATGACGAAGGGGCTGATGGGTGGATATTGCTGCAGCCACCGGGGCCAGGCGAGAGGAAACAATTACGGTGGGGAGCGTGCTGGTGGCGCTAGCGTGCTAACGAAGGCTGGCAGTAGCAACCATCTTGGCGTGCTGCCTGAGCCGGAGCAAACAATTGGACCACATGGGGAGCATGCTAGTAGCGCTAGCATGCTCCTCAGTGTGGCAGTGCTGTGAGCCATCTTGGTGCTGCCTGAGCGGAGCAAACAATTGGACCACATGGGGAGCATGCTGGCGCTAGCGGACAGTCTCTTGGACAGTGGCAACGTCTTGGTGGCTGTTTGGTGGTGCAGAAACCCGGGCTCGCCCATGGAGTGGCCTGCGCTCTGCGGGGTCCGGCTCCGGTAGTCGGAGGCTGGCGGAGGAGCTTATGACCCACTGGACACGGATCCGGGAAAGATGAGCGGCCTGCTGGGGCTGGCGAAGCCGGCTCCGGAGGTGGGGGCAGTGGTGGAGCCGGTCTTGGTGTTGGATTTGGAGCCTGGGGTCCATTTGCCGGAGGTCAGCGACTGGGCGTCGGAGCCACCCTGCGTGGAGGTCAGCGTTGATCACCATCAACAATGGGGGTCGGGGCGCGTGTGGGTCGGCCAGGGCTGCCTCGGGGGGAGGACATGGAAGTGAATCAGGCGGGGTCCAATGGCAGAAATTCCCCGCTGACCATGTGGCACGGTCTGGCTCGGCGGGAAAGGTGCTCATGCTGGACCAGTCTTCGCTCCCGGCGACCGAGGTGGAGGGAGAAGAGGATGGGCCCTGGACAGGGTGAGGGTGGTTGCGCCGAAGGCTGAGCAGGGAGGTTGTCAACCGTTTCCAGCCTTTGGCGGCCGTGGATGGGGGGAGCAGAGTCGTGTTCTGGCTCCCCGTCGGCTAGTCTGGGGTCAGGGATGGAGGTGCTCAGGAGCCTAGTGAGGACTGGACATGGCCCCAGTCTTGGCCTCACCTTGGGGGAGCCGCAGCGGCGGCCGAGGATGAGAAACTGTCTGGTTTCTTTTTCCAGTCGGTCAGGCACAGGCAGGCGAGGGTCCGTGTCGACCGCCTGAAGTCTGGGGCAGGTGAGGTGACGGGGAGGGAGGAGATGCTGAAGCGACTGCCTACTTTATGAGGGCTTGCTTCACGCTTTGTGGGCCAGGGGTTGGCCCTGGAGAC
Organism: Alosa alosa; assembly: GCF_017589495.1. Lineage (NCBI taxonomy): Eukaryota > Metazoa > Chordata > Actinopteri > Clupeiformes > Clupeidae > Alosa > Alosa alosa. Next base: position 6,301,686 of record NC_063191.1, read on the forward strand.
GGGGTTGGACTTTTTAGGTGCTCTGGAGAGAACTCTGTGGGATGGAGGGGTGGGGATTTGGAGGCGGAGCTGACCCTGGCGAAGCTGGGGCGCCAGTCCATGCAGAAGCTGGGTAGCCCCAGGGGAGATGGGCTCACCAGAGAGTTTTTTACGCCTCTTTGGGGACGCAGGATTGGGAGTGGACCTGCTGGGCGGTGACACCCACCGCCAGCAGGTCTCCGGCGGGGAGGAGTGGGGTCCCTCCATGTGAGGGCATGTCACCCTTCTCTTTAAGAAGGGGGACCGGAGCGATTTGGCAAATTGGAGGCCCATTACCGCCCTCACCGCGGACTAAGGTGATCCCGGCCCGGAAGCAAGCAGCTGCAATGCCTGGGAGGGTAAGCATGCAGGTCAAGTGGGCCCAGACCAAACGCAGCTGCCTCGGGTCGGTCGCGGCGGGTTAAATCTGGCTCTGACAAGAGACCTGGGTTAGCTGGGCTGACCAGGGGGGGGTGCCGTTGGCACTGTTGGGCTGGACCAGAAAAAGGCCTTTTGATAGAGTCGCCATGGCTTCATGTAGGCGGTCATGGAACGGCTGGGGTTTGGGCCGGGGTTTAGGGCATTGATCGGCCGGCTTTACAGTGGTGCCGTGAGCCGGTTCAAGGTTAATGGGTTCCTCTCCAGGGAGGTCCGGCAGAGGGGGGGTGTGAGACAGGGCTGTACTCTGTCCCTCCCCTGTATGAGGTGTACATTGGAGGCGCTGGTGGCGGCTTTACGGGCGGAGCTGCTGCGGGGTTGCCATGTCCTTGGGGGAGGGGGGGGGCAGGGGCCTGCAAAGTCTTGCCACCGATGACTGTACCGCCCTTCCTCACGGGGCGGGGGAATTTGGCGTGAGTGGGATGGGATTCTGATGCGCCTGCCCGCTGCGGTCAGGGCTGCAAATGCCCATAAGTCCCTCGGTCTTGCTGGTGGGCGGTGGGTCGCTGAGGACCCCCTCTGGCAACGCCGGGCACGAAGTGGGGACGCGATTGAAGGTGTTGGGGGTTTCATTTGGTGGGGTGGGGTGGGGGTTGCGGCCAGGAACTGGGCCGACATGCTGGACCGAGTGAGGCAGAGACTGGCTAGGTGGGGCCGGCGTCAGCTTTCCCTCTCAGGGAGGGCGCTTGTGGTCAAGGCCGATGTGCTACCAGCCTTGAACCATATGGCGTACGCTTCCCCCCCCCCTGGGAACTACCCAGTTGTGTCCATCGGGGTGTGGGGGGGTGGAGACTATTGTCCATACTTTCTGGGAGTGCCCAGTGGCTCAGGGTTTCTGGGGGGCGGGTGAGGGGTGAAGGGGGTGCGGCTTGGACAGCCGTGCTGGACTGGGAGCTTGTCCTGTATGGGGAGTTTGGGGGCTGATTGGAGGTAGGAGGTTTAGACTGTTGTCACGGAGGGGAAGAGGGCTTTGTGGGGATGGTGTACTTACTTTTTAGAAGAGCTGCAGCCCCACATGCTAGGGAGGGCTCCCCTAGTTGTCGGAGGGGATTTTAATTGTGTTTTAAGCAAACAAGATAGAAAGAATGTAGGGGAGGATTTTAAGTTAGATAAGACATCTGTACTTTTAAAAGAATATAGTTAGGGATTTTAATTTAGGTCGACTGCTACAGAAAGTGCATCCACGGGAGGAGGGCTTCACCTGGCACAGTGGTGACGGGCTCTGAGCCTCAGACGAATTATGTTTTAACAAGAGATTGTCTACCATGACGGATGCTAAGCATTGTCCCCTATGTTCTTTCTCCGGACACTGCATGTTCTCCTGCACTTTTCACTCCCCACAGGTGTGACGTAGGTGGAGGGCTGTGGAGGCTGAACTGTTCCCGTTACAGGATGCAGAGGAGATAGTTAGAGAATACAGGGAGCAGTTCAGCCTCTGGCAGACCCTCCAAGACCTTTACGATTCAATGCAGCACACTGGTGGGAAATGGTGAAGGGTAGGACCAAGACTTTTTAAGACTAAAGGTAAAGATGAAAGAGAGAGAGGAGGTGCATGTTGGGGCTGCAAAAAGAGACAACAGAGGTATTTTAACCTTTTAAACATGGGTTTTGGATTTTTAATGAAGAAATCAAACAGGTAAGAAAAGAAATGTCAGTTTTAGCCAAAATTTAAAAAGTAAAGGAAACAATTTTAAGAAAAAGAAAGAGAAACAGAAGGAGAAAAATGCACCAGGTAACTTTAAGAAAATAATACTGAGGGGGTGGGATAATGAAGCTAAAAAATGATGGGGAGGAAGAATACACAGAGAGGGGATTTAGAAATGATACAAACTGTTTTACCAAGACCTGTACGCAGGAGAAGAGGTGATGGAGAAAGTTTTAGAGTTTTTTTAAATAAAAACTCTTAAGTCAACAGGTTTTTAACAGGAGGATTTTACATTGTTGATCTTTTAAAAATGTCTTAAAGGTTTTAAAACAGAAAAAATGCCCGGAGAGGATGTGTTCCCCCATGGAATTTTTATGTTACCTTTATGACATTTTTAGCCAAACCATGCTGGACTGTTTTTAAAGAATTTGACTTAACTTGACAGATCTTCCAGACAGCTTTAGATCAGGGATAGCTTTACTACATAAAAAGGCGACAGGACTGACCTTTAAAAACTGGAGACCCATAACACTTTTAAATTGTGATTGTAAACTTTTTAGCAGACTTTAGCATTACGCGATGTCGACTGTTTTAGAGGACGTGATCCACCCGATCAAGTCTCAGCCGTCCCTGAAGGAGGGATCACGGACAGCCTAGTGCTGGTCCGAGACGCATCTGTTTTGGAGAGACAGAAATATTAGGATTTTAGTGCTAAATTTAGATTTTGAGAAAGTTTTTGATCGGAAATTCGCACAGTACCTTTTAAAGGTACCTCGCAAAAAGGGGTTTCCAGGAGGGTTTTAAAGTAGGGGTTTGCTGTATAATGGAAATATACAGCAGAACTGCGGTAAATGGGCACTTGACAAAGGCGACACGGTGCTCTGGCTGCCCGCCAGGGTGTCCGCTATCCCCACCCTGTTCGCTGTTTGCATCGAAATTGGCACAGATCTTGAGAAGGGATAAATGGATCAAAGGACTTGACTTGCCACTGGGACTGACCACACGTACCCTTTACATGGACGACGGACCCTTTATTAAATGACGCTTTATCGCCCAAAGAGCACTCGACTTGACTGACTGGTGCACGGAAGGGCCTCGGGCGCCAAGCTCAACAGGGGCAAGTCCGAGGCCCAGCTCTTTGGGCCATGGGGTGACGTAAGACCAGATCTGGCAATAAATTTTAAACAGACGGACATGAAAATTTTAGGTATTAAATTTGACAATGAGGGTGGTGGACGGGGCAACTGGACTGACGCGTTAGGGAAAGTCAGACAACGACTGGGGTTCTGGGGACTCAGACAGTTGACAGTAGAAGGAAAGATTTTAATAATAAAAGCAGTAATTTTACTAGCAGTTTTTACTTCTCTGTTCTGTTTTTAGTCCCCCCAAAACTTTTCTTTTAGGTCTGGACCGGGCGGTGTTTTATTTCCTGTGGGGGTCCAAATGGGAGAGATTGAGAAGGGAGGTCCTTAAAAAGAGGAAGGAGAACGGAGGAAAGGGCCTCCCGGACCCCCACCTGTTTTTAGGCAGCAACTTCACCGCCCTGCATTTTAAATACGCAACAACCCCATCCAGAGAGAACAAGACTGCCACCATGGTGAAATTCTGGGGTCCTACCTCAGACAGTTGCGGATTTTAGACACAGACCACCGTTTTCCAGTTGCTTTTAACGTGCCAAAAGAGTATTGTTTTATAAAGACATTTTTAAAACAAGTGATGTCACTATTTTAACAAACGCTAAAATTCTTGTCTCTCTTGTGCAGGACCGGGAAGCAGTGAGCCCGTTCCCGGCCTCACACTCAGTGAGGGCCCAACAGGCTTGGAGAACGAGCCCACCCCTCCCTCCAGAACAAGCTGAAGGATCTGGCGTGGATGGCGCTCCATGAGGTCCTCCCGGTCAGAGCCGTGATGCACTCCCGGGCCATGGCAAGAATGAACACCTGCCCGCGGCCAGGATGCGGCCAACCTGAGACCGTGCGGCAACTGCTCTGGGAGTGCAGCGTGGCGAGGGACCTGTGGGCCAAAACCGCCCCTTGCAATGCCCGAGCCTGCCAGCAGGGGAGGTCCAGCTGAGCTACCGGCTAGCGGTCAGCGGGGTGGGCCAGGGCGCAAACACCATTCCAGCCGCCGACTTCGCCACGCTCTGGCTCACCCTCAACAGCATCAAAGCCGCTTTGTGGACCTCCCGCAACCTGCTGGTGGTGAAGCGCGTGACTGTGGATGCTTTTAAGCAATTACTTATCACTCTCACACTTATCATTCAATTACTTTCTTCAATACGGACTACAAGTTCCTGGCAAAGGTAGTGGCGACGCGGTTGGGTGCGGTGATGCCGTCAGTGGTGCACCCTGACCAGACATGTGGGTGCGTGGCGGTCGGCTAGCCCGGAACCACGTCCCCGATTAGGGACGTAATGGCCTGGGCGGGAGAGCGTGGCTTGCCCCTAGCTTTGCTGGGGGTCGACCAGGAAAAAGCGTTTGACCGGTTGAGCCACGCTTTCCTCTTCTCCATTATGGAGAAGATGAATTTTGGGGGCCGGTCAGGCTGTCAACGGCCACCTGTCTGGCCCGGTGCGGCAGGTGGGTGGGGTTCGGCAGGGGTGCCCGTTGTCGCCGCCCTCACGCTTTGGCTAGAGGCTGGTGGCTGAGGCAGGCAGGAGCAGCTTTAGTGGAGTTCATCTGCCAGGTGGGGGGGGGGAACGGGTGAAGGTGTCTGCGTATGCAGACGACCTGACCGTCCTCGTGACGGCTGACTGTGAGGTAGTGGTGGTGAAGGGCATTTTTAGGGAGTATGGGGAGCTGTCTGGGGCTAAGGTGAATGAGGGGAAGTCGTCGGTGATGTTTTGTGGTGCGTGGGCAGGGAGGAGGGTCCCGTTGGGGGGTTTTAATTTTTTCCCCAGACGGGATGAGGATTCTGGGGGTGAATTTTTACAGGGCTGGGAGTGCTGGGTTGAACTGGCGGGAGAGGCTGAGAGGACTGACGACCCGGCTGGCGAGGTGGAGGGGGAGGGCCTTGTCCATCACGGGTAGGTGCTTGGTGGTCAGGATGGACCTCATGCCAGCTCTAAACTACCTAGCATATGTCTTCCCCCCCCCTCTGCCAAGGCAGGGGGTGGTGTTAGAGAGGATCTTTTTCCGGTTAATTTGGGGAGGTGGGACGGAAATGGTGCAGCATGCCAGAATGCTGCAGCCGGAGGGTAGTGGGGGACAGGGCCTGCAGAGTGGCCCTCTCAAGCTGTTGTCCTTGTCTGTGGCCTTTCATGCAAGGCTGGTGCTGGGCGCTTTTGAACATCCGGCGGCATATTTTGCCAGGTTTTGGTTGGGGTTGGACTTTAGGTCTTTGTTGGCCCTGTCTGCCAGGACCCCCTGGGCGTGGGAGAAGCTGCCCCACTCCACCCGGGTGGAAAGCCTCCTAAGGGCAGAGCCCTGGTTGTTAGATGGTGAGGTGCTGGTGGACCATCGACGTGTTTACAGGGGACTGGTGGAGAGGAGGGTGCCTCCGCCCGTTGTCGGGGGTGCAGAGACGGGTGCAGTGGAGTGTCATACACGCCAGTTATGTGGATGGGCAGGGGAGGGATATTGGGTGGTTGGGGGCGTTGGGTCACCTGCCGGTGCGGGAGAGAATGCATCGTTTTGGGATGAGTCGTACGCCCCTGTGCCCTATGGGCTGTGGGGCAGAGGAGATGGTGGGGCATGCTCTGTGGGGGTGCCCTGAGGCCCATAAGGTGTGGGATTGGGTGGGATTGCGCCTGCGGCGATGCCTCCAGGTGAGCTTGACTGAGGACTTGGTGTTGAGGGGTGTGGGAGTGCAGGGGTATGCGCCTTGGTGGCGTTCATCTGCCGGGTGGGGGGGGGGGAAGGTGTCTTTATATGCAGACGACATGACCGTCCTAGTGACAGATGACTGGGAGGTTGGGGTGGTTAAGGGTATTTTCAGGGAGAATGGGGAGCTATCTGGCGCTAAGGTTAATGAGGGCAAGTCGTCAGTTATGTTCTGTGGTGCGTGGGGGGAGAGGAGGGCCCCGTTGGGGGGTTTTGAATTTTTGCCCAGATGGGATGCAGATTCTTGGGATGAAAGGACCTTGCCCTAGTAGAAAAACGCTGGGGAGAGAGAGAAAGATAGATACTTTATTCATCCCAAGGGTAATTTAAGACACTCAATAGCTTACACACACACAAATCAAAAATCACTCACAGAAATCGGAACAGATGACGGGCCATGTTCCGTAGACACAGGAGCTGACTGGCGACGAGGCACAGACCAAGGAGAAAACATGGTCTTGGCAGAAGAGTGCTGAGGAGAACATTAGGGCTGAAACGATTCATCGAGTTACTCGAATAACTCGATTACAAAAATTACTCGAGGCAAAAACCCTGCCTCGAAGCCTTGTTAAATTCCTATGACCGACTATAATGGCGCGGGGATCTGATTGTTCCACATGGACCGTTGTTCAGGAAGCACACCACTAGCGCGTGAATCGTGATACATTCTGAATTGGCTCAAGATGTCCATAAATGGCAGTGAATGTTTTCAAGTGAAGTTTTGGGATCATTACATACTCAAAAATGAAAAGAACAAACATTTGAACCGAAAACATGCACTCCATGCTGTTTCACCAAGCGTCAATAAAGTAGGCTATCAATCTATCTAGCCTATCCATCATCTATCTACGTAGCCTATAGCCTACATCAGTGTTTCTCAAACTTTTTCAGACCAAAGACCACTTAACCAGTAAAAAAAACCTCATGGACCACCTAGCTAATAGACATAATAGGTCTACTCACTGAACCACCTTGCTAATTGTCTTTGCACCTTGCTTATTGTTTAGAGGATTCATATGATTTAAATTGGCATAGCTTACAGAGGCAGTGTTGCAGAACTGTTTGGAAGTTGGTTCAATATTGCAAACAACTCTGGTGGTAAAACTATTGTTTTTACCACGTCTGCTTTCAAGGACCACTTGGGATAGCTTGCGGACCACCAGTGGTCCCCGGACCACACTTTGAGAAACACTGGCCTACATTGATGTTGGCTGATTTTAATCACATACTGTATTTGTAGCGATGTCGTAATGTTTAGCTTTGATGTTTTTAAGTAGTAAACTTATTCACGTTCAATTGCAAGACAGTGTGCCTAAAAAAGATCTCCTTTTTATACACACATGCATGCACCTCATCTTCCCTCATTACCTTGCGTGCACACACACCACAGGTTGCTGGGTTACCATAGCAAATAGGCTCACCCCAGAAATTATTTTTAGTAGCCTAATGGTAAAATTATTCGTTAGTAACCTAATGGTAGGCTATTTTTTAGTAGCCTAATGGTAACATTATTTGTTAGTAGCCTAATGGTAAATGCTGCAGGTGTAGAAATCTACATAAAACAGATATTTACTTTGATGTCAAGTCTAGATTACAGCATGAAACTTGTTGTGCAAATTAATACATTAAATTGCTTTCCCTCTTCTCTCTCCCAGGACTTCAAAACATAGTATGGGCAGCTTTGTTCATAGCTAAGTCATGCACAAGAGGCTGCAATTTTACAGAGAGCATTCTGAACATTATTTAATTGTTGTCACTGGCACTTATAAACACTAAATGGGTAAATTGCAATAAATGGGCTTAGTTTTGGAGCCAAATGTTGGAGTTAGAATAAATACCTCTGTGCCAATTGCTTGATCATTTTACAGCCATGTCATTTTCGTTATGCATTATTTGTTTTGGTTGTTTAACAATACAAAACAAAAATATCCAATTAATCGATCGATAAAGTGCTAGATTAATCAATTACAAAAAAGAATCGATAGCTGCAGCCCTAGAGAATATAGATACTCTATTCATCCCAAAGGGTAATTTCAGGCACCCAGTAGCTTACACACACCAAAAATCACTCACAGAAATCGGAATAGATGGCGTAGACCCATGTTGCGTATACCTAGGAGCTGACTGGTGGCATGGTGAAGACCAAAGAGATGGCATTGTGGATGTGGATGAGGAAGAGCACTGATCAGATGACTGACTGTGGTAAAGTCCAATGAGGGTCAGGGTCATACAGCAGAGGTGTAAAGAAAGGGGACATACAAAAATGATATCAAAACTATAAACATATCAGCACAGTTGTATGCCAACAAATTGCACTTTGTATTTTTGGTGAAATGCAAGTAATCAAGGTGTTCATAATAGAGGAAAAGATTAGCGATCGAAAGTGACCTTTAGACAATTCAAATTATAGTTAGTTTGATCTTTTGAGAGGTAGGCAATGATGCTAAATGACAAGTAAAAGGTAGAATAATATTCACATTTCATTTACCTGGGTGTTAATGTCTGAGGAGTTGACCTTGGAGGGGATACTCTTTGTGGTGATGACGACCGATATGGAGGTGGGACTGGTGGGGCATCCACAGGCAAGGATTGGCTATAATTAATTCAGCGGAACATCAATAGGTGGAGATTCATCCCGGTTGCTTTGGTCTTCCAGAGAATCCGATTCACCAAAGTGTTCTCTTTCTATGTTTATGACAATATCTGCATTAATTACGAAAAACACATATACATACACAAAATACAATTCAGTAATCTTAATTGCAATCACTGGTTGGATGAAACCAGCTTGAATTTCCCCTTCTATCTATCTATCTATCTATCTATCTATCCATCCATCTATAAACACTGGATTTGACTGCAATGAAATGGTGGCCAACCATATAATATTTGTCAGTGCGTAAGTGTGACAGCATAATGTAACCTCAACTGTATGTAAAGTCCATCTCTTGATTGACTAATCAAGACCATTTTCTCTATTTGAAACAAAAAGCCTTATCTTAATGTACTAAAATGAAAAATAAACATTTATCTGAAGGCCACACTTACTACTGTATTACATCTCCTCTGGATGCGCTGTGTGTCTTCATGAACAGAGTCAAGGTCTGATGTTTTACAGCTCAAAGCCTTCTTCATTGCTTGCCTGGCTGACAAGTAATCACCTATTATACAAAAAGATAAAATAAATAAAAAAAGTGGCAACATACACACAAGTAGTAAGCCCAGTTAAGCAGTCAGTAAGGCAGAGTCTACAGGCCAAAATAGCATCATTTTACCCAGTAGAATCTCCCACTGACAGAAATCCAGGCAAACTAAATTCCTTCAAAATGTTGGACTTGGCTGGCTATAATAATATATATATATATATATATATATATATATATATATATATATATATATATATATATATATATATATATATATATATATGTGTGTGTGTGTGTGTGTGTGTGTGTTTCCTTTACGGTCATGACTATTTACACTGTAGATTTATCAAAACTATACTATACTAAAAAGTGTGAAATCACTGAAAACATGTCTTATATTTTAGTTTCTTCAAAGTTGATATTTTTTTATTTAATTAAATTATTACTGTCTGTATTGGACAGTGGAGTTTTTCTATATGTATATTACTTTTTCTGCTGTAAGTGCATGTTGTGTGTGATGTCTGCATGCTACAGAGACCCTGAATTTCCCCTTGGGGATCAATAAAGTATCTATCTGTCTATCTATCTATATAGCAAGCCAAAACTTGAAATCTGCATATGTGGGCCAAATAACTTCATTCATTCATAGTTTTGATGCCATCAGTGAGAATCTACAATGTAAATAAATAAATAAATAAATAAATATATATATATATATATATATATATATATATATATATATATATATATATATATATATATATATATATATATATATATATATATATATATATTAGTGGTGGGCATAGATTCATTTCTTTAATCTAGATTAATCTCACTAATCTTGGAATTAATCTAGACTGGCTGCAGAGCAGGTTCTTCCCCCTTCACCAACTCACTTAGCGTTGCCCACACTGGCTCCCTCTCTGCTCTGGGCACTTGAGGTCCTTAAATCATGGATCTAGAGCAGTCGCCACCTTTGATGAATAAAAAATATTAATTATTGATAGATGAAAATTTCACTTTCCAAATCCAACCTCCATATTTCTTCATGACTCATTCATCTATTCATTGACCGATCTACTGTCTTAACAGTCTATAATGGTCAAACAATGCAGTCATCTTCTGGTCAGTCTGACATACCTTAAGCATTCCAGGTTTATTTTCTCCCTCCACTGGTTGAGGTCCTTGGTGAAGGCAGCCTTGAATCCCACAATATAGGCAGGATCATCTGAGATCTTCATCACGTGCTGGAGGTGGCACAGGGCAGGTAGAACAGGTGTAATGGTTGGCTTAGGAGAGCTGGACCAGAGTGCAAGGCAAGTAGCAGTGAGGTAAATTTAGCGCAAACAAGAATCTTTAATCTGAATTAAACACTACAGCAAACCACGAAACATCAATGACCAACGGGACTGAGGGAAGACAAAGGGTTTAAATACACAGGGGTTAACAGGGCACAGGTGAACAAGGAACAAGACACAGGTGGAAACCATAATTAAATTAACAAGGATCAGGTGAGGGGCGGAGACACAGGCACATGGAACAGAGACACATGGCAAACAAACAAAGGAGCACATGGCACAAGACACAGGAAGAAAACAAAGCAAACAGGAAGACAAGAGGAGCCAAGACAGAACAGGAACTGATCCTGACAGCAGGATACATACTTATCCCCACCATTTTTTTAAAGCTCTTAATCACATTACATTTAAGGGCACGTGTTTCTTAAATACAAAGTGACATTTAAAAGAACTTGTATGCCAATTCATGAACACGCTATCTTTGTAGACCATACCTGCATGGCTCCAGCAGTTTCTCTAGCTTTGCCAACTTCTCATATTCAGCATTTGTTGGGAGGGCCAGATTGTGCTTCTGCTGGGACAGCGTTGTGTGCAGTGCGTCTCTGTTGCGCCTCACACGCTTGATCATCTCAAGGGTGGAATTCCACCGTGTTGGAACATCTTGCACGAGTGGCTCCTGAACTTGTCCAAGGGAGGCTTGCTGGACATTCAGCTCGTCTGAGTTGGCCGGACTGTGTTTGAAATGTCCGACCACTTTACGGCACTTGGCCAATGCACCATCAAAACCACCTTCCTGAAGTGACATTACAATAGCTCTCTGTACAACATGCGCAACACAGGGCAAATGCTCAAATGGCAGTATCCTCCCTGCTGCCACTATATTAGGAGTGCTGTCTGTTCCAATAATGCTAATTTTGTCAGCTATCCCCCACTGATTAGCGACGTTGAGAAACTGCCTGGCACGCGCTTCTGCAAAGTGACGCTCCTCTGTTTTCATCACACCTAATGGACAGAAAAAGTAGATCAGAATAAGTTCACCCACAAGCAATGTGGTGGTACATATATTATTAAATAAAATTATGCCTACCTAAAACGAAGCCTACCTAAAGCTCCCAGCTGGCATCGATAAGGTGTACAGTGACGCCGAGGTAGTTATCGTTGTTGACAGATGTCCAATGGTCCCCAGTCAGTGCTACACACCTCGCCTCTACCATCTTCTCATATTTTGAGGCTTTCTCTGCGGCGTGCTGGTCATGTATTCTCCTCATGATAGTTCGCCTAGCACATGGGTTCCCAAAGAGGGGGTCAGGACCCCCCGGGGGGTCGCGGGACGCCGAGGGGTGGGTCGCGAAATGATTTCCATAAATCAAATAAATTTTGGAAAAATAAAAGAGCTGTCACTTGACCGCACTTTAAAGACAGACTTTAATTCCAAGACGCTTGCTGAGTTCTGGATTTTAGTCGAGAGGGAATATCCACAGCTATTCAAGGCCACGATGGACGTACTGACGCCGTTTGGCTCCACATACCTGTGCGAAAAGACTTTCTCTGCACTGACATACAGTGGGCATCGCTTTCAAATGACCACTTCATTCGCGCATTACGCGGTGTGAAGCTGCGTGAAGCTTTAGTACCACTTTCAGCCACTGTGCGTCGCTCTGCCACTGTACATCGCTCTGCCTGCCGTCCCTTCTGAAGCAGGATCTACCATTAAACATAATTGTTGCCGAGAGTAATCCCAGCCTACAAATTCAATAACAAAATAAATCATGCATAATTAAACATTACCTCGATTTAGGCTACTTGGGTATGGCTTAAGGCTTGACTACACGGTGGTAACGAAAATCGAAATTTGCTGTCTACATTGTCAGTGTTGGGGTTAAAGCAACTACGCAAATCAAAACAGTGGTGTGATAATTGAGCCAGTAGAGAAATAACTGTTCAGAATTAATCTGTAGCCTTGGGTAGGCTTCTGCAGAAAACAATGTTGTTGCCGATTTAATACTATCTGGCAACGTTTTTAACAGGCTTCAATAGAGGCTTAGACAACTATGACCCACGTTTTAGTTTCGTAGAATTAATTTGCCCTACTTCTTGACTGCAATGTAGTCAATTGACTGCTTGACATGTCATTTTTATTTTTCTGTACAATAAACAAATACATCTGCTTTATGCCGCAGAATTACATTCATATTTGGCTGACTTCAGATGCGCCACTTCCCTCCCCATATTCCAAGATTAAGATAGTAGCCTATACAAAAAGCACTTCATACTATCAAAAAAAAAAATCGTTAAAACGAATAGCTATTTGCACTGGTCCTCATTTTGCGAATGCGAGGACGATATGAGCCTGTTACATTTAGTTAGATGTCCGAGTCACGCATAATGTTTGAAAACTACTGGCTCGTAATCACAATAATTTAACACACGACAGTTGGATAGCCTACTTCATCATGTCCCCATGCCTACATTTTTGTGAGTAGCATAGAGATCGTTAAAAACAAGAAAGTATGGCTTTCCGTTTGGGACATCGAAAACTTATATTTTTAATAGACTACCGTCGAAGATGCTGACTTGCAAAAGCCTCGGGATAACACGTTATCTCCACTATCATCAGTCATGCCCCTTGATCAAAGTGGTGAATGAAATAAAAGTTTGATAACCACTGGCTTAACAAGTTACCTGCAGTCCAGAACACAGAATCTGTTGAATCTGATGAATATTCTGATGATCAGCAAATGTTTGTTTTCCAAAGTAAGAATTTCACTTCACCATGCACCTTCGACAATACCTGGCCTACCTGGTATCATTACAAACATTATTCTGTGTCCTAAAACTGGCATGTTATGGCATTGTGTCATGTAAGTTCGTTGCAAAATCTAGAGAAATGTGTGAGGTGGTCAGCGGGGGACAATTGAGACACACATTGGATTGTGTTATTACTTGAACATTCCACACTATCCACAGCTGTGGTAGGCCTATCAGGGGCAGGAGGATTACTGTTAGCGCAGGCTTTATATAAAATTCTTCAACAGAAGGCCTCGAATGTTGTCTTGTTTGTGGAGCGCTTTGCTTGGCTTCTGTAATCTCGGCTTCATTGAAAATGAGGGCTTCCCTCAATGACCCTCCAAGAATAAATAAAGGTTGAATGAATAAATGAATGCAGGCTTGCCCAAAATAAAGGCATGTGGTTTGCGCAGCCTACAGTAAATAACAGACCCGCCAGAATGTGGTTATGATGCTTTTTACGAGCAAGATGTTTTTGGTACCCCACGACACTGCATGTTCTTAAATAACAATGATCATCAGTAATATTCGACCATTAATTTGGGTAAATGGGCAAGCGTGACCACCTTGATTGGCTGATTGGCTGATGATTGTAACGGGCATGATTCCAAACACCTCCCTTACGATGATGAGTGACAGGTGACAGGTCTCAGAATGTGCGCTACACAAGGACGGAAGATGATGAATAACTGGGGCAGTAGGCTATTCACAAAGGCTTTTATCTTACTACTAGGAGTAGGCTACTCCTAAATCGCGACTTAAAGATTTTAGCTTGGAGTTTTCTCTTAAAAGTTATTCACAAAGCCTTTCAGACAACTCCTAAACTAGGAGTGAGTCTTCGTGGCTATGGATGACGTCATTACTCATGCACAAGCTTGACTGAAGTGACCACTTTGATTGGCTGACGATTGTAACGCTAAATTCCAAACACCTCTCTTCCGATGATGACTGACAGGGTGACAGGTCGGAGAATGCATCGCTACACAAGTAGTCGCGAAGGACGGAAGATTATTAATAACTGAATAAAAAGGCCTAGCCTAAATGAATAAAGAGTAAGGCAAAACAAATAGCCTAGTAGCCTAATGAAACATAGGCCTATGGATTGATGCAGTAGCCTACCTTTGCAACATTATTAAATGAATCTGTCACCATATCCCTAGGCTACGTTTGCAAAGAGAACATTTTAATTTGATTCACAATGAAACGTTACATTTCATTTACATGTTAACAATGAGTAGTTTTGGTTGTTGTTGGTGGCGCTATTGCATCCCTTTTATGAATGCAAAATTGTTCCCTCACATTGGAAGCTCCTGTTAAGATAGGCTACGATTTCAAAACATCATTGCAACGTAAAATGCCACAAAAAAAGCTGTTTATGAATAGGTCTTAGTGAGTTAGGAGTCCTCTCGACTTAAGCTGTCCCAGACTTTTTGCTACTTTTAGGTCTAAAATGCTTCGTGAATTACTTTTTGTGAAAAAATTAGGAGTCCTAAAGTTAGGAGTGACACGCCCATTATTTTTAGGAGTTGCTCCTAAATTCGCCAGTTAGGAGCTACTTTTAGCCTTAAAATTCTTTTGTGAATACTGGCCCTGAATAAAAAGGCCTAACCTAAATGAATCAAGGCAAAACAAATAGCCTAATAGCCTAATGAAACATAATGGATTGATTTAGTATCTTTGTAACATTATTAAAATTATTCTGTTACTATGCCTACGCTTTAAAAAGAGAACATTTTAATTTGATTCACAATAATGTTACATTTAATTTACATGTTGACAATGATTAGCCTAGTTTTGGTTGTTGTTGGTGGCGTTATTGCATGTTAGTTATGCCTACAATGCAAAATTGCTTCCTCGCGATTGGAAGCTCCTGTAGCTGCATAGGATTTCAAAACACGGCAAAATTCCGCAGGTTTGTGATATAGGTCTGTGAGTAAGGAGTCCTCTTGACTTCTTTTAAGCTGTCAGAGGTGGGAAGGTGTGATTGTTTGGGGGCAGGGCCGGATTAACTGGGCACAAATGTCTAATGGCCCCCCTTCCCCCCAGCCAACGTGAATCGGGTGGTTAGTTAATAGGCCTATCGTGAAGATTTTTCCTGCCATCTAAGGCACGAGCGCATCTATGAGGCCAAGCCTCACCAAGTAGCTTGTTTGTTTACAACTAACATTCCATTTAATTAAACTGCTTTATAGGCTATGCCGAAATAGTTTTCAACATTTTGAATATTAGTGTCGGGTGAATTGAAATGTTCTCAAAGTAGCCTTATGGCTGAAAGCTGCTTGGGATCCCCCGCCAAGCAATATAACCATTCAAACACGCTTCCTGCACTCATTGTTTCAAAAGGAGTAATTTTGGCTTTGTCAGAACTAAAGAGCTGTGGACGGCACGGCACGATATGCCCAATAAAGGTGTTTGAATTAACCCATGAGTCACCTCTAGATCTTTAACTCAGATCTTTCCTAAATTAACCCAAAAGTCAGCCACACACAAACCTCTAGTAACATTAAGCCTCCTATCAGCCATGAGTCCTACTACAAACACAATCTAAAAACTCAAAGTGCAGGCAGTCAGTCCGAGATAACTGGTTAACTTCCCCGCAGAGCCGAAAACATTGCAGATTCTCAGACCATGGGACTCAGATTGGAGCGGCTGAGTAGCAATCCGGGTTAGTCGGATCAGCCGGCCGGTTAGGCTACGTTGAGTACGAAGTCAGTTGAATCAGCCGGCCACGTTGTCATGAGTTGATTCATGAGCGAGTAGGCTATCTCCTCCTCGAGGTGAAAAGCAATTCCACAACAAAAGCCATTCTTTCACTTCTGAAATAACATTCAATGTTCTGCATGTAGCTTAGACATAATTAGATTTGGTGTATAGATGTAGCATATTAAAATGCAATTAGGTCGCAGACAGTCCGAACTGCACACTCATGGAGCTGCTTGAGTATCTACCCGGTCAGTTGGATCAGCCGGGCGGGCGGTTACGCTTTGTTATGAGTGCGAGTCAGCCAGCCGCTACGTTGTCATGAGTGGATCTTTAGAGGGCCGCGGTAACTCCTCGGATCCACAACAAAAGCCATGCTTTCACTTCTGAAATAACATATGTTCTGCACGGCCTTTTAAAATGCAATTAGGTCGCTGACAGTCCGAACATTGCAAGCTTGTATGAAGAGTAGGCTAGCCACCTGGGTCAGTCGGATCAGCCAGGCGGGCCGGTTACGTTGTTGTTATGAGTGCGAGTCAGCCGAATCAGCCGGCTACGTTGTCATGAGTGGATCTGTAGACGAGCGAGTAGCCTAGTTTCTACTCATGTCATAATAGGCCTAATGAGAATAGTAGTAGTAGTAGTAGTAGTAGTAGTAGTAGTAGTAGTAGTAGTAGTAATAATAATAATAATAATAATTTATTCACTGCAGGGCATTTCTACATTTCTATGTCTACATTGAAAGTCAATTGCTTAGGCTAGGTTAAGACAATAAATAAACAGTCTGGCTCAAACTGCTTTCTTTTTGAGTGGGTGGAGGTTTTGTGGAGGTTTTTTATGCTATTATTATATTTATATTATTTATATTATATTATATTATATTATATATTATATTATGCTACCTAACAGTATAGCTATGATTAATAATAATATTAGTTGCCTAGTATTAGCAGCCTATAATACTTATTATAATAGATTCCTAGTAGCCTACTATTAGTATATAGTAGTGGTAATAAACATTTTAGCAGAGTAGCAACCTAGACCTAGAAGCTAGACCTAGGCAAACTTTTCTATTGTTAACAAAACAACAAATAATTAATTATTATAATATAGGCTACCCTCCCTTGTCAATAAGATCAAAGTTTCTGAACATGAGCACCAAAAAGATGAACAATGTGTGGATGCACTTTGACCAGGAGAGCAAAACTCTAAAGGCTAAATGCAAGTACTGCAAAAACCTGGTTTCAAATCATGGAGGATCCACATCCAACATAAGGCACTTAACGAAATGAAGCACGCCACTGCACTGCTTGAACGTAGGACTGAATTTCTTTGCGATTTGGCAATACTGACTCAAGTGACTCGATCAACCCGGATCAGTTTGGTAAGTGACTCAGAATAACCCGGATCCTTAAAATGAATCGAGTTTGACAGGCCTAATGCCCAATGAAAATAAATTAACTCAACGCAACACATCACAGACCCCGCTTCTCTCGCGTCAATCACTGACATGAACGAAACACAGAACCCGCTTCTCTCACGGCAGTCACTGACAGTAACCTAGAATATAAATGCATGGGGAAAAACACTTGACAAAGACATCGTAAAACACTGAAAGTTAATATTTTGTCACTAGCAACATACATCTGTCCTTTGTCAAATGTATTATGTTCCAAGTAGCCTATGCATAATTCTGCTTCAGTTGAACAAATACATTTGCTTATTTCACAGAAAAATATAAATAGCCAGTTAGGGTCTACAGTGCAGAGTTGGTAAGTTATGGTAGGCCAACTTGCAGTGAACATACAAACAGGGGAAATTATTTCTCTTGCAGCTGAGTAGCCTCAGGTGCGCACGTAGACATAAGGCCGAACATCCAAGCCAATCGCGGCGGCACGACAATCACGCCGTTAAACTTAAATAGGTTAACATCACTCTAAGTTTGCCTTCAAGCAAGGAAAACGATGATTTGAAGAGATCTGTTTCGTTGGACGGGCAAGGGGTAGCAACAGGGCAACACAGAGACAGGCCCGATGGCAGGGCTGTTATGAGAGTATTAAAATATGGGATATTCTACGGGAAAACATTAAAACGGTAAGACAGCGGGGGAAAGTTAAAATACGTGATAAACATGGAAAAAGTTGGCATGCATTGTTTCGGTCCCCGTGCACAGGGATTATTTGTCATATTATTAATCACATATGATTATTTGTGAAATTGTGCACAAACAGGCGCAACACATTTGAAAAGGAAGGGCTGGTAGCATGCAAGCTCACGGGAAAGATTGATTTAGTTATCACAAAGTGTGTGGCTGTGGCGCGGGCGGAAGACCGCGACAATTGGCAGGGGATGGTCATGTCTTTTTTAACAATTCTGTCGGAGGGTCATTGAACAATTTCTAGCAGGCAAGAGAGGGTCATGCAACTTCCAACTGAAGCACTCAAAATTCCTCCAGTGGCCCCTTCAATAAATAACGAACAGTCCCTAGATTGCTGCTGGGCTATATGTCTTGGTTCTGTTAACAACTCATTGTCAAAAGCATAGCCTCTCTCGCGGTTGCATCCATTACAAACAAACATGCAATGTGAACGTCTGGGATTGGGGAGAGCCCTAAATGCTCTACTGAATAAGCACAAAGTCAAACCTTTAAATGAAAAACACTCTTTAATAATCCAAAAAAATAAACCGCTAATGAAGTAAACTTGTGACCATCAAAAATCGTTTATCGCTTGAAACTCCGTGATACCAGGACGTAACAGGAAGGCATTTGGCTGAGCAACGGAGGTTAATATGCTCCATGTTTTGTCCAAATGATGACTATCATCGTTGCACTCGGAGAAAACCGGAATGTTTCATTCGTCCCCCGTTTCAATCGTCCCGGTTGTACCTACTTCACACGCAGATAGAACCTTATTATTCTAAGGTAGCGAAATAGCGTTCAGCATGATTCATGCCCAATTAATTCCCCCTGTTAAAGTGTTCGCCTTTGTAGTTTGGTTTCGTGATAGCCTATGATAAACGGCTTATGGCCAAATATGTGAAAACGCTTAAAATACAGTATGTGATAAACCCGAAAAAGTTGACAGTGATTTTTTCATAATCACTTTGAGGGTCATAGAAAAATGTATTGCTGGCGAGGGAGGGTCACGATTTTGGACTAATGCTCCCAAAACTCCTCCGTAGCCCCCTTAAATAAATAATGAACAGTCCCTAATGAAGTAAACTTGTGACCATCAAAAATCGTTTATCGCCTGTAACTCCGTGATAACAGGATGTAACAGGAAGGCATTTGGCTGAGCAACGGAGGTTAATATGCTCTATATTTTGTCCAAATGATGTCCGTCTATCATTCTCATTGCACTCGGAGAAAACCAGAATGTTTAATTTGTCCTGTGTCTCTACGGCTGCAAACGGGATTCACTCGCAGTTAACCAAATATTTATTTATTAGGGCAGGGCAGGCATATTTCTGGCTATTACATTATTTCTAAACCAGTCTGCTAAAGTCTGTAGTGAAGTCTGTGTAGGGTTTTCCAGGCTCCATTTCTTTTTACGAGACACCCTGCTCACTTGAGCCATCTACCGGTTGTTTGGGTTGTTGCAGCGTCTCACTGGAAAAATACAAATTAAAGAACTAAGCGGCTGCTTGGGGCCCCCTGGCCATCAGCGGGCCCCTAATCGAGTTTCTTTCTTTTTTTTTTACATAATAAATAACGTAAACAAGTGACATCAATGAATGAATAAATGAAACAATTAATAATTCAAAACAAGAAAATTCTGATTTCATGATCAATATGCCTGCCTACCTCTACTGTGTCTGCCAGCCTTTGAGTCACGCGCATACTGTAAACTAGACACCTCGGGTGCATAGACAATTCGTGCAGACACTGCATCAAGTGCAAAAATCGGAAGAGACGGAAATGTTAAGAAAAGTCACAGCCCGCCATCAACAGAGAAATGTCTCCCATTAATATATATGTATGTGTATTTAAGATGTCAAGGATTTTGGGATTGTTTTGGATGTTCAATCAAGCATACCCTAGCCATAGGTGGGCTTATGTTGTAAATTAAAGTTAGCTTGCTGACTGACTGAAGTGGACATTAGTACTACAGTAGCTACATGAAAACGTAGCTGAAGGCAAATTTACCACAGAGGGATTGTTTCTGATTTCGCACCTGAAAGTGTTGATAGTTTATTACTGTTCTATAATATGTGACCGTGATAAGTCTGATAGCAACAGCAGGCTAAGCCCAGGCTCCCAGTCCCAACCCACTGCATGACTCTGGGCATCGGTAACGTTCCAGCTTCATAGGCAAAGATGGAACAGTATGTGCGCTCTGCTCTAAGATCTTTGGAGAGAGATGGTAGTGTTTGAGAAAATATACCATGTTGGGTGGGGAGACTTCTGTGATGGAAATAAACTTACATTTGATTATGTGGCAAGTGAGTGGCAAGTGATGTAGCGGTGCTACCCTAATATTTAGGCTGCAGTAGATCACCATGTTAAGCATTACTTTTGATTATGCCTCATTTGCCAATAGAATATGAATTGTTACATGTGGAATTACTTGTTGATGAGTAAGTAATGATAGCAAAATAAACTCATTCTGCTCGATCAAATATGCACTTATGCAATATATATATTTTTTTTTTCCAGAGACACTGTTGAAGTACTTTGGAGCACATCTCTACCAGGCTACCTAACTCTACCTCATCAAGTGTCTGCCTCCATGGCTGATGACACAGAAGGTGAGGTTTTCTTTGATGGCAAATGGTTACATAGCCTGTTAATATGACATGACAGTTTTGTTTTATTTATTTTGTATTTATTTAATCATTGCAGGTTCGGCCCACTGCAGAGTTGCATATACCTGAAAGCCAGGAACCAAGTAGGAATAAGTATCTATTTTTGGGACGCTTTATTTTTGATTATTAATGTTTGTCTATTTTGGTTTTATTTTGTAGTTGAAGATTGCTCATTTAATGCACATTTGCAGATTTGTTCTGCAAATCTGTTGAAAAACAAGTCATTAAACAGATGTACTTGTTTACAAAAAATACAAATGCTGTTGTATTTTGTTATTTGTCAATTCAACTTCAGTAAACCACCCTTAGTGCTTCACTTTGAATATGAATGTTTCAAATAAATCTGTGATTTTAGTACCCTCTAAGATTAAAAGGTGACAGGGTTGGTGTAAATAACAACTAATACATTGGTTTACCAAGCACATGGGGCCAGAAGTCTAGAGCGGATCCCCAAAACATTTTTGGCATGTGAGCAAGGATGGATTACTGAATGAGCCTACCGAGTCCTTATGCATCTGTGTCCAGGGGGACAGTAGTTCATAATCAGTCACTGTATTAATACATAACCTCACTGTATTAATTTATAATATGACATAGTGTGAAGTTGTCAATTATCGCCAAGCACAGGTGACTCTGCGTTGTGGGAGGGGGCCCCCAATTCAAATTCTGCTTAGGGCCCCCAAAAGGCTCGGGCCGGCACTGATTTGTGCAGCAACAATGTACATATGTTTACAACAGTTTGTGGATATTACCCTGACTGAGATATTCTTCTGTTAAAATGGAAATTAAAGTATTGTTTCAAAGTTAAGTTTGCACGATAGCAATAATGTGCACTCATGTTACATGGATATTATTTTTTGACACACTGCATGAAAAGTGTGATTTCCGTCAGTATGCGGCACTGTAGATTGTCGTGGAAGGATGTTCAGTTTAATGGCTGTTCGCGGCAGTTTGCAGGCAATGCCGAAAACTGCCATGAATTGTCAGAAATTGATGTGGGCCTTGCTTGGCAGGAGGAGGCTTTAACATGTAAATGAAAATCCTGTGAGCTATACAAATGCAAATCAGGGTAGCAGGGGGAGTCAACTGTGCATGCTGGCATGACTGTGGCCTTTGGTCTTGCTTAAACAGTGGATGTGTTAACCACACAAGTCCCAGTAATACGCTCAACAGGCAGAAATGATGCTGGGTATGACATGTCTGTTCCCTGCAAGCTCCAATAATGTAACCTGACTTAAAACAGTCGATAGAGTTTAGATTCAGATTTTCCCTTCACACCAACACAATGAGAATTTCAGAGGCAAATAAATGATAGTCATAAAGACAATCTTTATTCAACAAAAATATATGAATATATATATTGGCTATTTCCCTGGTAGTAGACTATTTACACAGTCCAAAACATTCTCAGTCTATATGCCGCAGCAGGGTCACTTCAATAAACCACTAAGTCCAACCGTTATGCCCCCACACCAGCAGGGGAGACACTTCCTCTAGTGAGCAGTGGTTGCACTGTGGTCGCGCTTCCACCAGAGCAGCTGATAGGATAAACAAGAGTCAGTATGCGGCAGCAAATTCAGAGAGGAGCATCTCCAAGCCTCACCTTCCCACAGGCTGCAGCAAGCTGTACTTAGATTCAGCAGAACAGAAAGGCTAGCCTTACGTTTCATTAGGCTACTACTTCACGTTACTTGGATGTATGTGAATGTGAATCATAAACAACACGCCCGCGATCGTCGGCGCTTATTCCTTCTAGAAGAGGGGACCTTTAAACGAGCACTTCCCTTTAGCTTGGAAGAATGGAGAGCGTTGGATCTAGTGCAGGGGCGGACCTGGCATTAGGCATGGTCAGGCAATTGCCTGGGGCCTCGGCCACCAGGGGGCCTCGTCATCCCCATATCGTTTTTCGTTTTTTTTTTTTAAATAAATGATCACCACATCCAAACAATATATTCTAATCCATAATAAAGATTGAAAAAATATTTTGCCTCATGATTGCTCATAAACTCATCATAAAATCAAATGACTGCAGGTCCGCTTCCTGTCACCATAGCAGAAACTAGCTATCTGAACGAGGTCTTGGTGAGGTGTGGAGTTGAGCGGTTGACAGCCAGCCATGAAACGTTTCCAGAGTGGAAGTGATAAAAGAAAAAGGGAGGAGGAATACGGGATCAGGATACGGTTGGATCTACGAGGAGCGTGATGAGTCGGTCCCAGTGACGCGATTGCGTAATACAGTTCGGGTTGGATTAGAGTCGGATGCCGGAATCGAGGATAAGAGGAGGTTTGGACGGGACTACGTGGTGGATCGGATTTTGAAGGATTGGCTGATGTTCACATCGGCGGAAGTCTACTGCCTACAGGATTTCCCGGGTGGAGGCTTTTTGGATATCTCGTTTTACGGCCACGGTTCCTGTGTGTTCATGGAGTCGGAGTAGGACAAGGCTAAGAAGCAAGGTGACGCTCGTTTGGCAGGATTGCGACTGGTGAGTCTCCACCTGTTGGAGTTTGTGCCGCTGATTGTTCATGTCTACAATCCCTATGTAGAGGAGGGGGAGATCCTGGCTTTTTTGAGCCGCTATTGTGAATCTGTGCGTGGTGGATTTAAATTGATGGACAAGCACGGCATTTAGACGGGGAGACGAAGGTTTGCTGTGCGGCTGAGGAGAGATGCTGGGGTCCCCGGGGGTGTTTGCCATCCCCCGGGGTAATTTTCCATCGGCCCGCATCGGGGGCACCTCTCCTACCCGGGCCAGCCGTACTGTCGCCGATGTGGAGGACTGGGCCACACAAAGCTCACGTGCGTGGGTGGAAGGTGCAGGTTGTGCTCTGGTGAGGGGCACGGCACTGCGTCGTGTCCAGTGCCCAAGACCTGCTCTTTGTGCGGCAGTGACTCGCATCTGTACAG
This sequence comes from Alosa alosa, assembly GCF_017589495.1. Lineage (NCBI taxonomy): Eukaryota > Metazoa > Chordata > Actinopteri > Clupeiformes > Clupeidae > Alosa > Alosa alosa. Next base: position 6,325,256 of record NC_063191.1, read on the forward strand.
GGCCTGCCCGACAAGAGCGCAGTCATATGCTGGGGCTGCTCGTGGAGATGGAGACTGGCAGAGAGGGCAGGCTCCAAACGCGGAGGTTTGGAGCCTGTGGAGGACCAGCGCGGGGCACCAGCGTCGCAGAACACTGAGATGATCATGCGGCAGTCTTTTGCTGAGCGGGAGCCACTGCCTGATTCGGAGGGGAGCGAGGTGGACGGAGTGGACGGCGTTTCGCAACGGGAGGAGGAGGTCGAGGCTACGGCTACACGTGGAGGACCGCATGGCCAAGATGGCGGCTCGTGTCTTCTTCGGGAGGTGGGCCTGGAGGTTGCAGAGTCGTCCTTGGAGGTGGCGGGTCTGACCGGTGGAGTGAGGATCCGGAAGTCGCTAAGGTCTTCACGGACTCTTTGCTGCAGGAGGATGTGCAGATGGGGGAAGGCCCGCGTGGGTCGAAGAGGCAGGCGGCTTCGGGTGATGGGACCGGAGGTGTGTCGAAGGTGAATGTGGTCCCGGCGGAGCTGCAGCGGTCTTCGGGGGTGGCTTCGGCGGAGCAGGCCGGTTCGTCTGGGCAGCGGCTGGTGGACATGCCGGTTGTGGAGCAGGCACTTTCCCCTTTCTCGGCGCTGGGTGAGTCGGTGGACCAGATGGAGGGGCAGAGGGCTGTGGATCTGCTTACTGGTGACCCCCCGGATGGGGGGCGGCTTAGCCGTACTCTTCTTCTGAGGGTGGCCTGTCGTCTCCTAGCAGGATGGAGGTGGTTTCCAGTGGTGGTGAGGAGCGGGAGATGGTGACCGGGAGCCAGAGCCCGACGCCGGAGCTCATCAAGAGGGCTGTGTCTACTCGCGACCGTCCTCCGCAGGGACAGGTGACTGGTGGTGGGGGGACGCTGGCCCTTCAACTGTGAGTAAATGATGGCTTGTTTTTTGTTGTACTGGACTCAGTTGGGTGGGTTTGGGAAGTGTCTGGACTATGATGGGGACTGTGTTTTGCTGTACTTGTTGGGATGTGTGATTTACTTTTCTGTGTATTGCATGTGGGGGGTCACAGTGCTCGGAGGAGTTGGAGGAGCACTGTCCTGTTGTTACAGGATTGCTACTTAAGCGGGAAAGGGGCCGTGGAGGTCTCGGTGAGGGGATGGAGGGATGGACCTCCTTGGTGGGGTTTTGTATGTGGGGTGGGGTTTCTTTTTCATGGTGGTTATGATGGACTAAGCTTGCCACTGTCAATGCACGGGGTCTAAAATGTGGGGTGAAGAGAAGGACTTTTTCTCTACATTGGTGGGGATGGGGGTGGATGTGGTGTTCCTCCAGGAATGCCCTGTGAAGGATGTTGAGGATGGGCTTTTGTTTTCTAGGGATTGGGGGGGCGGGCCATCTTTCTGGGGAGCGGGGAACGTCGATGCAGATGGAGTGGGGATCGTATTTGGATCACGGAAGGTGGAGACTGCGGTGTGTGTGGTGCCGGGGAGGGTGCTATGCATCGACTGCCAGTGGAGGGGGGGCTAAATTGAGGTTGATTAATGTTTATGCACCTAGTGTTAGGGGATAGGGGGTTTCTTCGCTGGTCTGGCCCCGTTGCTGACCAGCAATAGAACTGTGGTGGTGGGGGGATTTTTAATGTAGATGTGGATGAGCGGGCATGGGAGGGGGAAGAGTTAAGGCAGCTTTAGAGGTGTGGAGGAGGTTAGATGTGGTGGAGGTGGGCTTAAGTTTGAGGATGGGGTTAGGCAGGTGCCGCGGTGGCGGTTCAGGGGGGATCTGCTGGGGGATGGGGATTTTTGCGGGGCTTTCCGCAGAGAGTATGGGAGATGGCGGACCGTGAAGGTCTTCTTCCCTTCTCACACGGCCTGGTGGGAGGAGGTGAAGGGGAGGGTGGAGGGGTTTTGTAAGGGCTGGGTGGGAAGACGGAACAGGGAGGCTCGGGAGGGGGTACAGCCTGCGTCGAGGGAGCTGCAGTGCCTGTGGGGTAGGGCAGTGGGGGGCAGGGAGGTGGACAAGGGACGGGTGAGGGAGCTGGAGGGGCACATCAAGGACTTCTATCTCCAGCAGATACGGTGGCTGGAGGTGCAGGTGGAGGAGAGGGAGCAGGGGGAGCGTCCATCCGGAAATTTCTTTAGGTCAGTGAGGAGGAGACAGGAGAGGGTCCGGATGGACGGTTTGGTGGGGGGGGGGGTGTGGAGACCACGCTGGAGGGAATGAAGGGGGTGGTGGAGAGTTTTTATGGGGTTTTGTTTGATGAGCGGTTGGGAGATGGGGGGGAGGTTGGGGAGTTCTTGGGGATAGGGTCGACTTTGCCAGAGGAGGCGAGGGACAGGCTGGAGCAGCCGGTGAGGCCCGAGGAGGTGTGGGAGGCGCTAGCCTCTATGAAAGCGGGTAAGGCTCCAGGGAGTGATGGACTCACGGCAGAGTTTTATAGGGGGTTCTGGGATGTGGTGGGGGAGGATGTGGTGGAGCTGGTGTCACTGCTCTGGGAGCAGGAGAGCCTGTCTGCCTCCATGAGGGTGGGGCAGGTTACCCTGCTATTTAAGAAGGGGGATAGGAGGAAGGTGGGGAACTGGAGGCCCATCACCCTGTTGAACGTTGACTACAAGCTGATCACGACAGTCTTGCAGTGGGTGGTGGAGGAGGACCAGACGTGTGGGGTGCCTGGCAGGTCTTGTAGTTTGAACCTGGTCTTGACTCGGGATGTGGTGGAGTGGGTGGAGGAGCGGCGTCTTCCCCTGGCCTTGCTAAGCCTGGACCAGGAGAAGGCGTTCGACAGAGTCAGCCATGGATTTTTGTTCAAGGTTATGCGTCGCATGGGGTTTGGGCCGGGGTTTATAGGGAGGGTGAGGGCGTTATATGAGGGAGCGGGGAGTCGGGTCTTTTACGGGGTTGGTGGCGCAGAGGGGGGGCGTGAGGCAGGGGTGTCCCCTCTCCCTTTGCTTTACGTCCTCTACATCGAGCCTCTGGTAGCCAGACTTAGGAGCGATGAGGGGGTGAGGGGGGTGCATTTGCCGGGGGCAGCGGGCAGATGTGTGAAGGTGGCAGCTTATGCCGACGATGTGTCGCTTTTTTTGACATCGGAGGATAGTTTTAGGCGGGTAAAGGACATTTGGGGTTGTTTTGAGAGGGCTACAGGGGCCCAGTGTGAGTTTCTTTGGGTCATGGGCTGGCAGGAGGGATGGGATGGGGGGTTTTGGGGTGAGCGAGGGTAGGGTGAAGGTATTAGGGGTCTTTTTGGGTAGGGAGGGGAATGCAAAGTTTAATTGGGATCAGAAGGTGGCAGCAGTGAAGGCGAGGTTGGGCATGTGGAGGGAGAGGGGGTTGTTGCTGTCAGGCAGGGTGATGGCCCTTAAGGCAGAAATCCTGCCAATGCTCAATCACCTGGCCTATGTATACCCGTTGCCGCCAGCGTGCGCTTGGGCGCTGGAGAGGGAGGCGTTTGCCTTCGTGTGGGGTGGGAAGGTAGAGTTGGTGAGCAGGGCTGACATGAGGTGGGAGGTGGGGGAGGGGGGTTGTGGGGTACCCTGGTTCACACTCAAGCTAGCGGCATTGTTTGTGGCTTTTCAGGCACGGGTGGTTATGGGGGAGTTCAGCCACATGGCGGTGTTTCTAGCCCGGTTCTGGTTGGGCTTCACTCTACAGCGGCTCCGGCCGCTGGAGGCGATGAAGCCGTGGTCCTGGGAGCAGCCGGGGCATTATGCCGTGGTTGCTAGGTTTGTGGCGCGGCGGCCGTGGGCTCTGGAGGACGGCCTGATCCTGTGGCATAAGGAGTTGTACAGGGAGACGGTTAGGCGTACTCTGTTGCAGGAGCCAGCTAGGGTGGACAGGCGGCCTGGGGTGGATTGGGTGTAGTTGCAGCTGAGGGAGATAGGGGGGAGGGGGAGGGACCTAAACTGGCTGGCAGCGCTGGGTAGGCTCCCGGTGAGGGAGCGGGTGCACAGGTTGGGGGGTGGGGGGACGGCTTTGTGTCCCGTCGGGTGTGGGAAGGAGGAAACTGTGGACCATGCTTTGTGGTCATGCAGGGGGGCGGCAGGGGTGTGGAGGAGGGACGGGGAGGGCCCTCACGCGGGACCCAATTCTGTACGGGCAGGGTCTGAGGGGGTGGCGGGGGAGGAAGAGGCTGGTGGTGTGGAGCATCATCACAGCCTTTAAACTGGCCCTCTGGGACTGGATGGGGGACTGTGTGAGGAAGGTGGTGCCCAGGCTGGAGCCGGAGAGGGTGTTTGGGATTGGGTTGGCAGGGGTGGGTAGGGAGGTGAGGATATTTAAGGGGATTCATGGGGAGGAGCAAACGAGGGCGGTGTGGGGGGGATTGCCCAGGGTGGGGGTGGGTTGATTTTCTATAGTTGCTTACCCCGTACAGTTGTGGGGTATCGCTTCTCGGCCTTTTGGCTAAGATCAAGTGACTATGGCTAAGGACCGTGTGTCTACGTCAGCCTTTCGCAATGGCAGCAGCGATTGAAGTGGTGGACGCAAAAGGCCGGGTGGAGGTTCGCAGCAGGTTTAGGCGTTTTTTTGTTACATCGGTCGTTCTCAAGGAGACGTTTTCTTTGACACCGGATGTCGTTTTTTGTGTTCAGGATTTTGAGGGCCAGGGGTTTTTTGATTTATCGTTTTTTGAACTGCGGCATTGTGTGGCCTTCCAGGAGGAATTGGCGCGGAAGAGTGGATTACCTGACCTGGCTGGACTACGTTTGGTGCCGTTGTACCTGCAGGTGTGGATTCCCCTGAGCGTGCACCTCTACAATCCGTTTGTGGCAGATGCGGATGTGGAGGCCTTCGTCAGGTTCCAGGTGGTGGACGTTAAGGGAGGAGCCAAGACGCGGGACCAGCTTGGCTTTTGGACTGGGAAGAGGCAGTTTGTGGTGAAGCTGAAGGCGCAGGAGTTTCTTCACCCCCCGGGGAGTTTTAGCATTGGGCCTGACCGGGGGTTTTTGTCGTACCCCGGTCAGCCCGTTTATTGCCGCCGGTGTGGGCCCATGGGGCACAACAAGGCGCGGTGCGAGGGACGGAGGTGCCGGTTTTGTGGGGGGACAGACCATGAGGCGGCGAAAACATGCTCTCTGTGTGGGAGTGAGGACCATCTCTTTCGGGGCTGCCCCAGGCGCCGGGACTCCTATGCAGTGGTTGTTCGGGCGGATGGAGGGGAGAACGCTGATCAGTCTGCTGAGCCAGAGGTGGAGGACGGTGGAATTCTTTCTGCCGAGCCGGGCGCTGGGGAAGCTAGGCCGCATGGCTCGCCTAGCGACAGCCAAATGCTACATGCCGTGGAACAAAGGGCTGGAGCACATGGTTGGGAGGGTGGTGTGGGGCTCCCCCTGGTGGAGGTTTGTCCGATTTCACCGGCCAGCCCGATGTCATCGATGTCTTTGCCGTCGGCGCTTGGTGCCTCTCCTGTGACGGGGGGGCCGGAGCCTCCTAGTCGGTGGTCAGAGTGTGAGGAGGAGGACGAGATGGAGATGGAGGAGCTGGGCGCGCTGAAGCGGAAGTCGACGGAGGCGGTGGGGAATGGAGCGGAGCATGCGGGGAAGTTTTCCGCAGTGGGGGAGGATGAAGACAGCGGTCCGGAGCGGCTGGTGATGAGGTGGCGGTTGGAGAAGGCGAGCGTCTGACGGCCCACAAGGTGCGTCTCAGGAATTCAGTGAGGGTGGAATTGGTCGGTGGTGTTTCGGCGGAGGAACGCCAGCGCTTTGGGCGGGATTTCTTTGTGGAGTCCATCCTGAAGGGCGTCTTTGCATTGGAGCCGGCGGGGGTCTTTTGTCTACAGGACTGCCCCAGCCAGGGATTTATGGACTTATCATTCAGCGATCTTCGTTCCTGTTCGGATTTCGTGGGGGAGGTGGAGGATCGCTCGCTCCTGGAGCCCTTTAAGATGACTCCACTCTACCTCCAGGAGTTCGTGCCGCTGGAGATTCATGTCTACAACCCCTTTGTCCCGGATTCAGATGTGGCGGTTTGTGTGGCAGACGTGCGTGGAGGTACGTGGATCCGGGATCGGTTTGGGATCTGGACCGGGTGGCGGCGCTACGCGGTCCGGCTGAAGGGGGACCCAGGGAAGCCTGGAGGCTTTCTGCACCCCCCGGGGTCCTTCTCCATCGGGCCGGATCGGGGTTTTTTGACCTACCCTGGTCAGCCCCTGTACTGCCGGCGGTGTGGTGTGCTTGCACATGAGAAGGCGGCCTGTCCTGGGAATCGGTGCCATTTTTGCGGTGGGGAGCACTCTGCGGCCTCCTGCACCAAGCCGAAGTCCTGCTCTCTGTGTGGCATGGTGGGGAACCTTTTTCGTGGGTGCCCGAAGAGGGGTGAGTCTTCCTACGCAGAGGTGCTCCGGTTGGGGGACGGCCAGCGTCCGTCGACATTGTTGGCGGTGGAAGAGGTGGCCGACGCTGAGCTGGCATTTCGACGCCGTTTCAGGAGCAGCAGGCTGGGGCTCCGAGTGATTCCCAGCTTGTTGCGGAGCAAACACATGGCGAGGACGAGCTAGCCGGGGGAGCTAGCGACAGTTTGCTAGTTCCTGCGGCTGTGGCTGGCCAGCTCCCTACGGAGGTCGGGGGTGGTACTGCACCGGCCGATGGTGTGTCTGGAGGGGCTCCCTCTAGTGGCCTGGAGGCGGTGGTGCGGGGATCGAGGAAGGGCCCTTCTCAGGTGTACATGCTGCAAGGCCTGGATTTTTCCGAGTCGCCTGACACCGCCGGAGGATGGTCCCGGGCGTGCTGCGGTCTGGCGGGCAGGGGCCACGCCAGGGTCGGGCGGTTGAGGCGAAAGTGGGCTTTGGAAGGTGGTGGCGCGGCCAGCTCCTTCTTCCCTGGGTGTGGTCGGGAGTTGCCCGGGGGCGGAGGCCTTTTGGCTAAGATCAAGTATTTGGATCATGAGAAGAGAGACGGACCAAGACTCGTCGGCCCGTTGGGTGCGACTGCGTAATACTGTTCGTGTGGAGTTGACGGAGGATGCTTCGGTGGAAGTGAGGAACCGGTTTTCTGGCTGGTACGTGGCGATGGAGTTGTTGGAGGGGGGTTTTGGGGCTGCATCCGGACTTGGTGTACTGCTTCCAGGATTTTTCCAGTTCGGGATCGGTGGATATTTCTTTCGGCTTGCTGCCGACTTGCCATCGGTTCATGACTGTGTGGGCGGAGAAGGCGGAGGACGAGAGGACTAAGGGGCTCCAGGTGCGGCCGCTGTTCGCACAGGATCGTTTGCCGCTCATTGTACATATGTACAATCCCTGGGTGGCTGATCAGGATGTGGAGGTTTTCCTGCACCGCTATTGTTCGGAGGTCGTTGGAGGGACACGCCTGAAAACGCTCGCATGTGGAACGCAAGTGCCGCCACTCTGGTGAAGCCGCGTTGCGCCTGGGAGCCTGGGTGAGTTGATGTACCCTCCGGTTCCTTCTTTGTGACCGGATAGGTTTTTTTTACTTATCCTGCAACCAGAGTACTGTGGTGACAGTGTGGGGCACGGGGCATGCCAAACAGCAGTGTCCGGGTTTGCGCTTGCCGCTTTGTGGCAAGAATGGACACCCAGGCTGCTGGACTGTCGAAGCCCAAGCTCTCCTCACTGTTTCGGGACTGTTCGGCCAAGATGCACGTGAGCGGAGACGGTTATCACAGGCCAGGAGAGGAACGCAGAGGCGAACAGCGAGAGGCTGAGGGATTGAAGGCAAGAAGCCAGCTTTATCTGGTGTTAGGCAGAGGCGCCATTGCAGTTTCCCAGGAACAGCAATGATGGCCGGTGATGCCGAGGGGCCTCCTGGTATGATCACGGATATGGAGAGGCGCGTCTTCGGGGACGCCGCCGCCTGGTGGTCCGGGAGGGCGGGAGAGGAGGTCGCAGAGGCTGTGGGAGGAGCCCCGTGATATCTGAGGTGGAGCGGATGGAGCTGGAACCGAGGTGCCGCAGAGGGGAGAAGCCGCAGGCAGAGTCAGGAGGATCGAGGAGGCACGGGCTAAGCCCAGGTGCTCGGAAGGCGGTGGAAGGGAATGGAGGGACGTTGTTGGAGCGGAAGATTCAGGAGGCGATGGGGGCCATTTTGTCACCGGTCCTCTTCGACTCGTCTGGGGATGGGTCCTCGATGGCTGACGGGCGACGAGGACTCGAAGGCGGGGTTGGTGACCGTGTCCAGCGATAGCGGCCCGTCAGCGCTGGAAAGTCCGAGCCCGGATGTGGTGCGGCAGGCTACTGGGGCGGTTCGGACCATGTCCCGCCCGCCGGAGGCAGCTGCCGCTGGAACTACTGTTGGACGGGACAGAGGTCGGCCAGGTGATGGACGGAACGGCGAGTCGTGAGTTTTTGTTGATATAAACTTTTATGTACTAGATTGGACTTTGGCTGTGGGGTGTTGTGTTAGTTATTGTTATCTGCTGTGTGTTTGGGGAGGGGGTTTGCTTTCTTTTTCTGGGTTTTGTTATGGGGGGTTGACAGTGACAACTGTGAATGTGCGGGGTTTGGGGGGATGGCTTGAAGAGGAGGGCTGTGTTTTCCTTTTTCAAGTCTATTCCTGCTGATGTTTTCTTTTTGCAGGAATGCCATTTGAGGGATGGGGGATATTTCCAGGTTTGCTGGGTATTGGAGGGAGGGGATTCTGAGTGGGGTCTGTGAGGGAGGATGGGGTGGGAATTTTGTTCAGGCACTCAGTGACTGTGGAGTCCAGTGTGTGTGTAGTGCCGGGGAGGGTATTGTCTGTTGATGGGTTGTGGAGGGGAGTGCGGGTGAGGTGGGTGAATGTGTATGCACCTAGTGTCCGGGGTAGGAGGTTGGGGTTTTTGAGGACTTAGTCTCTCCCCTTTGATGACCACTAGGTAGTCATTTTTGGGGATTTGAACGTCTGTGGATGTGAGGGGTGCGGGGTCCGGGTGAGCTGGGAAGCTCTGTGGGGATTTTGGGTGAGGGATGCTTTTGTTCAGGTGGGGGTATACCTGGGCAAACCCAGAGGGGCCCGGCCCTCAGATTGAATATCTTTTTTTTTCATGGGGCCATTGTCGGGTGGTTTTCGGGTCCTATGTGGGGCTCTGACCATTGTATGGTGAGGGTCCGGGTGGAGTTGGGAGGTGTGGGATGGGGGAGGACCAGATGGCGGCTCCAGAACTCCCTCCCTTTGTATCCTGACTGGGGCAGTTGGTGGGAGAGTGTGAAGGTGAGGACTGGGAAATTTTGCAGAGAGTGGGTGAAGGAGCTGAATGGGAGTCTCGGGGCGGAGGTGGCTGGGATGGCGGGTGAGCTGCAGGATTTGTGGGGGCAGGTCATGAGGGGAGAGGTGGCCCCTGCGCAAGCGCATGGTCGGTTAGAGGTGCTGAAGGCGGGGCTTAACCCTTTAGGCGCCAGGTTTTAAAAAAAAACATCATTCGATTTTTACATCAAAATTTCGAAAGGCCATGGCTTGAAAGTGGTCAGAGAGTCCTACTGTAAATATGAAAATCATTGAGTATGAACAAAAGTTTATGAAGGGGGTAAATTTACACATCTAATTTGCATATTATGACGCCACTGAATGACAACCACCTCGAATTATGCACATTTCAGTAAATACTGATGTTGAACATATATTTGAGCAGTTTTGCTTTACTTTGTCATTTCACCCACATAACACCTGAACAGGAAAGCAGTCACATAAAACCAACAATAGTAAACTATTACTATTACCATAAACCTTATTCTACTATACAATAAAGTAGCCTGGTCAAATCAGTTCCTATCAAGGGTGACTTTTGTAGTTCTTCAGAGCCCTATTTTTTACTACCCCGCTGTCCCTTACTTCACGCCCATTACGGACACTATCATCACCTTTACCACTGGCACCTTCAGCTACGCTGAGCAGGTCGCCCACATAAGCTGCTGGTATGCTTAGTGAACACTGTCGGAAAGACGCAAATGACGCGACCTCCATTCACAGATCGCCTCCGTGGACTATCACTGCCAATAGATCGATCGATCATATCCCTCCAAAATGCAGATTTTATTTATTTTTCAACATTTGGTGTATTTCTGCTTCAATTTTTGCAAAACTACAATTGTGCGACTTTGGCGGTAAAGGGTTAAGGCCTTTAATGTGGCCCAGGCCATGGGTCTGCAGAGGCAGGCGGGTTTGGAGGCCCGGGAGGGTGGTGAGAAGTCATCGAGGTATTTTTTTCAGCGGTTGAAGTCGAGGCAGAGGAGGGTGGACATGGTGGGGTTCCAAGGTGCGGATGGGTTGCAGGAGTCCACAGAAGCCATGTTGGGGATTGCGGCATCATGGTATGATGAGCTGTTTGGGGAAAGGGTGGGGGATCAGGGTTTGATTGATTTTTTTCTTAGGGGACTGGGGGAGCATCTGGCTCCGGAGTTGCGGGAGCCTTTGGAGGCCCCTCTGGCCCTTGACGAGGCGTTGAGGGCTGCTTTGGGGTCCATGAAAAAGGAGAGGTCACCAGGGCTGGATGGGCTCACGGCAGAATTTTGTTAAATTTCGGCCTGAGGTGGGGGAAGATTTGAGGGAAGTGTTGTTGGAGAGCTTTGCTAGGTGGAGCCTGCCGATGTCCCTGAGAAGGGTTTGATCTCCCTCCTCTATAAGGGGGGTGATGGGACCTGCATGGGAAATTGGAGGCCCATTACTCTCTTGGCGGTGGAGTACAAGATGATGGCAAAGGCGCTGGCTATCCGGTTGAGGGGTGTGATGGGGGCGGTAGTTCACGAGGACCAGACTTGTAGCGTGAGGGGGCGGTCGGGGGCCTTGACCCTGGCCTTGGTGAGGGACGTGCTCAGCTGGGCGGAGCAGAGGGGGTGCCCGCTGGCGGTCCTGAACCTCGACCAGGAAAAGGCCTTCGATCGGGTCAGCCATGCGTTCCTGTTCCAGGTGTTAGAGAGGATGGGGTTCGGTCCGGGCTTTCGAGCCTGGATTGGCTTGGCATACAGGAACGTGGTGAGCCATGTGGTGATAAGGGGGCTACAGTCGGCTGGTGGTACAGAGGGGGAGTATCGGTTGCCCTCTTTCCCCTGCTGCACGTGGATGGTGCTGGTTTTCATTGTTGGCAGTGATTCGGGCGAGGGTAGTGTAGGGGGTTCATCTCCCAGGCGGTGGGGGGAGGTTTTAAAGGTGTCCGCCTATGCGGACGATATGACCCTCTTTCTGCCGTCCGAACGTAGCTTTAGGGCGGTGGAGGGGATCTTGGACAATTTTGGACAGGCTTCGGGCTCCAGGGTTAATCGGGCTAAGTCCTCAGTGTTATTCATTGGGAGGTGGGTGGACAAGGCACGGGTGGCGGGGGACTATAGGGTGGCAGGTGGCGGACTATAGGGGGGCGCCGGACCCCGTACAGTTGTGGGGTATCGCTTCTCTGCCTTTTGGCTAAGATCAAGGGAGATAGGGATGTGCGCGGGAGTGAATTTTGGGCCGGCCGATCAGCCGCGGTTAAAGAACACAGTAAGGATTATGGTGGAGCAGGACGAAGAGACACGGAAAAAGGTCGATTTGGATTATGTGTGCACAGGATTGGAGAAAGTTTTTGGGATTACGGCGGAGAAAGTGTTTTGTTTCCAGGACTGTTTGGCTTCGGGTTTTTTGATTTGAGTTTTCGCACTTTAAAGGACTGCACTGATTTTTTTGGGGAGTTTCAACGGAGGAAGACTGAGCACGAGGTGAGGGGACTTTCTTTGTTACCACTGTTTGGCCATGCACTGAGGCCTTTGTACGTGCATATGTACAATCCTTGGGTGGAGGAGGGAGATGTTCTTGGGTTTTTGGGTCGCTATTGTTTAGAGGTGAAGGGAGGATTCAAATGTGTAAATAAGTTTGGGTGGTGGACGGGGAGGAGGCAGTTCTTTGTCCGCTTCAGAGAGGATCCGCACAAGCCGGGGGAGCCTTTTTATCCCCCGGGGAGTTTCGCCATTGGACCAGACAGGGGTTTTTTATCTTTTCCGGGCCAGCCAGTGTACTGCAGGAGGTGTGGGGGCTTAGGACACCGAAAGGAAGACTGTGGGGGGAGGCAGTGCAGGCGGTGTGGGTCTACAGACCACGAGGTCAGGGACTGCACAGCGCCTAAGACCTGTAGCCTGTGCGCTAGCCCGGACCATCTGTTCCGAGCTTGCCCTCGGAGGGGAAGGGTGGAGCAAGACCAACCTGTGAGGGATGGGGTGGAAGGGAGAGCGCCAGGGGCTGCAACGTACGCTTCTGTGGTGTCGGGCGGCGTACCAGGCTGGCCGGAGAAGCAAACGGAGCAGGGGCCATGTGCTGTGCCTAGCATTAGCAAGAGAGCACATGGCGAGCCGGGTCCTCCGGCTCCCCCGGTGGTGGCTGACGGGCGTGGACGGGAGGCAGACGGAGAGAGGGTCGTGGAGCTGCTGGAGGAGGTCGTGCCGGCGACGCAGGGGCTGGAGGTCGCCATGCTGCCTTCCTCGGCAGATTTGCTTTCCCTTCCAGTATCGGCGGAGGGTGAGGCTGCTGCCGGAGTGGAGGAGGTCGCTTCGGCAGGCCAGGGGAGGCCGCATGGCCAAGATGGCGGAGGTGTGGGTCTTCCTCGACGGGCGGGTGCGGCGGTCCTGCAGGCGCCCCTGGAGGTGGCGCCACCTGGTGGCCGGGAGGAGCCTCGCTGGAGCGAGGATCTGGAGGCAGAGAGGGAGTTTGTGGAGTCGGTGCTGCCGGTGGACGTCGTGATGTCGGAGGCTACGCGGGCGGTAAAAAGGGCGGCGGCTACAGCGGACGAGTCTGGCGCGGCGATGAAAGTGAAGGCGGTCGAGGCGGTGGCGGCTCCTGCCCGGGAGGCGCAGCAGGTTTTGCTGCCTGGCCTGGACCCTGCCCCACTGCTGGGGGACGGGCTGGGGGGGAAGCAGGCTACCGTCCAGCTGAGGTTTTTGACATACTGGACGACTGGGGGCGGCAGTCTCCTTCGCTGTTCCCTTCCTCTCCTTCGTCGGGGGGCGACCAGTCGTCCCTTGCGGGGGCCTTGGTGGGATGGAGGGGCGGTCCTTCGTGGTGAGGTTTTGTATGTGGGGTGGGGTTTCCTTTTCATGGTGGTTATGATGGACTGTAAGCTTGCCACTGTCAATGCACGGGGTCTAAGATGTGGGGTGAAGAGAAGGACCTTTTTTTCTACATTGGTGGGGATGGGGGTGGATGTGGTGTTCCTCCAGGAATGCCATGTGAAGGATGTTGAGGATGGGCTTTTGTTTTCCAGGGATTGGGGGGGCGGGTCATCCTTCTGGGGAGCGGGGAACGTCCATGCAGATGGGGTGGGGATCGTATTTGGATCACGGGAGGTGGTACTGCGGCTGTGGAGGAGCTTCCGGATTGAGGGTCGGCGCGTGGTCTCCCCCTGATGGTGTCGGAGGCCGGGGTTCCAGCTGGCTCGGGAGATCCGGGGGTTCCAGGCGCCTACATGCTGCGTCATCTGGAGGAGACGGCGATGATGTTGTCGACGCAGGACCTGCTCTCTCCGCCTGGCTTGTCGTCCCCTGAGTCGGGGGATGACCGTCCCGATTGTGCGGAGGGGATGGAGGAGGACCGAGGTGGTGCCAAGCGTGGAGGAGTGGAGCGTTCAGCCGAAGCGGTCGAGGAGCAAGAAGAGCCGGGCGTCTCGTCCTCCCCCGGTGGAGGTGCTCGACACATCCGACGAGCAGGAGGAGCAGGCCATGAGGTCGGTGGAGGGAGTTTTGGGCCAGGACGTGGCTCAGAGCGCGGTGGAGTCAGTGGACGCGGTGGCCGTGGACAGAACCCTCGTGTGGTCACACTCGGATGTCGAGGACAATGGTGGTGGGGTGAGTGGTGCGGTGACAGCCGTCTTGGGCACTGGGACTGAGGGTGTGGGGGGGGGGAGTCGGTTGTCGACATCGAGGAGTGGGAGTTGGGTGCCGAGGGACTGGACGGGGGGTGGTGAGGGATGAGTTTGGGTTTTACCTTTATTGTTTGTTATGTCTGTGGGGTTTAAGTTTTGTTCATTGAATGTACGGGGGATGAGGGATGGGGGGAAGAGGGGTTCGGTGTTTGCTTTTTTGGGGACTTTGGGGTTTGATGTTTGTTTTCTTCAGGAGTGTCACTTAAGGGATGAGGGGGATGTGTGGGTTTTTCAAGGGGGGTGGAGGTGGGGGCCATATGTGTGGGGGGTGGGGGGGGCTCACTCAGATGGGGTGGGGATTCTTTTTGGTTCTGGGGATTTTGAGGTGGAATCGGTGGTGGGGGTGGTTCCGGGTAGGGTGTTATGTGTAGATGTCAGGGTGAGGGGCTTGGACTTGCGTTTGATATGTGTGTATGCTCCAAGTGTGAGGGGGGAGAGGGTTGGTTTTTTCGAGGGTTTGGTTCCTTTGTTTATGTGTAACCGGGTGGTGGTGGCGGGTGGGGATTTTAATGTTTGTTTGGAGAGGAGGTCGGGGGGGGAGTGTGGAGTTGGGACGGGTGTGTGGGCATCTGGGGCTGCAGGACGCCTTTAAGGCGGCCGGGGGGGGAATGTGGAGGAATGCGCAGGGGGCGGAGTCGCGCCTGGACTACCTCTTCTTCCCATGTGGGGTGGCCCTGGCAGACTTTCGGGTCACGCCGACATGGTGTTCGGACCACTGTGTGGTTTCGGTGAGGGCTGACTTGGGGGGGGCTGGCCCGGGTTCGGCCTCGGTGGAGGTTTCCCAACGGGTTGCTGACGGAGGAGGGGTTTAAGGTTGGGTGTGGGGATTTGTTGGTGACACTGAGGGCGGGCAGGGCTGGGTTCCCATCGTGGGCTGTCTGGTGGGAGGCATTGAAGGTGGAGGTGGCAGCTTTTGTCAGTCCTGGGTGGCTATGGGCAACAGGGACCGGAAGCGCCGCATGGGGGAGGTGTCACGGGAACTGGAGGCTTTGTGGCCTAGGTTGCAGGCGGGCAGCTTGGTGGTAGTAGAGAGGGTGGAGGAGCTCAAGCGGGAGATGGGGTCCTTCTTTGAGGCCCAGGCCGTTGATTAATCATCTGGCGCTGGTTTACCCTTTGCCTTTTCTCTGGGGGTGCAGGTTGGAGAGGGAGGTTTTTTCCTTTATTTGGAGGGGGAATGCCGAGTGGGTGGCGCGGGAGTTGATGTACAGGGAGGTGGGGAGGGGCGGTCGGGGTGTTGCGTGTGTCCCTGTGAAGGCATCGGCGATGTACACTGCTTTTCAGTGTCGCTTGGCTGTGGGGGACTTTCAGCATAAGGCAGTGCGGTGGGCGAGGTTTTGGTTGGGCTTCTCTGTAAGGCACCTCAGGCCCATGACCTCGGCTGAGCCCTGGTCATGGGAGGGGCTGGACCACTACCTTAAGGTGGCTGAGCTGCTGAAGGGGAATGAGTGGGCGTTGGAGGGTAGGAGTGTATTGGAGCACCGGACGCTTTACAGAGGGTTGATGGAGAGACGGTGGAGTGAGGCTGCTGAGCGGGAGGTGGTGCAGAGGAGGGTGGACTGGCAGGCTATTCTGCATCCTGTTCTCAGGGGTGAAGGGAGAGACATCAACTGGCTGGCTGCTCTGGATCGGTTGCCGGTGAGGGAGCGCCTTCACCGGCATGGAATTAGCCGTACTTCTCTGTGTGCCGTGGGGTGTGGGAGGGAGGAGACTGTTGACCATGTGTTTTGGTCCTGTCCAGGTGCCAGGGGGACTTGGAGGTTGGTGGAACAGTGGTGGTGTGGGTGGGCGGGGCTTTCACTTACAGCAGACCTGGTTTTGAAGGGGCGGGGTTTGGGGGGATTGAGGGGGGGTAAGAGGGTTGCTTTGTGGGTTTTGATTTCATTTGTTAAGTTGGCTTTGTGGGAATGGCGGGGAAGGTGCATCAAGAAGAAGCTGCCCGCTTTTGCCTCTAATGTCATTTTTTCTTGTTTTTGGGTAAAGTGAGGAGACATGTGCAGGAGTTTTTGACTGTGCATGGGGCTGATGAGACAAGGGGGGTTTGGGGTGGGTTGCCGAGGGTGGGGGTGGGTTAACAGGGGAATGATGGGATTATTTTATGTGTGATATCATGTGTGTACATAATGTAAATAGTGTATATAGGGCGTCTTGGTGGTGGGTAGTCTAATTAAGTCTAATGTGGACTATGTATGTTGTTTTGACTTTTTTGATTTTGAATAAAAACGAATATAAAAAAAATCTGTTCTTATCAGTTTAATATCTGATACTTCCTCTACCCGAGGACTACTATATTAATCTGATTTTTGGAACAGGGAGACGGAAGAGGGGTTTGCTCCATCCGCCCACGATGACGACCAGCATTGCAGTGACTCAGGAACGGTGCATCATCCCTTTGATTGTGGAAGAAAAGAACCCAGCCAGCAGAACCTCTGGTACTTTGGAACCCTCCTTGACAGCAGACACGCGAGTCCTTGCCAGGTCTTTTGCCAAACAGTGCCACCTCCCTTTTCGGCCCCTTTTGGGTTTTCCCCGCCTCTCTTTTTTTTTTTTAAATAGCTGGATGACACTGTGTTGTGACTGGAGCATATGTGTGTGTGGGAGGTGGAGAGACTGAGTGGCAAGGCAAGCCACGCCTGGGGGCAGCACCTTGAGTCACCCTCAAGGCCCACGACTACCGCTGTTCTTGACCTCCATCCAGCTGCCCTGTGGCCCTGTCGCCGGGTTTCTCTTCATCTCGCACAAATCTTTTCGCCACAAAGATTTCCGTGGAGGGGGAAACAGCCCCGAGTTTACGGGTATTTTGGAAGCTCTGCTTTCTGGAGCTGCACCTTTCTCAAAAGTCAAGCCCGCGGTGAGGGTCCGCTTTTTTGTCCCGCGGCCCCAAGTAACCCTCTGAGTGGGGTGCCCTCGCCAGAGGGGCCGGACCCTGTACAGTTGTGGGGTATCGCCGGCCTTTTGGCTAAGACAGCTGGTCCACTCGCTGGTGAGAGGTAGGCGGTCCTTACCTTTTTAATGGTCTGGACACTCTCATCCGGGAGTTATATTGGTTTTGTGTGTTTTTGTCTTAATATTACCGTTTTTTCGTTTTGTTGTTTGTGCCGTTTTGTGTTTTTTGTCTTCTCTTTTACAGGTCTAAGCAGCTGCCTTTTCCTTGGAGTTTCTTTTAACATCAGGCCCAGGTAAGCGCTGTTTAGCTCCTTTTTATTGTGTGGTTTTTAGCTTGTTTTAGCCTAGCCTTTTAGCTTAGTTTTTTTAGTTAATTTATTGTTTTAAGTATTTATAGTTTTAGTGGTTTTAGTTTAGGTTTCGGCTGGTGGTGCCTCCACCATGTCGGCTACTCGTGCTGGCATGAGGAGGCACCACAGTGTGCGTTTTAAATTTAAAAAGATGGAAAGCTAATGGAGATGTCCAGATTGGACTTCTCAAGAAAGCTGGTCCAACAAACGCTGGGTTTTAATGTCACAGAATTGAATTGTTTGATGACTCTGCCTGGGAACAAAGCATTCGATGTTAGCTTTTGCTCTGCTTCTCTGCTCAATAGTTTTTGGCAACGGTTTGTGACTTGTAAAGACCAGCTCTCCATGTTTGAAGTTGAGAAACTTTCGGACAATTCACAGAAAGTGGTGGATTGTTAGAATGTTCAATGAAACTGTATTTGGGAAGACATTAGCACATGGCTGGCTAGATTTTGCACTGGCTCGTAGCCCACCAGTTAAGGTTTTGACGAGGACGGCATTTGAACTGCTTCAGGAGAGTTCCCATTAAACAATGGGAAGACCCGAGCAGTTACCTAGGGCCTCCGTCACAGATTCCGGGCTCTATGATTGTGTTGGGAGAGAACCGGGGCTACATCCACTACCAAGGGATGCCTAAGCTGTGCCGCAAATGCGGCCAGCTTGGGCACCTTGCCGGCAAGCGCCAGGGAAATTGTATGCAGGAAGTGTAGAGAAATTGGGCATCTTTTAGAGATTGCACAAATGGCAGAAAGTGTAACCTCTGTGGAGTTTCATCCCATCTCTACAGAGATTGCCCTAGCTCTTTTGCCAACAAGCTAAAGGCTACCAAAATGTCCGCCATGGCCGCCCGGCTGCATGGCCCAGAACGAGAACAGGAAGAGAAGGACGAAATGGAGGAAGGGGTGGTCCCTGAAGTTTTGGAGGGAAACCTCCAGCCAGCTTCAGGGACTAGCCAGGCGGCTACGAGCAAAGCTAACACCCAGGCAGAGTCAGAGCAAGGATTGGAGGCCACACCCTCCCAGCTGGGAAAGGAGATGGAGCAGGCAGAGGAGGAGCCTTTTGGCTAAGACATGGGTCAATTCAGCTACAATGAGAGGTTGTGGTCCTTACCTCCTCGTGGTTTGGATCTTCTCACCAGAGAGATATATTTTGTACTTATTTGTGAATAGTGTTTTTTGCGTTTTGTCCTTTTTTGTCTTGTCTTTGTGTCTTTCTTTTCAGGGCTAATCTAGCTTTTCCGGAGTACCATCAAACATCTTGCCCAGGTAAGCTTGTTTAGCTCCTGTTTTGTGTTTTGTTAGGATTTTTTAGTTTGTTTTTAGCCTAGTTTTTTAATTTATCTATTTATTGTTTTAAGTATTTATAGTCTTAGTGGTTTTAGGCTAGGTTTTAGGCTGGTGGTGCCTCCACCATGTCGGCTGCTCGTGGCTGGCATGAGGAGGCACCACAGTGTCTGCTTTTAATTTTGTTACAAAAAATGGAAAGCTTATGGAGATGTCCAGATTGACTTTTTCAAGAAAGTGTGTCCAACAAATGCTTGGTTTTAATGCAACAGAATTGAATTGTTTGGTGACTCTGCCTGGGAACAAAGGGTTCGATGTCAGCTTTTGCTCGGCTTCACTGCTTAATAGTTTTGGCAACGGTTTGTGACTTGTAAAGACCAGCTCTCCATGTTTGAAGTTGAGAAAATTTCGGACAATTCACAGAAAGTGGTGATTGTTAGAATGTTCAATGAAACTGTGACTGGGGAAGACATTAGCACATAGCTGGCTAGATTTTTGCACGGTTCGTAGCCCACCAGTTAAGGTTTTGGACCCGGAGGGGCCATTTGGAACTGTTTCAGGAGAGTTCCCATTAAACAATGGGAAGACCCGAAAGCAGTTACCTAGGCCCCGGCAGATTCCGCTTATGATTGTGTTGGGAGAGAACCGGGCTACATCCACCACCAAGGGATGCCTGCTGTGCCCCAAATGTCTGCCAGCTTGGGCACCTTGCCAAGCCGCCAGGAAATTGTATGCAGGAAGTGTAGAGAAATTGGGCATCTTTTTCAAGATTGCACAAAATGGCAGAAAGTGTAACCTCTGTGGAGTTTCATCCCATCTCTACAGAGATTGCCCTAGCTCTTTGCCAACAAGCCAAAGGCTACCAAAATGTCCCGGGCCATGGCCACCGCTGCATGGCCCAGAACGCGAGAACAGGAAGAGAAGGACGAAATGGAGGAAGGGTGGTCCCTGAAGTTTTGAGGGAAACCTCCAGCCAGCTTCAGGGACTAGCCAGGGCTACGAAAGCAAAGCTAACACCCAGGCAGAGTCAGAGCAAGGATTGAGGCCACACCCTCCCAGCTGGGAAAGGAGATGGAGCAGGCAGAGGAGGAGCCTTTGGCTAAGACATCGCGATGGCCTACCTGGTGAGAGGTTATGATCCTTACCTCCTCGTGGTCTGGATCTTCTCACCAGAGAGATATATTTTGTACTTATTTGTGAATTGTATTGTTTTTTGCGTTTTGTCCTTTTTTGTCTTGTCTTGTCTTTGTGTCTTTCTTTTCAGGGCTAAACCAGCTTTTCCGGAGTATCACCAAACATCTTGCCCAGGTAAGCGCAGTTTAGCTCCTGTTTTTTGTGTTTTGTGTGGGATTTTTAGTTTGTTTTAGCCTAGCTTTTAGTTAATTTATCTATTTATTGTTTTAAGTATTTATAGTCTTAGTTGTTTTAGGCTAGGTTTTAGGCTGGTGGTGCCTCCACCATGTCGGCTGCTCGTGCTGGCATGAGGAGGCACCACAGCGTACGTTTTAATTTTGTTACAAAAAATGGAAAGCTTATGGAGATGTCCAGATTGGACTTTTCAAGAAAGTGTGTCCAACAAATGCTTGGTTTTAATGCAACAGAACTGAATTGTTTGGTGACTCTGCCTGGGAACAAAGGGTTCGATGTCAGCTTTCGCTCGGCTTCACTGCTTAATAGTTTTTGGCAACGGTTTGTGACTTGTAAAGACCAGCTCTCCATGTTTGAAGTTGAGAAAATTTCGGATAATTCACAGAAAGTGGTGATTGTTCGAATGTTCAATGAAACTGTGACTGGAGAAGACATTAGCACATGGCTGGCTAGATTTTGCGCGACAGGTGAATAGGGTAACATTTTTCAAATAATAGACATCACCATGAAACTTCCTCAGTTGATTACTTACACAAGTATGAACAAAAAATGTATTAGAAGATTTTAAAATTCAAATGTCTAATTATGCAAATTAGGTATCATCATTAAATATGCGCAAATTTGCATATATTTTTGGTAGATAGATCTGAACATATGATAAAGCCAGGTACAAAATTATTCTCATTTTGTTTGCATACAAGATAAAAATAAAATTAGAGGGATTTCAGGATATCTGCTTTCATTACCTAGGAAATCAGAATATACCGTCCATAGCCTTAAAAAAAAAAAAAAAAAAACATTTTGCCATATATTTTGGATTAAAATGTCACATAAATCAGGCCAGGAATGATTTATTAACAAATCCCTCTGTAAATATCTTCAGAACACTGCTCAGTGTATATCTGGAAAGTTTGGTGTACATAGGCCGAGATGTTTCTACTGGAAAATGAGAAAAACTCAATTTGAGAAAACAGCCTTGGAACACAGCCAAGAGATTCCGTTCTCAGCCTAGACTCGCTTTTGAATTTCCGCAATTGGTTGGCGTTACAAAGGAAGTGTCCATATTTGATAGCACAACGCCATGCAGGAAAACAGAGCTTTCCAACGGTACTACACGTTATGTTTTGTAGCACGGTCCTTGTTAGAGCATGAAACGCTAGAAGACTAACTTTGGTGAATTTAGGAGAAGTATACAGGCTGACAAATGTAGACAAAATGTAATGAAATAAACACCTAAATGTGTAAATTGGGCTTTGTTGTTGTAGTAGTGTGAAAGAATACATGCTAAGGTAGCAAATTATCCCAAAATCTCGAAATTGACCAGTGCATGAAAAAACGATGTTATCAGAGCGATATTGTCAACGCCACGCAGTATTTGCATTAGATTATCGCCTAATGGCATCAAAAAAGTTTACCTGAAATGAAGTGTTGGGTCTTCTATTCAAGGACCTCTTATTCTGAAGGGGAATATCTGCCTTCAGAAAATGACGGTGATTCGCTTAGTGAGGCTTTCAGATGCGCCCCTGCCTTGCAATGATGCAGCAGGACAAAGTGAGAGTTTACTCCATAGTTTAGCTTACACCAAGCACACATGTTGAATCGTTTGCCCAATGTCACTGGTGGGAATAATGTTTCACGGGTTCGGAGTGTTCATCGGGAAGTTAGCAGGGTGTTAGTGGTGTGGCTTAACGAGGCTGGAGGTAGCCTAATGTCCATAGCTTAGCTTCGGGTCTTCTGAACGCAGTGCCTCTCCGCAATCAGCGCGACAGTAACGTGGTTAGACGAGGTCGGTGCTCATAGGACAGTTAGGGGGAACGAGGCAGTGTGGGGAGTCGCAATGAGAATGACAGTAGGCCTAGTCCGAAAGGCGCAAATTCTCCCACTGACGCCACGAGCGAGGCAGATCTGGCCATGCTGCTCGCAACAGGAGCAGAGGTGGTGACATCGGGCAGGAGAGCCATTAGGCCATGCATAGTCTATCACAAGATGATGGGAATGCCGGCCCTGTATGGATAGGATATGGATATGGATAGTCATTATCTCTACAGCAAAAGGCCTGCTACATAAAAAAAAAAAAAAAAAAAAAAAAAAAAAAAAAATTGTCAGCCATTTATTAGTAATGATTTACACTGTTAATTATCTATTTCCCCTGACCATTTAGGACATGTGTTCTTTTTGTGTGTTCATGTCCTTGTGATGTGTGTGTCTTTTGTCAGCTAAGAAAAAAACAACAAAAACATCAACAAAACACAAAAAGAAAACAAATACTAACATTGTCTCTTGTCTTGTCATCTCACTCCTGATCTGTGCCTTGCCATGGCAAGTGAGCTTTTGAATTAAACAGGTCATGTCTACTTGTGTTTGTGTGTCATCTGAATAATATATATGTGCCCCATACATGGAATCAGAGTGCCTACTGTATGTAGTAAATGGAAAATCTCTACAGCCAAGGCCAGCCTACCGCTACATGCATTTGGTTTGTTTCTGCCATTTATTAGTAATGATTTATACAGTTTGTTTACTACTTACTATTTACCTGAGCATTCAGTATTGTCCAATATAGCATACAGAAGGTGAGGGACATTTTGGGGGAAAAGAAGTGGTGCATTTTATCATTCAAACATGCAACTTTTCATGAAAATTCTATAATCTAAGATGGCCGCCACCATATGACGTCATAATATGCAAATTAGATATAAACATTTAATCTCTACATAAACTTTGGGTCATCCTTAATATTTCTCTAATTTACAGAAAGTCTATCATTTTTAAGATATAGCCTTTTGAAATGAAGATGTCAAAATCTAACGTTTCGAAAAAAAACCTCTGGCGCCTAAAGGGTTAAATGACGTTTTATCGGCCCAAATAGCACTCGACTTGACTGACTGGTACGGAAGGGCCTCAGGCGCCAAGCTCAACAGGAGCAAGTCCGAGGCCCAGCTCTTTGGGCCGTGGGGTGACGTAAGACCAGATCTGGCAGTAAATTTTAAACAGACAGACATTAGAATTTTAGGCATCAAATTTGACAATGAGGGTGGTGGACGGGGCAACTGGACTGACGCGTTAGGGAGAGTCAGACAACGACTGGGGTTCTGGGGACTGAGACAGATGACATTTGAAGGTAAGGTTTTAATTTTTAAAGCTGTCATCTTACCCCTGCTTTTATTGCTGTGTTCTGTTTTAGTCCCCCAGGAGCTTTTTAGGTGTGGAGAGAGCTGTGTTTTATTTCATGTGGGGTCCAAGTGGGAAAGACTAAGGAGGGAGGTCCTGAAGAAAAGACCTGGAGAACGAGGAAAGGGCCTCCCAGACCCCCACCTGTTTTTAGGGAGCCCATTTCACCGCCTCCACATCAGATACGCCGACGGCCCCATCCGAGACAGCAAGACAGCAGCCCTGGCCCGGTTCTGGATGGGGTCGCATTCTTGAGAAAACTGAAAATTTTAAATACTGATCTTAAATGTCCAGTTGCTTTTAACCTGCCCCCACAATATGTTTTTATCAAAAAGTTTTTAATGAGATTGGACTTAGAGGGGCAGGATGTCACCATTTTAACCAAAGCAAAATCTCTTGTCTCTCTTGTGCAGGACCGGGAAGCAGTGAGCCCCGTTCCCAGCCTCACACTTAGTGAGGCCAAGCAGGCTTGGAGGAACGCTGCCCACCCCGCCTCCAGAACAAGCTGAAGGATCTGGCGCGGATGGCGCCCATGAGGTCCCTCCCCGTCAGAGCCGGGATGCACTCCCCGGGCATGGCCAGAACCAACACCTGCCCGCCCAGGATGCGCCAACCTGAGACCGCGGCGCACCTGCTCTGGGAGGCGGCGCGGGCGAGGGACCTGTGGGCCGATACCGGCCCCCTGCAATGCCCGAGCCTGCCAGCAGGGGAGGTCCCCCCAAGCTACCAACTAGTCGTCAGCAGGGTGGGCCAGGGCGCCACCACTGGCATGGGAGGGGGAAGAGTTAAGGCAGCTTTGGAGGTGTGGAGGTGGTTAGATTATGTGTTTTGTTCTGAGGGTGGTGTACTGTGCGGCCCACATGGGGCACGGATCATTGTGTGGTGGAGGTGGGCTTAAGTTTGGGGATGGGGTCAGGCAGGTGCCGCGGTGGCGGTTCAGGGGGGATCTGCTGGGGGATGGGGATTTTTGCGGGGCTTTCCGCAGAGTGTATGGGAGATGGCGGACCGTGAAGGTCTTCTTCCCTTCTCTCACGGCCTGGTGGGAGGAGGTGAAGGGGAGGGTGGAGGGGTTTTGTAAGGGCTGGGTGGGAAGACGGAACAGGGAGGCTCGGGAGGGGGTACAGGCTGCGTCGAGGGAGCTGCAGTGCCTGTGGGGTAGGGCAGTGGGGGGGGCGGGAGGTGGACAAGGGACGGGTGAGTGAGCTGGAGGGGCACATCAAGGATCTCTCCAGCAGATACGGCGGCTGGAGGTGCAGGCGGAGGTGGAGGAGAGGGAGCAGGGGGAGCGTCCATCCGGATATTTCTTTAGGTCAGTGAGGAGGAGACAGGAGAGGGTCCGGATGGACGGTTTGGTGGGGGAGGGGTGTGTGGAGACCAGGGAGGTGGACAAGGGATGGGTGAGGGAGCTGGAGGGGCACATCAAGGATCTCTCCAGCAGATACGGCGGCTGGAGGTGCAGGCGGAGGTGGAGGAGAGGGAGCAGGGGGAGCGTCCATCCGGATATTTCTTTAGGTCAGTGAGGAGGAGACAGGAGAGGGTCCGGATGGACGGTTTGGTGGGGGAGGGGTGTGTGGAGACCACGCTGGAGGGAATGAAGGGGGTGGTGGAGAGTTTTATGGGGTTTTGTTTGATGAGCGGTTGGGAGATGGGGGGGAGGTTGGGGAGTTCTTGGGGGGGATAGGCCGGACTTTGCCAGAGGAGGCGAGGGACAGGCTGGAGCAGCCGGTGAGGCCCGAGGAGGTGTGGGAGGCGCTAGCCTCTATGAAAGCGGGTAAGGCTCCAGGGAGTGATGGACTCACGGCAGAGTTTTATAGGGGGTTCTGGGATGTGGTGGGGGAGGATGTGGTGGAGCTGGTGTCACTGCTCTGGGAGCAGGAGAGCTTGTCTGCCTCCATGAGGGTGGGGCTGGTTACCCTGCTATTTAAGAAGGGGGAGAGGAGGGAGGTGGGGAACTGGAGGCCCATCACCCTGTTAAACGTCAACTACAAGCTGATGGCGAAGGTCCTGGCCAGGCGCCTCACGACGGTCTTGCAGTGGGTGGTGGAGGAGGACCAGACGTGTGGGGTGCCTGGCAGGTCCTGTAGTCTGAACCTGGTCTTGACTTGGGATGTGGTGGAGTGGGTGGAGGAGCGACGTCTTCCCCTGGCCTTGCTAAGCCTGGACCAGGAGAAGGCGTCAGCCATGGTCATGCGTCGCATGGGGTTTGGGCCGGGGTTTATCGGGAGGGTGAGGGCATTATACGAGGGAGCGGGGAGTCAGTTCTCTGTTAATGGCTCCTTTACGGGGTTGGTGGCGCAGAGGGGGGGCGTGAGGCAGGGGGTGAGGATATTTAGGGGGATTAATGGGGAGGAGGAAACGAGGGCGGTGTGGGGGGATTGCCCAGGGTGGGGGTGGGTTGAGGATTGGGCAGGAGTTTGTGATGTGGGTGTTGTGGTGGTGGGTAGTATAAAGACCTGTATGGTTTGCTGGGAAAAAAAAAAGGTGTTGTAACATGTGAATTTATGCGATACTGTATGTACTTGCTCATGTTTACAGGCAAGGGGCCGGTTTAGTTGTGTTTTTGTTTTGGTTTTGGGGTTTGGTGGGGGGTGGGCAGGGTTTGAAGTGTGGTTTTGTTTGGTCCCTGTCTGATTGGGGTTTGGGTGGAGGTGGGGGGCTGGGAGCGGTATCCGGGGATGTGGCGGTTGAACGTCACTTTCTTGGGGGATGGGGCGTTCACGGCTGCGTTGCGGTCTCTTTATAGGGGCTGGCGGGGTATGCGGCCCCTGTTTGGATGTTGGGGCGAGTGGTGGGAGGCCACCAAGGACCGCATTGCCTCGTTCTGTAAGGTGTGGGGCTGGCGGGCGGCGGGAGCTAGGCAGGCTGCCGTTAAAGGCTGGTCGGCGGAGCTGGGAGCGTTGTGGAGATGGGGGGCGGTGGCCTCCCGGCCTGGCTGGGAGCGGTCACAGGTGCTCCAGGGTCTGCTGAGGGACCGCTTATGGGGAGGCAAGCCGGCCCCCTCCTCACGGGGGGGTAATGGGCTGCTGATGGAGGAGACCCTAAGGGGGTTTTTGGCGGCAGCCAGGGCTAGGTAGCAGCGGCCGCCCTCCTTGCAGGGGCCGGAGGTCTGACACGAATCGGGGCCAGGATCCTGGCGGAGGCCGGCCGGTTTTACACGGACTTGTCCCAGGATCGGGTGGTGATGGGCAGGCAGCAGAGGGGTTTTTGGCTGCACTGGACCGGCACTTGTCGGGGACAGAGGCCCTCTCCCTTGAGCGGCCCCTGACCTGATGATGAGGTGGGGCGGCCATGGTCCCTGAAGGGGCAAGGCCGGGCGGGATGGTCTCCCGGGTCGAAGCCTTTATGGCCTTCTGGGCTTTGTGGGTCTCGACCTCCCTGGTGTTTGAGGAGAGTTTGGTGGCGGGTGTTCTGCCCCCTTGCTCAGGTCTGGTTTGGTCACGCTTTTATATAAGAAAGGCAGCAGGGAGGATTTGGCCAACTGGATGCCGACACCGCTGGACGGGCCAGTACATAAGATTCTGGCTGCCAAGTCTAACGCTTCGCTTGGGGAGGTGTTGGGGTCTGTGATACACCCCGACCAGACCTGTATGGAGGGGTCGCATGGGTTCCCTGAACCTGGTCCTGGTGAGGGATGTGGTCAGCTGGGTTGAGCAGCGCAGCCCCCACTGGCCCCTCCTGAGCCTGGACCAGGAGAAGGTTTCACCGCCAGCCACGGTTTTCTTTTAATGTTCTGGGCCGTATGGGTTTTGGCCCTCGTTTTATTTCTTGGGTACGGCTGCTCTACTCCCAGGCTGGTAGCATGGTCAGGGTGGGGGGCCACTTGTCGGCCGTGGTTCCGCAGGCAGGGGAGATCCATCAGGGCTGCCCCCTCTCGCCTTTGCTCTACGTCCTCTCTCTCTCTCGAGCCACTGCTGTCGGTGCTCAGGCGGGCCCAGCGGTTTGCTGGAGTTCACCTGCCGGGGGGAGGAGTGAGGCGAGGGTGGCTGCGTATGCAGACGACGTGACGCTTTGTCACGTCTGATGCCAGCTTTGGGGTGGTAACGGCCATTTTGGCGGAGTACGGGAGGGCGGCGGGGGCAAAGGTGAACCTCGCTAAGTCCGCAGTGATGGGGGTGGGCAGGGCGGACGGCCTTCCCGGGCGGTTTCCGGGTGGCAGACTGCCTGCGGGTCCTGGGGGTGGACTTTCACCACCAGGAGTCGGCACAGAGGAACTGGGACCGTTTGAGGGATAGGGTGGCGGTGGGAGGCTGGGGTGCTGGCGTCCCGCCTCTCCCCGGCTGCTGGGGAGAGTGTTGGCTGTGAAGGCCGACATTCTCCCCCGGCTAAACCACCTTGCTTACGTGTTCCCCGTCCCCTTCGTAGTGGGGAGGAGGCTGGAGCGGGACGTGTTCTCATTCCTTTGGGGGGGCAGCACCGAAATGGTGAGTAGGGTTGAAATGTATAGGAGCATGGCGGAGGGGGGGAGGGAGGTGCCCTGCCTCCTGCTCAAGGCCCTGTCCTTGTATGTGGCGTTTCAGGGGTTCTGATTAAGTGACGGTGGGGGTGTTTGACCACCCTCACAAGGTCTTCCTTTGCCAGGTTCTGGCTGGGTTCTCCCCTTCCGAGAGCTGCGGCCTGTGGACCCGGGGATCCCGTGGTCCTGGGACCGGCCGGGTCATTACGCAGAGGTCGCCAGGTTTGTGAGGGGGAATGCTTGGTGTCTCTGGGACGGCCTGGTCTTAGACCACCGGGCTTTGTATAAAGAGGCTCTCGCCAGGGGGCCTGGGGTGGGGGCTCCGGGGAGGCCGGGTTCTCTGGCTGTGGATTGGGAGGACTTTTGTAGCCTTCTTTATCTGGGCGGCGAGGGGGCAGGACTTAAATTGGCTGTGCACTGGATCGCTCACCGTCCATGAGGGGGTCCAGGCTGTGGGGCAGCGCAATGTTGAGATGGGGGGAGTCCAAGGCGGTCAAGCGGGAGTTGCCGGAGGTCTCGGTGGCGGACGGCTGAGAGACAACGGTGCCGAAGGTACAGGCGGTGTCGGGTGCGGACAATGGGCTGCTGGCGGGGGAGCAGCGCGATGCGGAGGAGCGGGGGGAGGTGGACCTCTCCCCGGATCCGGACGGGCGGCGGCTGGGCGAGGACGTGGTCCCGGAGATGCCGGAGTCGCAGCGGTTGGAGTCGGCGGTGCCTCTCTCTCTCTCTGTGCCTGCGGCGACTGAGGGGACCCAGTCTCAGGTGTATGGTGCGGAGGGGAGAGGGGGTGCAGTCCTGGTGCAGGTGTCGGGGGAGCCACCGGAGTCGCCGAGGCCCCTGAACCGGATGGTTCGAGTGGACAGGCCATCGGTCCCCCTGTCTAACAGGTTCTCTCCGCTCGACGATGAGTCTCTGCCGCCGCGGGGGCCGGTCTTGGTGCCGGAGAGGGTTTCCACCGAGAGTGCTGGACATGGCAGTGAACCAGGGGGCACGGACCAGAAGGGGAAGGTGGGCCAGCCCTGATTGCTAATGCTGTGTGTGTTGGGTGTTTGGTTTGGGGGGACTATTTAATGAAGTTCTGGGGGTCTGAGGGAGGGCAGGCCTGGGCGCCGCTTTTGGTTCTGACTTCATTTATGATGTGTTTTTTCTGCAGGAATGTCATTTGGGGATGAGGGGATGGAAAAAATTTAAGGAGGAATGGGGAAGGGACCTTCTGTGTGGGGGGGGGGGTGCACATGCGGATGGGGTGGATATTCTTTTCGGTTCATGGGCTTTTGTGGTGGAGGTGGTGGTGTGTACGGTGCCAGGTAGGGTGCTGTGTGTAGACGTGAGGGTGGGGGTGGACCTGTGCTTGGTTTGTGTTTATGCTCCAAGTGTGAGGGGGAGCGGGTGGGTTTCTTTGAGGGTTTGGCTCCGCTGTTTTTGTGTAATCGGGTGATGGTGGGGGGGGGATTTCAATGTCTGTTTGGATAGGGGGTCTGGGGGAAATGTGGAGTTGAGGCAGTTGTGCAGTGACCATGGGTTATGGGATGCCTTCAAGGTGGCCGGGGTGGGTGGAGGCGGGGCTACATGGAGGAACTCAAGGGGTTGGAGTCCCGCCTGGATTACTTCTTGTTCCCTCGCGGTGTGGCGTTGGCGGGGTTCCGGGTTATTCCGGCCTGGTGTTCCGACCACTGCGCCATCGGGGTGGAGGCTGACCAGGGGGAGGGGAGGCGGGTAAGGCCGAGGTGGCGATTCCCCAACCGGCTTTTGGAAGGGGAGGAGTTCCGGGAGCAGTGTGGAGCAATGTTAAGGGGGTGGAGGGCGAGGAGGGTCTTTCACGGGTCCTGGGTGAGCTGGTGGGAGGCTATGAAGGTGGCGGCCTTCTGCCAGGCTTGGGTGGCAGAGGAGAACGCGGAGAACAGGTGGATAGCCGAGGTCTCCCGGGAGCTGGAGGCTTTATGGCCCAGGAGGGGTGCCCAGAGGTGGAGGAGAGGGTAGAGGTTTTGAAGGGGGAAATGGGGCTTTTCTTTGAGGGGTGGGCAAGGAGGTTGGAACTGCAAGGGAGGGTGGCTGCGTGGGAAGACGAAAAGCCTTCCCGGTTCTTTTTGCAGTCGACGAGGGTGAGGCAGCAGCGGGTGGAGATGAGGGGGTTGGAGGGCGGCGATGGGCTGGTGACCGCTCCAGCCGAGATGGCGGCCCAGTACTTTGAGGCGCTTTTTGTGGAGAGGAGGGGGTCACAGGAGATCAACCCCCGGTTGATCTCCACTTGTTTTAAAAACATGTCTCTGTAATTTTAACTCTGTCGGATTCATTTTCATCATACTGCTCATGAGTCTCACAATCTCAACAATCAATGTAAGAAGTGTGAAGACTCTAGTGAGAGCTCAGAGCATTTTATCCCTGTTGAGCACTCTGAATGCAGATATATTTCTTCTGCAAGAGTGCTCCTTGCCTTTTTTAAAGAACTACAGCAAGTGGGAACAGATGTGGACCCCGGGACCCTCCATATGGAGCGGGTCCAATTTTAACAAAGCCGACGGGGTCGCCATTTTAATAAAAAATCCACACGTTCTGGTGAAGGGCAGCACGGTGGTGAGACCCGGACGGGCCCTTTTAACCCACTTGACCGTTTTAGACAGGGATTTTAATGTTCTAAATGTTTATGGTTTTAATGATAAACATGACCGACACAACCTTTTAATAGAACTGCAGCCCCACATGCTAGGGAGGGCTCCCCTAGTGGTCGGAGGGGATTTTAACTGTGTTTTAAGCAGACAAGACAGAAAGAAGGTAGGGGAGGATTTTAAATTAGACAAAACATCCGGGGTTTTAAACAACATAATTAAAGATTTTAACTTAGTCGACTGTTACAGAAAAGTGCATCCACAGGAGGAGGGCTTCACCTGGCACAGTGGTGACTGCGCCTCGAGCCTCCCCGTGATCGACTATGTTTTAACAAGAGATTGCCCGCCACGGATGCTACATTGACCCCCTCTTCTTTCAGATCACTGCATGCTTCTCCTGCACTTTTCACTCCCCACAGGTGTGACTGTAGGTGGAGGGCTGTGGAGGCTGAACTGCTCCCTGTTACAGGATGAGGAGATAGTTAGAGAATACAGGGAGCAGTTCAGCCTCTGGCAGACCCTCCAAGACCTTTACGATTCACGAGCACACTGGTGGGAAATGGTGAAGGGTAGGACCAAGACGTTTTTTAAGATGAAAGGAAAGGATAAAAAAAAAAGAGAGAGAGAGGAGGTGCATGTTGGGGCTGCAAAAGAGACTACAGAGATATTTTAACCTTTTAAACGAAGGATTGGATTTTAGTGAAGAAATAAATAGAGTTAAAAATGAAATGTCAGTTTTAGCCGAACAACAAAGTAAGGGAACGATTTTAAGAAGCAAAGAAAAAGAAATGGAAGAAGGTGAGAAATGTACAAGGTATTTTTTTAAGAAAATAATTTCCAGAGGGGGTGGGATATTGAAATTAAAAGAAGGGAGGGAAGAAACCTGTATAGAGGGAATTTTAAAAATAGTAAAAGAATTTTATGGGGACCTCTATGCAGGAAAAAACATACATTCAGGAACAAGGGAAGAGGTTTTAGAGTTCTTAAGTTCAACAGTTTTAAATCAGAAGTTTTTAACGGAAGATTTTACATTGGTTGAAATTTTAAAATGTCTTAAAGGTTTTAAAACAGGAAAGTGCCCAGGAGAGGACGGACTCCCCGTGGAATTTTATGTTACCTTTTATGACATTTTAGCCAACGACATGCTGACTGTTTTTAAAGAATTTGACGAACTCGACCGACTTCCAGACAGTTTTAGAATAGGGATAGTTTCATTACTGTACAAAAAAGGTGACAGGACGGACATGAGAAACTGGAGACCAATTACCCTTTTAAATCTTGATTGTAAACTTTTTAGCAGACTTTTAGCTTTACGCATGTCGACTGTTTTAGAGGACGTGATCCACCCGGATCAAGTCTGTGCCGTACCTGGAAGGAGGATCACGGACAGCCTAGTGCTGGTCCGGGACGCCATCTGTTTTGCGAGAGACAGACATATTAGGCTTTTAGTACTAAATTTAGACTTTGAGAAAGCTTTTGATCGGGTCTCGCACCAGTACCTTTTAAAGGTACTGCAAAAAATGGGGTTTCCAGGGAGGTTTTTAAAGTGGGTGGGTTTGCTGTATACGGAAATATACAGCAGAATTCGTGTAAATGGGCACCTGACAAATGCGCTTAGTGTGCGCTCTGGCGTCCGCCAGGGGTGTCCATTATCCCCACTCCTGTTCGTTGCGTCCAGAGCCGCTGGCACAGATCTTGAGAAGGGACAAATGGATCAAAGGACTTGACTTGCCAGGTGGACTGACCGCGACATGCACTCTTTACATGGACGACGTGACCCTTTTATTAAATGACGTTTTATCGGCCCAAAGAGCACTCGACTTGACTGACTGGTACGGAAGGGCCTCGGGCGCCAAGCTCAACAGGAGCAAGTCCGAGGCCCAGCTCTTTGGGCCGTGGGGTGACGTAAGACCAGATCTGGCAGTAAATTTTAAACAGACAGACATTAGAATTTTAGGCATCAAATTTGACAACGAGGGTGGTGGACGGGGTAACTGGACTGACACGTTAGGGAGAGTCAGACAACGACTGGGGTTCTGGGGATTACGACAGATGACTTTTGAAGGCAAGGTTTTAATTTTTAAAGCTGTAATCTTACCCTTGTTTTTACTTCTCTGTTCTGTGTTTAGTCCCCCCAAAACTTTTCTTTTAGGTCTGGACCGGGCGGTGTTTTATTTCCTGTGGGGGTCCAAATGGGAGAGATTGAGAAGGGAGGTCCTTAAAAAGAGGAAGGAGAACGGAGGAAAGGGCCTCCCGGACTCCCACCTGTTTTTAGGCAGCAACTTCACCGCCCTGCATTTTAAATACACAACGACCCCATCCAGAGAGAACAAGACTACCACCATGGTGAAATTCTGGATGGGGTCCTACCTCAGACAGTTGCGGATTTTAGACACAGACCACCGTTTTCCAGTTGCTTTTAACCTGCCAAAAGAGTATTGTTTTATAAAGACATTTTTAAAACAAGTGATGTCACTATTTTAACAAACGCTAAAATTCTTGTCTCTCTTGTGCAGGACCGGGAAGCAGTGAGCCCCGTTCCCGGCCTCACACTCAGTGAGGCCCAACAGGCTTGGAGGAACGCTGCCCACCCCGCCCTCCAGAACAAGCTGAAGGATCTGGCGTGGATGGCGCTCCATGAGGTCCTCCCGGTCAGAGCCGTGATGCACTCCCGGGGCATGGCCAAAACCAACACCTGCCCACGGCCAGGATGCGGCCAACCTGAGACCGTGCGGCAACTGCTCTGGGAGTGCAGCGTGGCGAGGGACCTGTGGGCTGATACCGGCCCCCTGCAATGCCTGAGCCTGCCAGCAGGGGAGGTCCAGCTGAGCTACCGGTCAGCGGGGTGGGCCAGGGCCCGAGGGGTCGTTTTTGTTTTGCTGCAACCGGGAAAAAAAGGTTTCTTCCTGTGTGTATGACAGTGTGGATGATACCAGTGACTTCCTTATGTGTTATTGGGTGTGGGGGTAGGGTGAGAGTCACCACTTTATGATGTAATAAACAGTTGCCCAAGAGGCAGGTGATTTTGGTGGAGGGTTTTGGTGATGTCACTGGTATTATGTAATGTTTGAGTTTGACTTCATCTAATAAAAAAAATAAATAAATAAATAAAAATCTGTTCTTATCCAATGTGAAGGATAATTTCATTTCCAATATGAAAATGTGAAAAAAATGAAAACCATGTGATGAAAATATGTAAATAATATGATGAAACTGTGAAAGAAAAGTCAAGGCACCAAAAAGAGAGTCTATGAAATGTGAAAAAACAAATCAAAATGTAATGCAATAATATGTTTTGGTGACAATAAAAGTTTTCCAAAGGAAAATCTGTTCTTATCCAGGAGAAGGCGATGTCGATGGAGGCGTGTCCTCGCACCCTCCGACAGTTGGGAGGGTGTGGCCTCCACTCCTTGCTCTGACTCTGCCTGGTGTTAGCTTCGCTCGTAGCCGCCCGGCTAGTCCCTGAAGCCGGCTGGAGGTTTCCCTCCAAAACTTCAGGGATCGCCCCTTCCTCCATTTCGTCCTTCTCTTCCTGTTTTCTCTCTGGGCCATGCGGCAGGGCAGCCATGGCGGCCATTTTGTTAGCCTTTAGCTTGTTGGCAAAAGAATTAGGGCAATCTCTGTAGAGATGGGATGAATCTCCACAAAGGTTGCACTTTCTGCCATTGGTGCAGTCTTCGAAAAGATGCCCAATTTCTCTGCACTTCCTGCATACGGTTTCTTGGCACGCTTTGGCAAGGTGCCCAAACTGGTTGCATTTGCGACACAGTTTGGGCATTCCTTGATAGTGAATGTAGCCCCTGTTCTCTCCCAACACAATCATAGACGGTATTTGACGGAGGCCTAGGTAACTGCTCGGGTCTTCCCATTGTTTAATGGGAACTTGCCACAAGCAGTTCCAAATGCAGTCCTCGTCTAACACCTTAACTGGTGGGCTACGAACAGTGCAAAATCTAGCCAGCCATGTACTAATGTCCTCTCCAGTCACCGTCTCATTAAACATTCGAACAACCACAACTTTCTGCGAGTTGTCTGAAAGTTTTTCAACTTCAAACATGGAGAACTGGTCCTTAACCTTATCAAACCGTTGCCAAAAAACACTTAACAGTGAAGCCGAGCGAAAACTAACATCAAATCCCTTATTTCCAGGCAGAGCCATTAAATAATTCAATTCGTCTACTTTAAATCCCAGCGTTTGTTGGACTAGCTTTCTAGAAAAATCCAACCTAGACATTTCTGCAAGCCTTCCATTTATTTGAGTAAAATTAAAACGCACGCTGTGGTGCCTCCGCATGCTGGCACGAGCAGCCTAAGCAGCCTAGGAACCACCAGCCTAAACCTAAACTAAAACCACTAACACTGTAAATACTTAAAACAATAAATAAATGAATTAACTAAAAACTAAGCTAAAAGGCTAAAAACACACAATAAAAAGGAGCTAAACAGCGCTTACCTGGGCCTGATGTAAAATGAAACTCCATGGAGAAAGACAGCTGCTCAGTCCTGAAAAAACACAAAACACAAGACAAAAAAAAAAAAAACCCACTAATATTGAAGACAAAAAAAAAAAAACACAATATTGCAGATAAGAGGGTCCAGACCACCAAAAGGTTAGGACCGCCTACTTCCCACCGCGAGTCGACCGCTGTCCAGGACATCAGTGTCGGTTTTGCCAGGATGAAGACCATGTGTTGTTGGCATGCACCACTACGAAGAGGTTTCCGAAGGATGTTTTTTTATGATGGCATGTCTTCGGGTGGAGTCCCTGAATGTTCGGGTTCGCGGATGCCCCGGCGGAGGGCGGTGGTTTTCTCTTCTCAGTCATGGAGAGGATGAATTTTGGGGGCCGGTTCATGGGTTTGGTCAGGCTATTGTACCACGGGGCCTTCAGCAGGGTGGCGGTCAACGGCCACCTGTCTGCCCCGGTGCGGCAGGCGGGTGGGGTGAGGCAGGGGTGCCATTTGTTGCCGCTCCTCTACGTCTTGGCGATAGAGGGGCTGGCAGCACACTTGAGGCAGGAGCCGCGCCTTGGTGGCGTTCATCTGCCGGGTGGGGGGGGGGGTGAAGGTGTCTTTATATGCAGACGACATGACCGTCCTAGTGACAGATGACTGGGAGGTTGGGGTGGTTAAGGGTATTTTCAGGGAGAATGGGGAGCTATCTGGCGCTAAGGTTTATGAGGGCAAGTCGTCAGTTATGTTCTGTGGTGCGTGGGGGGAGAGGAGGGCCCCGTTGGGGGGTTTTGAATTTTTGCCCGGATGGAATGCAGATTCTTGGGATGAAAGGACCTTGCCCTAGTAGAAAAACACGCGGGAGAGAGAGAGAGAGAGAGAGAGAGAGAGATACTTTATTCATCCCAAGGGTAATTTAAGACACCCAATAGCTTACACACACAAAATCAAAAATCACTCACAGAAATCAGAACAGATGACGGGCCATGTTCCATAGACACAGGAGCTGACTGGCGACGAGGCACAGACCAAAGAGAAGACATGGTCTTGGCAGAAGAGTGCTGAGGAGAACATTAGGGCTGAAACGATTCATCGAGTTACTAGAATAACTCGATTACAACAATTACTCAGGGCAAAAACCCTGCCTCGAAGCCTTGTTAAATTCCTATGACGCGCACTATACGTGCAGGGATCTGATTGTTCCACATGGACCGTTGTTCAGGAAGCACACCACTAGCGCGTGAATCGTGATACATTCTGAATTAGCTCAAGATGTCCATAAATGGCAGTGAATGTCTAACGTTTTCAAGTAAAGTTTTGGGATCATTACATACTCAAAAAGGAAAAGAACAAACATCTGAACCGAAAACATGCACTCCATGCCATTTCACCAAGTGTCAATAAAGTAGGCCATCAATCTATCTAGCCTATCCATCATCTATCTACGTAGCCTATAGCCTACATCAGTGTTTCTCAAACTTGTTCAGACCAAGGACCACTTAACCAGTAAAAAAAACCTCATGGACCACCTAGCTAATAGACATAATAGGTCTACTCACTGAACCACCTTGCTAATTGTCTTTGCACCTTGCTTATTGTTTTAGAGGATACATATGATTTAAATTGGCATAGCTTACATAGGCAGTGTTGCAGAACTGTTTGGAAGTTGGTTCAATATTGCAAACAACTCTGGTGGTAAAACTATTTGTTTTTACCACGTCTGCTCGCGGACCACTTGGGATAGCTTGCGGACCACCAGTGGTCCCCGGACCACACTTTGAGAAACACTGGCCTACATTGATGTTGGCTGATTTTAATCACATACTGTATTTGTAGCGATGTCGTGATGTAATGTTTAGCTTTGATGTTTTTAAGTAGTAAACTTATTCACGTTCAATTGCAAGACAGTGTGCCTAAAAAAGATCTCCTTTTTATACACACATGCATGCACCCTCATCTTCCCTCACGTACCGCACACACACACACACACACAGGTTGCTGGGTTACCATAGCAAATAGGCTCACCCCAGAAATTATTTGTTAGTAGCCTAATGGTAAATGCTGCAGGTGTAGAAATCTACATAAAACAGATATTTACTTTGATGTCAAGTCTAGATTACAGCATGAAACTTGTGCAAATTAATACATTAAATTGCTTTCCCTCTTCCCCTCCCAGGACTTCACAACATAGCTGGGCGAACAAAGCTGCCCATACTAAGTCATGCACAAGAGGCTGCAATTTTACAGAGAGCATTTTGAACATTATTTAATTGTTGGCACTGGCACTTATAAACACTAAATGGGTAAATTGCAATAAATGGGCTTAGTTTTGGAGCCAAATGTTGGAGTTAGAATAAATACCTCTGTGCCAATTGCTTGATCATTTTACAGCCATGTCATTTTCGTTATGCAT
This sequence comes from Alosa alosa, assembly GCF_017589495.1. Taxonomy (NCBI): domain Eukaryota; kingdom Metazoa; phylum Chordata; class Actinopteri; order Clupeiformes; family Clupeidae; genus Alosa; species Alosa alosa. Next base: position 6,362,003 of record NC_063191.1, read on the forward strand.
TATTTGTTTTGGTTGTTTAACAATGCAAAACCAAAACATATCCGATTAATCGATTGATAAAGTGCTAGATTAATCAATTACAAAAACAATCGATAGCTGCAGCCCTAGAGAATATAGATACTCTATTCATCCCAAGGGTAATTTCAGGCACCCAGTAGCTTACACACACCAAAAATCACTCACAGAAATCGGAATAGATGACGTAGACCCATGTGGCGTATACCTAGGAGCTGACTGGTGGCATGGTGAAGACCAAAGATGGCATTGTGGATGTGGATGAGGAAGAGCACTGATCAGATGACTGACTGTGGTAAAGTCCAATGAGGGGTCAGGGGTCATACAGCAGAGGTGTAAAGAAAGGGGACATACAAAAATGATATCCAAAACTATAAACATATCAGCACAGTTGTATGCCAACAAATTGCACTTTGTATTTTTGGTGAAATGCAAGTAATCAAGGTGTTCATAATAGAGTGAAAGATTAGTGATGCGAGTGACCTTTAGACAATTCAAATTATAGTTAGTTTGATCTTTGAGAGGTAGGCAATGATGCTAAATGACAAGTAAAAGGTAGAATAATATTCACATTTCATTTACCTGGGTGTTAATGTCTGAGGAGTTGACCTTGGAGGGGATACTCTTTGTGGTGATGACGACCGATATGGAGGTGGGACTGGTGGTGCATCCACAGGCAAGGATTGGCTATAATTCAGCGGAACATCAATAGAGATTCATCCCGGTTGCTTTGGTCTTCCAGAGAATCCGATTCACCAAAGTGTTCTCTTTCTATGTTTATGAAAATATCTGCATTAATTACGAAAAACACATATACATACACAAAATACAATTCAGTAATCTTAATTGCGATCACTGGTTGGATGAAACCAGCTTGAATTTCCCCTTGGGTATCTATCTATCCATCTATCCATCCATCCAGGATTTGACTGCAATGAAATGGTGGCCAACCATATAATATTTTTCATTTGAAACAAAAAGCCTTATCTTAATGTACTAAAATGAAAAATAAACAGCATAATGTAACCTTCAACTGTATGTTTTAAGCTCAAAGTCCATTGCTTGCCTTGATTGACTAAATCAAGACCATTTTAGCATCTATATATATGTGTATGTATATATATATATATATATATATGTGTGTGTGTGTGTTTTCCTTTACGGTCATGACTATTTACACTGTAGATTTATCAAAACTATACTATAAAAAAGTGTGAAATCACTGAAAACATGTCTTATATTTTAGTTTCTTCAAAGTTGATATTTTTTTATTTAATTAAATTATTACTGTCTGTATTGCACAGTGGAGTTTTTCTATATGTATATTACTTTTTCTGCTGTAAGTGCATGTTGTGTGTGATGTCTGTATGCTACAGAGACCCTGAATTTCCCCTTGGGGATCAATAAAGTATCTATCTGTCTATCTATCTATATACTGTAGCAAGCCAAAACTTGAAATCTGCATATGTGGGCCAAATAACTTCATTCATTCATAGTTTTGATGCCATCAGTGAGAATCTACAATGTAAATAAATAAATAAATAAATAAATAATATATATATATATATATATATATATATAAATATATATATATATATATATATATATATATATATATATATATATATATATATATATATATATTAGTGGTGGGCATAGATTAATTTCTTTAATCTAGATTAATCTCACTAATCTTGGAATTAATCTAGACTGGCTGCAGAGCAGGTTCTTCCCCTCACTTAGCGCGCACCAACAGGTTCTTCTCCCTTCACTTTAGCGTTGCCCACACTGGCTGCAGAGCAGGTTCTTCCCCTGCCAACTCACTTAGGGCACACTGAGGTTCTTCCCCCCTTCACCAACTCATGGATCACACTGGCTGCAGAGCAGGTTCTTCCCCCTTCACCAACTCACTTAGCGTTGCCCACACACTGGCTCTCCTTTGGGCATTGAAAATATGGATCTAAAACCTTTGATGAATAAAAATAATAATTATTGATAGATGAAAATTTCACTTTCCAAATCCAACCTCCATATTTCTTCATGACTCATTCATCTATTCATTGACCGATCTACTGTCTTAACAGTCTATAATGGTCAAACAATGCAGTCATCTTCTGGTCAGTCTGACATACCTTAAGCATTCCAGGTTTATCTTCTCCCTCCACTGGTTGAGGTCCTTGGTGAAGGCAGCCTTGAATCCCACAATATAGGCAGGATCATCTGAGATCTTCATCACGTGCTGGAGGTGGCACAGGGCAGGTAGAACAGGTGTAATGGTTGGCTTAGGAGAGCTGGACCAGAGTGCAAGGCAAGTAGCAGCGAGGTAAATTTAGCGCAAACAAGAATCTTTAATCTGAATTAAACACTACAGCAAAACACAAAACATCAATGACCAACGGGACTGAGGGAAGACAAAGGGTTTAAATACACAGGGGTTAACAGGGCACAGGTGAACAAGGAACAAGACACAGGTGGAAACCATAATTAAATTAACAAGGATCAGGTGAGGGGCGGAGACACAGGCACATGGAACAGAGACACATGGCAAACAAACAAAGGAGCACATGGCACAAGACACAGGAAGAAAACAAAGCAAACAGGAAGACAAGAGGAGCCAAGACAGAACAGGAACTGATCCTGACAGCAGGATACATACTTATCCCCACCAATTTTTAAAGCTCTTAATCACATTACATTTAAGGGCACGTGTTTCTTAAATACAAAGTGACATTTAAAAGAACTTGTATGCCAATTCATGAACACGCTATCTTTGTAGACCATACCTGCATGGCTCCAGCAGTTTCTCTAGCTTTGCCAACTTCTCATATTCAGCATTTGTTGGGAGGGCCAGATTGTGCTTCTGCTGAGACAGCGTTGTGTGCAATGAGTCTCTGTTGCGCCTCACGCGCTTCATCATCTCAAGGGTGGAATTGCACCGTGTTGGAACATCTTGCACGAGTGGCTCCTGAACTTGTCCAAGGGAGGCTTGCTGGACATTCAGCTCGTCTGAGTTGGCCGGACTGTGTTTGAGATGTCCGACCACTTTACGGCACTTGGCCAATGTGACCATTCCAATGACATTACGCTCTCTGTACAACATGCGCAACACAGGGCAAATGCTCGAATGGCAGTATCCTCCCTGCTGCCACCATATTAGGAGCGCTGTCTGTTCCAATAGTGTTAATTTTGTCAGCTATCCCCCACTGATTAGCGTCGTCGAGAAACTGCCTGGCACACGCGTCTGCAAAGTGACGCTCCTCTGTTTTCATCACACCTAATGGACAGACAAAGTAGATCAGAATAAGTTCACCCACAAGCAATTTGGTGGTAATTAATAAGCTAAGTAATTCAATTAATTCAAAATTACATAACGTAGCCTACCTAAAGCGAAGGAGTGAAGTTCCCAGCTGGCATCGATAAGGTGTACAGTAATGCCGAGGTAGTTATCGTTGTTGACAGATGTCCAATGGTCCCCAGTCAGTGCTACACACCTCGCCTCTACCATCTTCTCATATTTTGCGGCTTTCTCTGCGACATGCTGGTCATGTATTCTCCTCATGATAGTTCGCCTAGAAGGTAGTTTGTAAGATGGGTCACCTGTGGCCGCCTAAAGAACAAGCTCGAGCCCATCATCTTCAACCACGCTGATGGGCCGGCAGCTGGTGGCAATCCACTGAGCGAGGAGATTAGTTAGCTTGGCTGATAGAGCTGTGCTGACGGGCTTGCCTCCATTGCACTCAAACATAGTAGCTTGATGACGACTCTTCCCCTGCGCTACATCAGTGCTTGGCCCGGCATCTTTCGCATTAGCTAAGGGATGCTTGGCGTTTAGGTGGTACTTGAGACTGGAAGAACTTCTACAGTAAACTAATTCCGCATTGCACAAGGTGCAAACAACCTTAGTCTTGTCGAGGTTTCCATTGGGAAGCTTCTTAAAAATATGTTTTCCCTGAAGCAAACCCGTTGGCTTCGTAGGTGCATCCATGTTAGCACGTCACGTTTGATGTGGTAATTTCACAGTAGGCACAGGTTCGAAGACTCGTTCTCGCCCCCTACAGTGCAATTTGGCTAGGTATACATCCACGCTAGAATATCAAGGTGAAAGTCATCATAGCTTGTGTAGTATAGACCCAGCTCCCAACCCAACTTTAAGAATAGATTAACGGCGATATTTTTTTTATCGCCCGATAAGTCTCACCATAACGCAGCACGTTAACGCCGATAACGGCCCACCACTAATATATAGAAATCTCAATAAAAAAAATAAAATAAAAAATCTACAATAAAAATCTACAATAAAAAAAAATAAAAAATGAAAAACTTACCACGTGTGGTCAGCACTCTAGTTTTATAGCTTTGTTAATTTTGGCATCAGTCTTATAGTTTGGCCAGTAGGTGATTCCATCTTTGTGCCATGACTGTGGCACCACAGCAAGTGTCTTTTGTTTGTTTTGAGATTCCACAACATTAAACATTTTCCCCAAAAAAACTGAAAACAAAAAACACATTCCATATTTATATACAACAGTACACCGTGTTTGACCCCTCAACTTATCAAACAATCCTCAGCTAATTTCATATGGACCACCCCCACCCCACACACTTGAGAAAAATCTTTGGACATTCAACATATTCAACTATAGGACTTATTCGCAAACACCACCGCAGCCATATTGTTGATATGACATTCCAGTTCTATAGGCTATTCTATGTGACAATCGCCTGTAGCGCGTAGATTTAAGCTGAGCAGAGCACAGTAGCCTACAGGCTTCATCTCGTCAATATCAAGAGTAGATTAACTTAATCGTTGTGGATCCATATCTAATAGACTCAATAGCATTAAGTAAAGATCCGTCATTATTGTCTGCTGTAACTTACCCCGATATTTATAGCATAACTGTCTTGTTCATATATCGGCACACTGTCACAGCTGAAGGCGTTCGAGTCGCAAGGTCGGCGAACTTATATTTGTTCCACGACATTGTTTAAACATGCATGATCGCAGAGAATAAAGCATCTCATTGGACTGAATTTGTATCTTGCGTTTGCCTGTTGCTCACAACCTGCAGCCAAGGACTTTGCTAAAGTAGTTGAAAGTGGGTTAGTGATTGTTCTAGTCTGATATCTATGCAACTGTATGGTCTGGATGCAGAAAAGGCTAACATTTCCAAAATCCAAGTGAACAAAACACTATACAAATCAGAATTATCTACTGATATCTTTCTCCACTGAGTTTGTTCCTATTTGCCACTTGCCGTGCATACACTGCTGAGAAGGGCGCACCATCAATAAATGTATTAGGCTACTGTAAAACGTTGGCTAACATTGCCTACCTACCAATGCTATCCAATATAATCTACGGTAGGCGACTGCATCAGGCTACTGCTGATGTCTCCGCATATTGCATTGGGGCAGCTGTCTGCTGGCCTACTGTCTAAAACGTATTTAACTTAAGCCCACAGAGGACAATATAATATAGTAGGCTAATAATAATACAGATATAATAATGGCGATGGATGTGAGGAGTTGGCTGTATGTTTAGCCTATTTATCCTATCTAGCCACAAGTCTCTCCTGCACTGACTCAACTCCTCAGTCTCATTCTCTTCTCGTTTTCTGACCATAGCTGTCAACATTGAGCATTGAAAATAAAGGAGATTTACCGGGTTACTCAAACCCAAAATACAGGGAAATTTCAACATTCTTCTTTCTGTTGCTATTCCTCTTCTGAGAGCAAGAATTCGCACTACAAAACTGCTGCACTAACTAAATGAAGCTAGGTCTAATGAGACTTTGCTTAAAGATTGGCGTCTATCGTGCTATCTCCCACTGATCTCTCTAAAGTTGCTCAGGCAAGCAAAACGATGCTTTAAAAACATCTTTCCGTTTGAAGGGCATGGTAGCAACAGGACAACAGTACAGAGACGGACAAGTCCGGGGCTAATGTTATGAGAGTAATAAAATATGGGATATTTTACGGGAAAATATTAAAACAGGAAGACAGATGGAAAAAAGTTGACAGGTAGGCCTATATTAGTGACAGTGGGTGACTCTAGGGCTCTTTGCTGTTGTTAGAACGGCCTGTATTGCTGTTGTTAAAACGGCCTGCAGCCTATTGCACAACATAGGCCTACCATCACGTTACATTTTGTACAAATAATTAAATAGCCTACAGCGATAATGCCGGCGCTGTCGCGCTTGTCAATTGACAGCTGCATTGAATAGACCTACCTATGCATTTTCTATATCAACAAAATGGCCGCTGCAAACGTTATTACCTAATTATTACATAGATCAAATATGCCTAATTGTTTGAATTAATGCAGTAAAGCAGTGGTCACCAACCTTTTTGAGCCCAAGATCCCTGACCTCGAGCTGAACAAAGACAAGATCTACCATAAGGCGTCAAAAGAGAATCAAAGCTAAAATACTTATTTAAGGCCTTTTATTTAGGCAAATGTATCAGGTCAAAAATAGCCTATCACATCCTCCACCCCCTTATAGGCTACAGGCATCAATGAGATGACAACACTTAACATAGTCTTTATTTACATTTTTCTAATTGGAGTAAGTGTTTGTGACAACACGTCATGATAAATTTGATAATGTTTGATCGCTGTTTTGGTATGAAGCATCTTTCACGTAATGAATGCGCACTCTAGGAAGTGAAAGTAACCGTAATGTGGCCAAGGCCTAAAATGCGCTGCGTGTCTGTAGCTGTCTGTGCACGTACGTAATCGATTGCATTCTTCAAATTCCTGACAGTTCCTAAACATTTGTTTTCTTTTTCTGTCAGTTAGCAGTTGATGTAGAAGCACAATTTGCATAATGAAGCATAATTTGACTTCAGCGGTGACAAGTCCTGTTGCGAGAGAGAACGCGCACCTGCAAAGTGGTGCTGTGCGTGTGTGTGTGTGTGCATGGGGTTACTTCGGTTCCAGTCAGAAGTTGGTCTGTCCAGTCCCGCATTCACGCCGCTCCATTATGAGATTAACGTTATCAAACAGCACTGTAAAATATGTGCAGGAATTTCTCGCATTATGATGGCTAAAGTTGCAGGTCTTGAATAAATCATGCACCATACCCGCAATCCCGCGCTGATTTTTAGCATGATTGTTATTCTCGGGATCTACTGGGCAAGTCCTAAAGATCTACAGGTCGATCGCGATCAACGGGTTGACAACCACTGCACAAACCTCTCCTATGGGGAAGAGCTATGCATTTTCTTTTGACCTCAGACACTTTCGCATATTTCATTTGATCTGTTGCCTCATGAACACAGTATAAATCTTGAAGGTCAGAGCTGAACGTGTACGTAAAGAAGAAAGCCTTTTCAGAGAAGACTTTGTATACAATGTAGGTATCATCAATACACTCAACAATGTTGTTTATCACACAAATATCTCCTCCAATCAAAAAATATGTTGTTCCCTTTTGAGACGGTCATTGTCCATTGCGGAGTATTCAGTTGACTGTACTGTCCTTTCACAGCAAGCCCATCAGGAACTGGTCCACTACAGTGCTGTTTCTTTAAAGAGTTCAATGTCACACTAGATATGATAGTTCCAGCAAATCGTTGTTCTGACAGTCTTCGAATAACCTGAGCAATAGGGCGTTTTGGTTTTCGAACAAACTTCTTCAACTTCTGAAGGTAATTTTCATATTGAAGCGCTGAAATGTGATCCAGACAACTAAAACGCTATACATCCACAGGAAGGTGAATTAAACCATGCACATTGTAGACAAGAGAGTCTTTCCCATATATCTCACCAAAATGTAGTACAAAAGTTGCAAGTAACATCTGAGCATACCGACAGTAGGGCAACGCAAGGTCTGGACTGATCAAAATAGAAAGAGCAGAGGACAGCAACATGAAGTTGTTATACATTGCATTACTCTCCAAATAAGACGACAAAATGACAAGGCCAGTATACAACAGAAATTGCCTAAACTCAGTAGCCTTCCATCTGTCTATTTCTTCTTCAATATCATCACATGTGTGGTGTGCAAGTTTAATTGTGTGCCTGTTAATGCTATTTTACTTAGTAAAATCCGCATTTGAAAACCTTGTCACTTGCCACAGTCTGTAGTTACTTTGCCTACTTAGACTCTACATAATGAATTTGCTTCGAATGTTCCTTTTCTTCTTTGGCGGCATAGCTGATCTACAAAGCGCAAAAAGAGGCAAAATGTGCATGCTGAAGGGCAAAGGGAATATTACAATGTTTTACACTGGCCTCTTTTGGGTTATGTATTGGTAGACATCCCTGATAATTTAGCATACACACTCACGCGCTCGATAACTTAGCATAAACACTCGCTCGCTTTTCTGACAGTGTCACTACAAAGTAGCCTAGGCCTAGGCTATGCTTTGACTCTGTTGTGTGTGTCAGATAAACCCCCTTTGGTTTCAGCCAATCAAATGACAGTGTTTCTTTTACTGTCGTCCTTGCCGTTGGAATAGTCCAAATAGCACAAAGGAGTTTGCTAAAATATTGGTGGGGACAATTTTGTCATCTCAAAATTTTGATTGGGACTAGTCACTAGCGTCCCACCCTAAACCTACGCCCATGAATGTAAGCCTACTGTCGTTAGCTATTGGCACCATAGGCTAGGAAGCGGCTGGGTCTCCAGGCCAGAGTGGCGGCCAAGGAGGACGAGCGGCCGTCGAAATTCTTTTTCCAATCGGCACGGGCCAGGCAGGGGAGGGTATGGATGAAGGGGCTTGAGGGAGGGCAGGGGTTGGTCACTGACCCTCGGGGGATGGCGGAGGTGGCGGCGGGGTTTTATGAGTCTTTGTTTTCTGAGCGCATTGGGGATGGGGAGCGGGTGAGGGGTTTGGTGTCACGGGTGAGGGGTGTTTTGGGGGAGGAGGAGGGGTTTTATGGATGGGGACCTCACGTTGCGGGAGCTAACGGAGGCCGTGAGGTCTATGAAGGGGGGTAAGTCACCGGGGGTGGACGCCCTTACGGCTGATTTTTATCAGGCGTTTTGGGATTTGCTTGGGGAAGGGTTGTTGGCTGTGGTGGGGGAGTGTCTGGGGGCGGGCCAGTTGACGGCCTCTATGAGGTCAGGCCTGGTCACCCTCCTCTTCAAAAAGGGGGAGGAGACCAGGCTGGAGAACTGGCGGCCCATCACGCTCCTCTCCATGGATTATAAAGTGGTTGCCAAAGTCTTGGCAATTCGACTGAGGAGGGCGATGCCGCTGGTAATAGGAGCGGACCAGACTTGCGGGGTGCGGGGCAGGTCGGCTGGGCTGTCCTTGTCCCTGGTAAGGGACGTCATCTGCTGGTCGGAGCAGAGGAGGCTGCCGTTGGCAGTGCTGAGCCTGTACCAGGAAAAGGCCTTTGACAGGGTCAGTCACGGGTTTCTTTTCCTGGTCCTGGAGCAAATGGGCTTTGGGCCCCGTTTTGTGGGGTGGATTAAGACGTTGTATAGGGGGGTGGGGAGCCAGATTGGGGTGAATGGGGTACGGTCCAGGTGGATTGCACAGGCTGGGGGGGTGAGGCAAGGGTGCCCCTTGTCTCCCCTCCTGTATGTCATGGTCCTGGAGCCGTTATTGGAACGGATTAGGGGGGATGGGGGGATCTTGGGTGTGCACCTCCCAGGTGGCGGGGGCCAGGCGGCAAAGGTCTCTGCGTATGCAGATGATATGACCTTGTTCCTTAGCTCCGACAGGGGTTTCGGGCGCGTCTTGGGGGCTTTGGAGGCATATGAGCAGGCCTCAGGGGCTAAGGTCAATATGGCCAAGTCTTCAGTGGCTTTTTTTGGGGCATGGGAGGATAGGGGCTTGGCGCCAGGGGGATTTACGGTGGCAGTGGATGGCCTGAAGGTGCTGGGGTTGTGGTTTGGGAGGGGGGATAGGGCAGGGAGGAACTGGGAGGGGATGTATGGGAAGGTGAAACAGAGGTTGGGGAGGTGGAGGGCGCGGCACCTCTCGTTGACAGGGAGGGTGGTCGCGGTGCAGGTAGACATCCTGCCGCTCTTTAACCACCTGGCTGTGGTCTTTCCTATGCCATTTATTTGGGGGAGGAGGTTAGAGAGGGAAGTGTTTGCCATTGTGTGGAGTGGGAGGACGGAGCTGGTGGCGAGGGAGGTAATGTACCGGAAGGTGGCAACTGCTCTGTTTGTGGCCTTTCAGTGTGGGGTGGCAGGGGGAAAGGGGGTTCATAAGGCTGAGTTCTGGGGGAGGTTCTGGCTGGGGTTCCTTTTGAGGAGCCTGAGGCCTTTGAGCTCCTCAGCCCCGTGATCCATGGACCGGCCTGACCATTTTGAGAGGGTGGCTAGGTTTTTAAGGGAGAACGGCTGGGCGCTGGAGGGGGACACGGTGGTGGACCACAGGGCCCTGTACAGGGGCATCATGGAGAGGAGGTGGCAGGACTATGGGGATAGAGCAGCCGTGAGGGGTGGAGTGGAGTAGGCTCTTTTGCAGCCCAAGGAGTTGTGTGGGGCTGGGAGGGATCTCCACTGGCTTGGGGCGGCTGACCGGTTGCCGGTGAGGGAGCGGTTGCACCGGCATGGGGTCAGTCGCTCTCCGCTGTGTCCAGTGGGTTGCGGGCGGGAGGAGAGGGTGGAGCACACGTTTTGGTCCTGTCCTGGGGCACAGGGAACTTGGGGGTTGGTTAGGCAATGGTGGTTAGACATCGATGGACGAGACTGTGCCGGCCAGTGGGGTGTGGCTGAGATATTCCGTCAGGATTGTGCTTGGTTCCAGAGCGGAGGTTCGGGAGAGGGTTCACTTGGGATTTCTTATGGACGACATTTTGGCGAAGATTTTTGGGTTTGGTGAGTCAACGTTATTTTGTGTTCAGGATTTTGCAGGGGTTTTTTGATGTGACTTTTTTTTCGGCGGCTAGTTGCCACAAGTTTTTCACAGATTTTTTGAATGCGAAGGATAATCCTGCTTTGGCTGGCCTTACGGCGGTCCCTTTATTTGATAATGATAATGTTTTAGTTACTGTTCATATGTACAACCCTTGGGTGGAGATTGCACTCTTTTTGAGCCGTTTTTGTTCTTCTGTCCGCGGGGGCACCAAGGTGCTTAACCCCTGGGGAGTGTGGAATGGGAAGCGCCGTTTTTTTGTTCGTTTTAAGAGGGATTTGGAGGGGAAGCCGGTTTATCCGCCGGGCAGCTTCCAAATTGGGCCCAACCGGGGCTTTTTGTTTTTTAATGACATGCCGCAGCAGTGCCATAGGTGTGGGGGCCTGGGGCACACAAAGGCCGACTGTCTGGGGCTGGTGTGCCGCGCTTGCGGCGGTATCGGCCATGGACCAGCGGAATGCAGGGTGCCGAAGACTTGCAGCTTGTGCGGGGCCGGTGACTACCTGTATCGGGATTGTCCAGGGCGGAAGAAGTCTTTTGCCAAGGTGGCGAGAGCCGGCACTAGCTCCGGGCTAGCTCCCGGGCCACCTCCTCCCGTCCTGTCCCTCGGCACCCAACTCCCACACCTAGATGCCGGCAACCGACTCCCACCCCCTCCCCCTCTCCCCAACCCACCCCCCACCCACACCCTCAGTCCCAGTGCCCAAGACAGTTGTCGCCGCACCACTCACCCCTCCACCATCGTCCTCGACATCCGAGTGCGACCACACAAGGGCTTAGTCCACGGCCACCGCGTCCACCGACTCCACCACACTCTGAGCCACGTCCTGGCCCAAAACTCCCCCCACCGACCGCATGGCCTGCTCCTCCTGCTCGTCGGACGTGTTGAGCAACTCCACCGGGGGAGGACGAGACGCCCGGCTCTTTTTACTCCTCGACCGCTTCGGCTGAACGCTCCACTCCTCCTCGGAAGCCACACGCTTGGCACCACCTCGGTCCTCCTCCATACCCCCTCCGACCACCGGATGGTGCTCCGCCGAATGCCCCAGGCCATGCGGCCCAGGAGCTAGCCCCGAGCTAGCGCTAGCCCCCAAGCCATGCGGGATGAGTTTGGGTTTTACTTTTATTGTTTATTATGTCTGTGGGGGTTTAAGTTTTGTTCTTTGAATGTACAGGGATGAGGGATGGTGGGAAGAGGGGTCTGTGTTTGCTTTTTTGGGGACTTTGGGGTTTGATGTTTGTTTTCTTCAGGAATGTCACTTAAGGGATGAGGGGGATGTGTGGGTGTTTCAGGGGGGGTGGAGGTGGGGGCCATCTGTGTGGAATTTTACAGGTCCTTCTGGGATCTGGTGGGGCAGGATTTGGTGGAGGTGTATGGGGACTGCTTCAGTGGGGGGGTGCTGCCTGCCTCCATGCGGGCTGGGCTGGACTCCCTCATTTTTAAGAAAGGCGGCAGAGAACAGCTTGCTAATTGGCGTCCTATCACGGTCCTTACAGCAGACATGAAGATTTTGGCCAAGGTCCTGACGCTTAGGTTGGGAAGGGTTATGGGATCGGTGGTCCATCCGGACCAGACCTGTGGGGTGCCGGGGAGAATGTGCAGCCTGAACCTGGTCCTGGCAAGGGATGTGGTCAGCTGGGCGGACGTGAGGGGTCTCCCGCTGGCCCTCCTGAGCCTGGACCAGGAAAAGGCGTTCGATCGCGTGCAGCACTCTTTTCAGTTCCGGGTCCTAGACCGGATGGGGTTTGCCGCATCAGGATCAATGGCTCCGTTTCGGGGGTGGTGCGGCAGGTGGGGGGTGTCCGACAGGGCTGCCCCCTGTCCCCACTCCTGTACAGTGGACAGTGCTTCGACTTGGCCAGCTTCACTCGTGGTCCGTGCGTGGGATCACGCGGTATCACACAACTTTAATTTGTATTTTTCCAGTGAGACGCTGCAACAACCGGTAGATGGCTCAAGTGATGGAAAACCCTACTTCACTACAGACTTTAGCAGACCGGTTTAGAAATAATTTAATAGCCAGAAATATGCCTGCCCTGCCCTAATAAAGAAATATTTGGTTAACTGCATGGTGAATCCCGTTTGCAGCCGAGAAGAAACGCAGGACAAATTAAACATTCTGGTTTTCTCCGAAAGTGCAACGATGATAGACAGACATCATTTGGACAAAATATAGAGCATTTTAACCTCCGTTGCTCAGCCAAGTGCCTTCCTGTTAGGTCCTGTTATCACAGAGTTACAGGCAATAAACGGTGGTCACAAGTTTACTTTATCGGTTTATTTTTTTTTATTATTAAAGAGTGTTTTTCATTTAAAGGTTTGACTTTGTGCTTATTCCGTAGAGCATTTAGTGCTCTCCCCAATCCCAGACGTTCACATTGCATGTTTGTTTGTAATGGATGCAACCGCGAGATAGGCTATGCGTTTGACGGCAATGAGTTGTTGAACCAAGACTTATTGAAGGGGCCACCGGAGGAATTTTGAGTGCTTCAGTCAAAAGTTGCATGACCCTCTCTTGCCTGCTAGAAATTGTTCAATGACCCTCCGACAGAATTGTTAAAAAAGACATGACCCTCCCCTGCCAATTGTCGCTGTCTTCCTCCCACGCCACAGCCACACACTGTGATAACGTGAGCTTGCATGCTACCAGTCCTTCCTTTTCAAATGTGTTGCGCCTGTTTGCACAATTTCACAAATAATCATATGTGATTAATAATATCACAAATAATCCCTGTTCACGGGGACCGAAACAATGCATGCCAACTTTTTCCGTGTTTATCACGTAACTTTCCCCTGCTGTCTTGCCGTTTTAATGTTTTCCCGTACAATATCCCATATTTTAATACTCTCATAACAGCCCTGCCATCGGGCCTGTCTCTGTGTTGCCCTGTTGCTACCTCTTGCCCTTCCAACGAAACAGATGTCTTCAAATCATCGTTTTCCTTGCTTGAAGGCGAACTTAGAGTGATTGTCGTGAGAGCACGATTCATTGGCGCTTGCATGTTCGGCCTTATGTCTATGTGCGCACCTGAGGCTACTCAGCTACAAGAGAAATAATTTCCCCTGTTTGTATGTTCACTGCAAGTTGTCCTACCATAACTTACCAACTCTGCACTGTAGACCCTAACTGGCTATTTATATTTTTCTGTGTAATAAGCAAATGTATTTCAACAAAGAATGGGGGTAGAGGAGCGAAGAAGGCATGTAGCCGAAACGCGTTGGAGTTTTTTAGCCAAGCCATGATAATAAAGGCTTTTTCATTTTTTCAATAGAGAGTGCCTTGGAGTTTCTTAATTCTAAGCAAATGTATTTGTTCAACTTTATGAAGCAGAATTACGCATAGGCTACTTGGAACATAATACATTTGACAAAGGACAGATGTATGTTGCTAGTGACAAAACATTAACTTTCAGTGTTTTACGATGTCTTTGTCATGGGGAAGTGTTTTTTCCCATGCATTTATTCTAGGTTACCGTCAGTGACTGCCGTGAGAGAAGCGGGTTCTGTGTTTCGCTCATGTCAGTGACTGACGCGAGAGAAGCGGGTCTGTGTTGTGTTAGCTATGCTAATTTATTTTCATTGGGCATACCGTGCCGTGCCGTCCCACAGCTCTTCAGTTCTGACAAAGCCAAAATTACTCCTTTTGAAACAATGAGTGCAGGAAGCGGCTTTGTATGGTTATATTGCTTGACGGGGATCCTAAGCAGCTTTCAGCCATAAGGCTACTTTGAGAACATTTCAATTCACCCGACACTAATATTCAAAATGTTGAAAACTATTTCGGCATAGCCTATTAAGCAGTTTAATTAAATGGAGTGTTAGATGTAAACAAACGAGCTACTTGGTGAGGCTTGGCCTCACAGATGCGCTCGTGCCTTAGGTGCCGTTTACACGACGCCGGTTTTTGTGAAACCGGTGAGGTTTTGTTAACGGTTACGCCTTGCGTGTACACGACGCCGGCAGTTTAGGAGACTGAAACCGATAGCTTTTGAAACCGGCTTCCGAAGTGGGAACTTTTGAAACCGCCAGCTAACTTTCGCCGTGTAGACGCCTGTAGGTGCGAAGCCGGCAACTTTATGACGACATAGCCCCACCTCTCAACTCAGCCACTGCACTCGACCTGACATGCTGCTTGTCAAAACAAACCAAACCATTTATTTATCATATCAAAATGTTTTTCTTCCCCCTGTCATGATTTATGTGCACAATGTGCACAGTGGCGCCATTGACTGGTCTGGCATATGCACTACAGCACATTTAGTCGGTTACACCTCTGCCACTCCACAAAACGAAAAAAAAATCTTAATTTGCTGTCTATGTTATTGTCAGTGTTGGGGGTAACGCAACTACGCAAATCAAAACAGTGTCTTAATTTGCCCTACTTCTTGACTGCAATGTAGTCAATTGACTGCTTGACATGTCATTTTTATTTTTCTGTACAATAAACAAATACATCTGCTTTATGCCGCAGAATTACATTCATATTTGGCTGACTGCAGACGCGCCACTTCCCTCCCCGTATTCCAAGATTAAAGATACTAGCCTATATAAAAAGCACTTCATACTATCATAAAAAATCGTTAAAACGAATAGCTATTTGCAATTTGACAAAACGCTGGTCCTCATTTTGCGAATGCGAGGACGATATGAGCCTGTTGCATTTAGTTAGATGTCCGAGTCACGCATGTTTGAAAACCACTGGCTCGTAATCACAATAATTTAACACACGACAGTCTACTTCATCATGTCCCCATGCCTACATTTTTGTGAGTAGCATAGAGATCGTTAAAAACAATAAAGTATGGCTCTCCGTTTGGAACATCGAAAACTTATATTTTTAATACCGTCGAAGATGCTGACTTGCAAAAGCCTCGGGATAACACGTTATCTCCACTATTATCAGTCATGCCCCTTGATCAAAGTGGGGAATGAAATAAAAGTTTGAGAACCACTGGCTCAACAAGTTACCTGCAGTCCAGAACACAGAATCTGTTGTAATATTCTGATGATCGGCGATGATATCGGCAAATGTTTGTTTTCCAAAGTAAGAATTTCACTTCACCATGCACCTTCGACAATGAATAGCTCATTACACTTGTTACTGTTAAAACGTAGGCCTACCTGGTATCATTACAAACATTATTCTGTGTCCTAAAACTGGCATATTTTATGGCATTGTGTCATGTAATATAAGTTTGTTGCAAAATCTAGAGAAATGTGTGAGGTGGTCAGCGGGGGACAATTGAGACACACATTGGATTGTGTTATTACTTGAACATTCCACACTATCCACAGGCTGTGGTAGGCCTATCAGGGGCAGGAGGATTACTGTTAGCGCAGGCTTTATATAAAATTCTTCAACAGAAGGCCTCGAATGTTGTCTTGTTTGTGGAGCGCTTTGCTTGGCTTCTGTAATCTCGGCTTCATTGAAAATGAGGGCTTCCCTCAATGACCCTCCGAGAATAAATAAAGGTTGAATGAATGAATGATTGATTGAATGAATGCAGGCTTGCCCAAAATAAAGGCATGTGGTTTGCGCAGCCTACAGTAAATAACAGACCCGCCAGAATGTGCGTTATGATGCTTTTTACGAAAGCAAGATGTTTTTGGTACCCTACGACAGTGCATGTTCTTAAATAACAATGATCATCAGTAATATTCACCATTAATTTGGGTAAATGGGCAAGCGTGACCACCTTGATTGGCTGATGATTGTAACGCTGGCATGATTCCAAACACCTCCCTTACGATGATGAGTGACAGGTGACAGGTCTCAGAATGCGTGCGCTACACAAGGACGGAAGATGATGGGGCCGTAGGCTATTCACAAAGGCTTTTATCTTACTACTAGGAGTAGGCTATATCTAAATCGCACTTAAAGATTTTAGCTTGGAGTTTTCTCTTAAAATTTATTCACAAAGCCTTTCAGACAACTCCTAAACTAGGAGTGAGTCTTCGTGGCTATGGATGACGCCATTACTCATGCACGAGCTTGACTGAAGTGACCACCTTGATTGGCTGACTATTGTAACGCTGAATTCCAAACACCTCTCTTCCGATGATGACTGACAGGTGACAGGTCGGAGAATGCGTCGCTACACAAGTAGTGCCGAAGGACGGAAGATGATTAATAACTGAATAAAAGGCCTAGCCTAAATGAATAAAGTAAGGCAAAACAAATAGCCTAGTAGCCTAATGAAATATAGGCCTATATGGATTGATGCAGTAGCCTACCTTTGCAACATTATTAAATGAATCTGTCACCATATCCCTAGGCTACGTTTGCAAAGAGGAGAACATTTTAATTTGATTCACAATGAAACGTTACATTTCATTTACATGTTAACAATGAGTAGTTTTGGTTGTTGTTGGTGGCGTTATTGCATCCCTTTTATGAATGCAAAATTGTTCCCCGCATGACATTGAAGCTCCTGTTGCGCATAGGCTACGATTTCAAAACATCGCAACGCGTAAAATGGCACAAAAAAGCTGTTTATGAATAGGTCTTAGTGAGTTAGGAGTCCTCTCGACTTAAGCTGTCCCAGACAGACACGGCCATTATTTTTAGGAGTTGCTCCTAAATTCGCCAGTTAGGAGCTACTTTTAGCCTTAAAATTCTTTGTGAATACGGCCCCTGAATAAAAAGGCCTAACCTAAATGAATCAAGGCAAAACAAATAGCCTAGTAGCCTAATGAAACATACGGATTGATTTAGTATCTTTGTAACATTATTAAATTATTCTGTTACTATGCCTACGTTTGCAAAAGACAACATTTTAATTTGATTCACAATAATGTTACATTTAATGTACATGTTGACAATGATTAGCCTAGTTTTGGTTGTTGTTGGCGGCATAATTGCATGTTAGTTATGCCTACAATGCAAAATTGCTTCCTCGCGATTGGAAGCTCCTGTAGCTGCATATGATTTCAAAACACGGCAAAATTCCGCAGGTCTGTGAGTAAGGAGTCCTCTTGACTTCTTTTAAGCTGTCAGAGGTGGGAAGGTGTGATTTTTTGGGGGCAGGGCCGGATTAACTGGGCACAAATGTCTGATGGCCCCCCTTCCCCCCAGCCAACGTGAATCGGGTGGTTAGTTAATAGGCCTATCGTGAAGATTTTTCCTGCCATCTAAGGCACGAGCACATCTGTGAGGCCAAGCCTCACCAAGTAGCTCGTTTGTTTACAACTAACATTCCATTTAATTAAACTGCTTTATAGGCTATGCCGAAATAGTTTTCAACATTTTGAATATTAGTGTCGGGTGAATTGAAATGTTCTCAAAGTAGCCTTATGGCTGAAAGCTGCTTGGGATCCCCCCCGTCAAGCAATATAACCATACAAACGCGCTTCCTGCACTCATTGTTTCGGCTTTGTCAGAACTGAAAAGCTGTGGACGGCACAGCACGGTATGCCCAATGAAAATAAATTAACGCAACACAACACAGACCCCGCTTCTCTCACGTCAGTCATTGACATGAACGAAACACAGAACCCGCTTCTCTCACGGCAGTCACTGACAGTAACCTAGAATAAATGCATGGGGAAAAACACTTCCCCATGACAAAGACATCGTAAAACACTGAAAGATTGATTTAAGAACGTTATCACAGTGTTAAACAAACATGCAATGTGAACGTCTGGGATTGGGGAGAGCACTAAATGCTCTACTGAATAAGCACGAAGTCAAACCTTTAAATGAAAAACACTCTTTAATAATCAAAAAATCGCCGTTTATCGCCTGTAACTCCGTGATAACAGGACGTAACAGGAAGGCATTTGGCTAAGCAAAGGAGGTTAATATGCTCTATATTTTGTCCAAATGATGTCTGTCTATCATCGTTGCACTCGGAGAAAACCAGAATGTTTAATTTCCCTCCCATTCTTCTACGGCTGCAAACGGATTCACTCGAAGTTAACCAAATATTTCTTTATTAGGGCAGGGCAGGCATATTTCTGGCTATTAAATTATTTCTAAACCAGTCTGCTAAAGTCTGTAGTGAAGTCTGTGTAGGGTTTTCCAGGCTCCATTTCTTTTTACGAGACACCCTGCTCACTTGAGCCATCTACCGGTTGTTTGGGTTGTTGCAGCGTCTCACTGGAAAAATACAAATTAAAGTCGCGTGAGACCGCGAGTGAAGCTGGCCAAGTCGAAGCACTGCCCACTGTACCTCCCACTGCGAGTCGACCGCTGGTGAAGGTGGCCTGTCCAGGACGGCGGTGTCGGTTTTGCCAGGATGAAGACCATGTGTCGTTGGCATGCACCGCTCCGAAGAGGTTTCCGAAGGATGTTTTTTTAAGATGGCATGTCTTCGGGTGGAGTCCCTGAATGTTCGGGGTTTGCGGATGCCCCGGCGGAGGTGGTTTTCTCGGCTGCCGAGGACAGGGAATTCAATGTTATGTTTGTGCAAGAGTGCCATGTGGGGGGTCCGGGGGATGTTGACATGCTTAAAGCGGGGTGGACATGGTGGCCTTCTGTTTGGGGGGGTGGGAATGTGCTGGGCGGGTTACGGGTGGGCGGGTTACGGGGGAGGAGGAGATTTTGGAGGCTGCTAGGGCTTTTTATTAGGACCTCTTCTGTGTGCGGGAGAGGGACGAGGCCCTGGCTGATAGGTTTTTGGGTAGGCTAGTTATTGTCTAGGCTGTCTGCGGAGGACCGGCGGGTGGAGGTGGAGGCCGAGGAGGCTATGAGGTCTCTGAGGCTGGGTCGGGCGCCGGGGGGCGATGGTCTCCCAGTGGAGTTCTACAGGTCCTTCTGGGGTCTAGTGGGGCCGGATTTGGTGGAAGTGTATGGGGACTGCATCAGCGGGGGGGTGCTGCCTGCCTCCATGCGGGCTGGGCTTGTCTCCCTCATCTTTAAGAAGGGCTGCAGAGAGCAGCTGGCCAATTGGCGGCCTATCACAGTCCTTACGGCTGATGTAAAAATCTTGGCCAAGGTCCTGACGCGCAGGTTAGGGAGGGTTATGGGGTCGGTGGTCCACCCAGTCCAGACCTGTGAGGTGCCAGGTAGAATGTGTAGCCTGAACCTGGTGGCAACGCATTTGGGCACAGTGATGCCTTCGGTGGTGCACCCTGACCAGACGTGTGGGGTGCGTGGCCGGACGGCTAGCCTTAACCACGTCTTGATCAGGGATGTGATGGCCTGGGCGGGAGAGCGTGGCTTGCCCCTAGCTTTGCTGGGGGTTGACCAAGAGAAAGCGTTCGACCGGGTGAGCCACGCTTTCCTCTTCTCAGTCATGGAGAGGATGAATTTTGGGTAGAGAGCCTCCTAAGGGCAAAGCCCTGGTTGTTAGATGGTGAGGTGCTGGTGGACCATCAACGTGTTTACAGGGGACTGGTGGAGAGGAGAGTGCCTCCGCCCGCTGTTGGTACGGGGGTGCAGGGGCATGTGCCGCCGCCCCTGCTGGTGGCGTGCAGGAGGTGGTGGCTGATCCGGTGCGCAGGATGCGGAGGATGCATGCAAGAGAATTTCTCTGCAGAGACTGAGGCTGGAGATGCCAGCGAACCTCCTGACCCCAACACAATGGTCATAAAGGAGAAGCTGGTGTCACTGGTGTTGTTAATGTACAACCCGTGGGTGGAGTCTGAGGTGATAGAGGCCTTTCTGCAAAGGTACTGCTCAGAGGTCCATGGTGGAGTGAAATGCCTCAATCCCTTCAGTGTTTGGAATGGGAGACGCCAGTTTTTCATTTTTCGTTTTGTGTTAGAGAGGAGCAGGTCGGTGCTGACGAGGGTTTGGAGATTGTGGCGGTCCAGCATGGGGCGCCAGCGTCGCAGGACACTGAGATGGTCACGCTGAACGTGAGTCCCTGCCTGATTCGGAGGGGAGCGAGATGGACGGAGTTTCACGGCAGGAGGAGGTCGAGGCTTCGGCTACACAGGGAGGACCGCATGGCCAAGATGGCGGCTCGTGTCTTCTTCGGCAGGATAGCTTGGAGGCTGTAGTGTCGTCCTCAGAGGTGGTGCCACCTGGTGCAAGCCGGGGGAGCTTTTTTATCCCCGGGTATCTTTGCAATTGGGCCGGACAGGGATTTTTTGGCCTTTCCAGGGCAACCGCTGTACTGTCAGAGGTGTGGGGGCTTGGGGCACCGCAAGGAGGAGTGTGGGGGGAGACAGTGCAGGCGGTGCGGGGCGACGGACTATGACAGGGGTGGGCAACTAATTTCCCCAAGGGGCCACATGACAAACTGGGACTGTTGAGGAGGGCCGGACCCAAAATACAGAACTCAAGTCTGAACTTAATTCTGTCCAATTCTATTCTGTTCTTGTATAACATTAAGTAAATCATATGTATTTACTTAATGTTATACAAGATATATCATATATTTTTTTACTACTCGTAAGAACAGATGAAAATGTGAGGGAGACAAAGGAAAAACATCAATAGGCTATTTAATCTATGTCCGGTATTTAATCTTCATTCTCGAAAAAAAAAAAATTTTAGTTTTCAAAGACTGATATAAAAAAGTACTACAATATCTATATAATTAGGCTAGGCCATGAAAATGTGAAGGAGTCAGTACAACCATAGGCCTGTGCCACCATTTCATCAACACTCAGCAATATTTCATCATTAAATCATTAGCATAATTAAATTGACTCTATGCAGAATTAGACTATGAAAATGTGGAGCAGACAATAGTAGGCTGTCATTAGTTAATCAACATGCACAAAGAAAACTATTTTAAAAATGTAGGCTATGTTTTTGCTTTAACTTTATGCACAAAACTGTGAT
This sequence comes from Alosa alosa, assembly GCF_017589495.1. Classification (NCBI taxonomy): domain Eukaryota; kingdom Metazoa; phylum Chordata; class Actinopteri; order Clupeiformes; family Clupeidae; genus Alosa; species Alosa alosa. Next base: position 6,383,575 of record NC_063191.1, read on the forward strand.
TGGTCAACTGGCCCTGTGTGTTGAGCCGGCTGCTTCAAGCAACCTGTGGGTAGTGGCATCATACTAGTTCTCTAATATAAGCTTTGCAAATAAACTCAGACATATTTTGGTTGCAATGACTATGACAGGTGGAGACCCAGGTACTTGTAGGTGCTTACCACCTCCACATTGACCCCATCAATGTGGACTGGTAGCAGAGTGGGCTTAGACCTGCGGAAATCCACCACCATCTCCTTGGTCTTTGAAATGTTGAGTTGAAGATGATTGAGTTTGCACCATTGCACAAAGTCATCCACCAGGCTCCTATACTCCTCCTCCTCCTGCCCGTTCCTGATACACCCCACAATTACAGTATCGTCAGAAAACTTCTGCATGTGGCATGACTCGGTGTTGTAGCAGAAGTCAGATGTGTACAGGGTGAACAGGACTGGAGAGAGCACAGTTCCCTGTGGCGCTTCGGTGCAGCTGATCACAGTGTCAGAGAGACAGTTCTTCAGTCTGACGAACTGTGGTCGCTCGGTCAGGTAATCTGTAATCCAGGTTACCAGGTGAGCGTCCACACCCAAAGAGCTGGGCCTCGGACTTGCTCCTGTTGAGCTTGGCGGCCGAGGCCCTTCCATACCAAGTCCAGTCCTTTGATCCATTTGTCCCTTCTCAAAATCTGTGCCAGCGGTTCGAGGACAAAGGACACCCCTGGTGGGCGCCAGAGCGCACATTAGTCGCCTTTGTCAAGTGCCCATTTACACAAATTCAGCTGTATGTTTCCGTATACAGCAAATCCACCCACTTTAAAAAACACTTTAAAAACTCACCCACTTTAAAAACCACTTTAAAAACCTCCCTGGAAACCCCATTTTTTGCAGTACCTTTAAAAGGTACTGGTGCGAGACCCAATCAAAAGCTTTCTCAAAATCTAAATTTAGCACTAAAAGCCTAATATTTCTGTCTCTCGTAAAACAGATGGCGTCTCGGACCAGCACTAAGCTGTACGTGATCCTCCTTCCAGGGACAGCAGACTTGATCCGGGTGGATCACGTCCTCTAAAACAGTCGACATGCGTAATGCTAAAAGTCTGCTAAAAAGTTTAGTCAAAATTTAAAAGGGTAATTGGTCTCCAGTTTTTAAGGTCAGTCCTGTCGCCTTTTTTGTGTAGTAAAGAAACTATCCCTGATCTAAAAATGTCTGGAAGTCTGTCAAATTCTTTAAAAACAGCCAGCATGTCGTTGGCAAAAATATCATAAAAGGTAACATAAAATTCCACGGGGAGTCCATCCTCTCCCGGGCATTTTCCTGTTTTAAAACCTTTAAGACATTTTAAAATTTCAACCAATGTAAAATCTTCTGTTAAAACCTGTTGACTGTTAAGAGTTTTGCTTAAAAACTCTAAAACTTCCTCCATCACTTCATCATGCACCTACTTCTCTGCATAAAGGTCTTGATAAAACAGTTGTATCATTTCTAAAATCCCCTCTGTACAGTTTTCTTCCCTCCCATCATTTTTTAGTTTTGTTATCCCACCCCCTCTTGATGTTATTTTCTTAAAGTATCTGGTGCATTTTTCTCCTTCTTCTATTTCTCTTTCCTTACTTCTTAAAATTGTTCCTTTACTTTTAATTTCTGCTAAAACTGTAATTTTTTTTCTTACCTGTTTGATTTCTTCATTAAAATCCAATCCTTCGTTTAAAAGGTTAAAATATCTTTGTAATCTCTTTTGCAGCCCCAACATGCACCTCCTCTCTCTCTCCTTCTTGTCTTTACCTTTTTTCTTAAAAAAAAGTCCTGGTCCTACCCTTCACCATTTCCCACCATTGTGCTCGTGAATCGTACAAGTCTTGGAGGGTCTGCTAGAGACTGAACTGCTCCCTGTATTCTCTAACTATCTCCTCATCTTGTAGCAGTTCAACCTCCACAGCCCTCTGCCTACCGTCACACCTGTGGGGAGTGAAAGGGTGCAGGAGAGCATGCAGTGATCGGAAAAGAACATAGGGGTCACTGTAGCATCTGTGGGCGGACAATCTCTTGTAAAAACATAGTCGATACGGGAGGCTCGGGCGCCGTCACCACTGAACCAGGCGAAGCCCTCCTCCCGTGGATGCATTTTTCTGAAAGAATCGACTAAGTTAAAATCCTTTAATATGTTGTTTAAAACCACGGATGTTTTATCCAATTTAAAATCATCCCCTACATTCTTTCTATCCCTCTTGCTTAAAACACAGTTAAAATCCCCTCCGACCACTAGAGGAGCCCTCCCTAGCATGTGGGGCTGCAGGTCTTGTAAAAGGTTGTGTCTGTCATGTTTGTCATTAAAACCATACACATTAAGAACATTAAAATCCCTGTCTAAAACGGTCAAGTGGGTTAAAAGGGCCCGCCCGGGTCTCACCACCGTGCTGCCCTTCACCAGAACCTGTGGGTTTTTGATTAAAATGGCGACCCCGTCTGACCTGTTAAAATTGGACCCGCTCCATATGGAGGATCCCGGGGTCCACATTTGTTCCCACTTGCTATAATTATTTAAAAAAGGCAAGGAGCACTCTTGCAGCAGAAATATATCTGCATTCAGAGTGCTCAGCAGGGATAAAATACTCTGAGCTCTCACTTGAGTCTTCACACTTCTAACATTAATTGTTGAGATTGTGAGACTCATGAGCAGTATGGTAAAGAACATGACAGTTTAAAAGACTATAAAGGTTTTAAAAACAAGTGGAGATCAAACGATCTCCTTTGACACCTGACTCTGCACTTCCTGCATACAGTTTCTTGGCACGCTTCGGAAAGGTGCCCAAACTGGTTGCATTTGCGACACAGTTTGGCCATTCCTTGATAGTGAATGTAGCCTCTGTTCTCTCCCAACACAATCATAGACAGTATTTGACGGAGGCCTAGGTAACTGCTCGGGTCTTCCCATTGTTTAATGGGAACTCGCCACGAGCAGTTCCAAATGGCATCCTCGTCTAACACCTTAACTGGTGGGCTACGAACAGTGCAAAATATAGCCAGCCATGTACTAATGTCTCCTCTCCAGTCACAGTATCATTAAACCATAGACTGTATATATAGAACTGGACAGTGTGCCGTCTGTTAAGAGTGATGCGAATGTAACCCACATGGATAGCCAACTTGCCCATTGTGATGTACCAATAATTCTTTGGTGACCCCTAGAGGGCGCACGAGACAGGTTCAAACAATCAAATAATAATAAACAACTGCTACTACAAATTAGAGACAGACGTCGGAACGGATAACTAACGATACAGAAAGAAAGAAGAAGAATATTAATCAAAACAAGAATAATATTGACCAAACAGAAATCAAACACATTTCTTTTGATCGAAAAGCTTCAATCCTGGTGAGTCGCTAACCCCAAATAATTATTTATTATGTAGGTTGCCAAGTCACTTAACAAAGACAATGTTATTATCCTGATAACTGTTACAGATAAACCACTTCCTGAACAAAGACCTCGTTGGACCATCGTAACAGATCGAAACATATTAATCACTTGAATCCTGGTGAGCTAGTAATTTTTTTTAATGTTTATCTTGTAATCGTATTTTTTCTATGTTGTGCTAACCTAAGCTAAGCCACCTACACTGGAGACTAATGACCCTAAATACACCCTAATGTATTTTTCGTGAGTGATATACTTTTTAAAAACCAGTCAGGACAACCTCTTAATGAGATCGATTTTATAATGTATGACGTTACAAACAATTTAGGATTTAAAACAAAAAAAAAAGGTATCCTGTGTTTGTTATTCTGGGAAGCCAAAGTGCTGGTTAGCTGTCTTAGATAGCCTTCAAGCTAACCGCTCTGCGGTTACCATGTGAACCCATAGCAACCAAACAAACTGGTAACGTAAATGGATTCATGGAAATAATATTCTGAACTTTAGCATTTTATGAACTTGGTTGACCTCAGTACTATGGTTATGATATGTCTATGATAGTTTTATTATAGAAATTATTAAGAAGGAGATCCATTGCATTAATTAGTATTCTGTACAATTTTGTACAGACTGGTTTTTTGATTACCCCTTCAACCACTCCTTGACCTACGCCTTGGATACCTCGAATTTCCTGCTGTGATACCCTTCCCTGGACCATCCTCATCACCAATATTCCCAGAAATTTAACCCCCACCTCCATCCACTTTCCACCCAGTGACTGTGGTAGGATCTGGGCAAATACACCCACACCCACGGACTGTGACATTAAGGAATTACATCCACCACTATTTTTTATTTAATTATTAAGAGTGCACTCTCTTTTATTTTGGGGTTTATGTTTATTTTGTTATTTTCAGTTCAGAGATCTCAAGGGAATTATTTATTGAAAAGTTACCTAAGTGCCGGCACTTCTGATAAACTGATATTATAATTATATGTTAAGAATTGTATTTTTATTGTATAAGAAAAAGTGATTTAACGTATAAGTATATAAATCAAATAGTAATAAATTGAATATAGAGTAAAATAAAATGGTATAACATATAACGATTAAAATAGATCAATAAATAAAGGGTATATCAAAAAGGGTTTAAATAGACTATAAATAGATTTTAAATAGAATATCAATAATACAGTCAAATGAAATAGTAAATATATATATCACAATAGTTTTTTATATTTCCACTGATACCTTAGAATAGAATAATATATGATTGCATAGAGTGAATTGAATGATATTTGAATGTTAAAATAAATATATTTTGTATTTAAAGAAGAATCTTTGAGAGTGGTGTGTTGTCTTGGGGTGAGTCATTGAACTGTGGTCTAGTAATAACCTAAACCAGTCTCCTCTTGAACCTAGAGTTTAGAACTAGACTGTTCCCGCACAAGCACAGGCCTTCCCTCGTCGTGCGAGTTACACGAGCGTTAGTCCAGAGCCCCCTGGTGGCTGGCTGCAGTACAATGTGTAACTCCGCCCATCCCCATGTATTTCAATGGCCAAGTAGACAACTTTCCGTGTCACTTTTCTCACCTAAAACTATTTTTTGTATCAACAACTTTTTTTATTCAAAAAATAGTTTTCAAGATGCTTCAATACACACAATTTTTCTTTTCTCGCTGAAATTATTTTTTTTAATGTTATATTAACAAATCTAAAAAGGGCGTGTTTACACCTATGATTGACAGCTGGCTGGCTGCCGACACAACGCTTTGTCCATTATGTTTTACCGTCTAGGCTGCAGACACTACCACGTCATCGCTCACTTATTTTAACGACACCTGATTTCGACACATAATCTAACCTAAATAAGTGTTGCTGTTATTATCATTAGGCTATATCTTATCACAGTCTGACTAAATACATATTGATAGTCATACATTGTGTAGTTGTTTGTAAGAGACATCGTTGTTAGTTGTGACCGATTCTTTGTGAAAAAAGATATGTGCTGTTCTTTCGTAGATGCTAAGTATATTAGCTCATAGCATGCTAAATCATGCTAGCATTAGCCAGTTGATAGGTAAAGTAAAAGGGCTCTGCTATATTGATCCGAAGTGATGTTAGCCATAGTCACAATCATTTACAGTCCTACTTGTTTCAAATGGTTTAATGTAACCAGTGATTGCCGCCATCATCGCTGCAACTTCATTTTAATACACTTAAGTCACTGGAGAAGGCGATGTTAAGTTTCATTAACGTTAACTCTTGTGAATGGCAATAAACGCCACCTAGCCTGCTAGGTCGACAACCTCGGTATGCCCATTTATGAATCAGCCCGACAAATAACGTTACTTGTGTTTTAGTGAACACTTTATTGGACCATAGCTTAACGTGAGGAGGGATTCAAAGTTACAAATGGCCAATTTGCTTAGTATGTTCAGAACAGCGGTATCTGCAAATGCTTTATGGTATCGTTGTTACCTGCGATTGCACTGCTGGAGAAGCATTTTGCATTCGTATGATTTGATCAAGTCTTGCCAGTGATGTGTAAATCCTCCCGTAGACGTACATCATTTCAAAATAATACGTCTAAATTGAAAACTGTGACAACTTATTGATAGGCTCTCTCAATATGTCTGTAATCGTATGCCTCTACCATAGGCTTGCTAGTCTTTCACCAGAGAGGGTGCTCCATTATAAATCAGAAATGTAATATTGCAGCCTTCATGTCAGCTGTAAAAATATGAGAACATGGACCTACTACATCAGGATACTCTGTAAACATTTCACACATAATCAGGAAGATACTTTGATGTTCAGTGTGTGATGTTTAAAGTGGTACTACGTTTAAAAAAACATTTTTATTCTTTGTTTCAAGTGCATAAGAAAATACCACATTATGATGATGGTTATGGTTACCCTTAACAAATACAAAACAATATAATACTTAAAACAGGGATCAATCAATAGCCTAATGAAATAAACAATGAAAATGAGGGGGGAAAGCAATAATAAATAATAATGCCCATTCAATCAATAATTTAATAACAATAACATGGTAAGACTACATTAAGGAGAATATCAATAATAAACAATGTCAAATTAATCAACAGCCTATAATGAAAATAAAACAGTACTACTGCATACAAACCATAATGTATAAGAGGTGCTTAAAAGACCAAAAACTATCACAAGAACAAAGAGCACTGGGCAACTCATTCCACCAACGTGGAACCACGGAGGAAAAGAGTCTTGAATTTGACCTAGTGTTTAAGACTGGTCGACACAACAGACGCTCATCAGAAGATCGCAGTGGGCGGTTGGGGATGTATATCTTGATCATTGAATTAAAATAACAAGGAGCAGATCCAGTCAGTGTCCTATAGGCTAAAGTGAGAGATTTAAATTTAATTCTGGCTACTGTAGGGAGCCAATGGAGAGTAACTAGGAGAGGAGTTACGATGTGTCCTCTTTGGCTGATTGAAGACCAGTCATGTTACAGCATTCTGAATGATATATCACACAAAAGAAATAAAAAGAAAACATTCAATATTGATTTAGTATCAACCAATAATTATTCTGGTATTAATATTCTTGTAACGTCTACATCTTTGTGTAGGCTACAGTTAAATACTAAGCAATGGCCTCTGACTTAAATACCAAGGCAGTTAAATGACCATGGTATGGTATAGTCTACGTGATACACAGGACTACACAGTAAAACCCATTTAAAAAAGCATCATCATCTCAGTATACCCATTTAAAATAGGCAAGGATACGTATTTAATAACATTTGGGGTTGCTCACAGTATACCCACCACTACAACTAACTAACTAGACTACACCACTGGTTAAATGGCGCATTGCAATTTACAATTCAGGGGCATACAGAAAGTTGAAGTTTGGGTGACATCAATAAAGAAAATAGAAACAAAGGGATGTGTACAGCCTCAAGTATGAATGATGTCACATTAACAGAAGGTTCAGAGCAGCGGCAGACCTTTCTTGGTGCCACGCAAGTTATTGAAAGTCATGTGTTTTCAGAACGTAGTGGTGCTGTGCCATGTCCCATGTATAAGGGGCTTCAGGTTGATCCAGTGACGGTGGGTGATGATGTCAGGGAGATGGATGTCAGGGGACTTGGAGAAAGGGGGAGGACACTCCAGCCAAACCACTTCACGTAGGCATTCCCTTGCTTGCAGACTAATGTAGATCATGGAGACCACCTTGCCGCCACCTCCAGTACATTCAGCCATCACCCATATCTTACCTGCAAAAAGGAAAGTCACAATAAAGTTAGTCAGACAATTTTACAACATTACAAAGCATCTAATCAGGCACTCAACACCACAAACACCATACCATACCAACACCATAAACTTCACAGCCTAAATAATGTTAACTACACATTTAAATATGCGGTGTGAATGTTATTAACTTGCGTCAGCTTGAAAAATAACGTTATCAGTATGACTGATCATGGACGTTAGATGACAAACTAAGGTCTTTCTCAAATGTTCACCGATATCCCTGGGAAGTGACTGGTTCTTGGCATAGTGTTTAATGCAGGCGTTTCATTTATCGATCATTCACTTATGCGGTCTACAACTACCGACCTACCGATCTATTTTTTACAGTCTATGCTACCGACCTACCATCACAGAAGTAGCTCTAACAGAGGTGTCTGTCGTTAATGTTAGAAAAAATGCAACGCTGGCAAACTGGCTAGTAGTTACATTAACATGACGGGTTGATGAGGTCCATGCTTCACATTACGTTAACTTGCGTTGCTTTATCACATCATACCGTTGCTTTATCACATCAAATACTGTACTGACTGTCTAGTGTTATTAATCCCCATGTACAGTCAATGGTTACTCCATGTTGAGATGGCATACATTAAGATTGAGATATTTGAAAACAGCAACAACTAATAAAACCAAGTATATCATGCATCGACTGTTACGGGAGCTGTGTGCTAATCTTCACTTCTACGACTAACTTAGCCTCCCGTTAACGGTAACGTTAATGTAGCTGCTAACGTTAGCATCTAATTCGCTGTCCGTATTTCTGTTGTTAACTCATTAGTATTCACCATACTAAATTGTCACAGTCTATAATCAACATAATAAGCTCTATTAAACGTATTTAAGAACACCAATAGACAAAAAAACTTTTCAGTTGATACGCAACACTTACCAGACAAGAACAAACAGATTGTTGTTTGTACTGTTTAGCTAACTCGCAGCCGCAAAATTCATCCAGCCAGCTAGCCTTCGCCGAAATCGACCTGCGTTGTGGAAAGGAGAAGGGGGCGGTTTCATTTGACAAGGGCGTGTTTAACTCGCTGAGTGGCAACTGAGTGGGCGTGCCTGACCACTCCTCTTCACTGGCGCGATACTTCAACTTTTTGCTTTCGCAGCCGCACTTCAAATTGGTTCCAAATTTTCCAAGATGGCGTCCCCTCGGCGGCTTCAATTCCATAGAACACTGTAGAATGCAGCCACACTGTCCAGTTCTTTTTTGTCGCGGTAGTAACGTGAATGAGGCTACGTTTATACGGTGACGATGAAAAGAGAAGACGCATAAGTGGCGTCTCGTCTTTTTTATTCGCGTTTAGACGAGCATTCTCAGGGGAAAATCTTTGTTTATATGAAGACGCAAGAGTATGTGATAATCGATTGGATATGCATTCCAGACCGCTGGGTGGTGGTGTGATAGAACCCCGGTACGTCACGTGCAGACATTCTAATTTGACAGTTTAGCCAGAGAGGTAATCAAGAATCTTTGGTTTAGCCGTTTAGATGGAGACGCAACCCGGGTCGTCTTCAAAACTCTACACTCTGGAAGGAGTCTTCAGATTTTTGCGTCTTCAAGCCCCGATGGCGGGGTTGCCGTGTAAACGAAAGGCACTTATGATAAAATATTTTGTCGTCTTCCTTCGCAGTCGTTCTCGTATAAACGGCCCCTGAATGTCCTGCTTCATGGACAAATTTACACGGAATAGAACCTAGTTGATTTCAGGGCCTTTTTTCAGGCCATAAGTCATACATTGTTCATATCTACCTATAGAGATAGCACCCCTTTTGCGGTCGCGACCTATTGGTTTTTAATTAAAGGATGCAAACAGCAAAGTAAAGCACCAAATAAACACCAAAACGAGGCTACAGGGTACTCTTAAGTTACTATATAATTAATGCCACCTACAGGTGAATGCATAGAACATAATCCTATGGTTTATGTACCCTGTAGCCTCGTTTTAGCCGCCAATGGCCGCCATGTGAATAAGGCGAATTGAGAGTGTTCTTGATTGAGATTGAGTTTTCCTGATGAACAAAACAATATTTCAATACCATCCCTGACCATTGCTGTTTTTTTCTACTGCAGCAATATTGTAGCAAGGCTTTAACTTTCACTCTTAATTAATTACTTAAGTCCAAAAGTATTTAAATTTTTCTTGTAAATATGCAATTCAACACCAAGTAAAATCTATAAAATCAAAGTTTGCAAGACTTCACATTTCCTCATCAAAGTAACGAATCAGAACAGTCTAGATATTGTTCATATTTCCATTTGTTGCCTCATCCGCATTTAATGAAAACATGGTAATTTTGAGTTTTACAGACAACTCAGTTTTCCAATGAGCAGCAATACTGTGTGTGCTCATGCAAAAGGTCTGCGCATCTGATAACGACAATCTGGAGAGGGCGCTTTTGTCTTCAGCAACAGATTGTATAAGGTTGACAAGAGGTTGCGATGTGGTGAGGGACAGGTCGTGTTGCGCTATGAAAGAACATGCGTAGCCTACTTAGCGCAAAAACGGTCAGCCATAGATAAACGTACACAAATCACTGTTCACGCTCTGAAGTGAACACGCTCAGTCAAAACCTTCCGTCGCAAATTGTGAAAAACATTGTTGTACATGTCATAACAGATGGGAGGCATAGGCTACGGTTTATATTGCGTCGCTTTACACATAGTGTTAGTTCCATTGATTAAAAACTGTAACAATAATAGTACACCGGGTGGCATAGCAGGCTATCTGTTCAAGTCATAGGTGACACCCAAAATGAATGACCTCCCCTGACAAGAGTTCGCAATAGTAAGAAATTGTCTACATTGATGCATGGAAAGAACACAGGCTCCGAGTTTGCACATAGAGCTCACAATAGCATATCCAAAAAAGTTAAACGGATTGGGCAACCTCATCAGCTGTCTCGATTGTGTCACTATAATCCAACTTTTAGACCGTCCCCCAGACGTGTTTTTTTAAGCAACTGCCCCAGGCCAATGAGACAAGCGTGTAGCTACAACATAAACAAAGCGAAACTCATGGCTGACGTATCTTCTTGAACGATCTCTGATTGAGACACAAAGTTCTCAAGAACACTATTAGGTCTTTAAACATCTACCATCACACACATTCATTCATCGGACCTAATATTTGTAGTTGCCTTAAAAAAAGGAAAAGAAAAGGGGATAGACCCCCCTCCTATTTTTTTTTCGGATCTGCATCGATCTCAAATATGACATTTCTAAAATCAAATTGACGGAACTTTAATCCTTGTGATTTACGCTACGTGAGGATATTAGACTAAATCTACTGATCATTTGAAAAATTAAGACCTCCGTGAAAAAATTCCAGACTTTGAGGTGAAATTCAATACTTTTTAAGGCCTTAATTTAGGAAAATGAAATTTAATACTTTTAAGACTCCGCAGGTACCCTGTAATAGTGAAACCGAGCGAAAACGAACAGTGACTAACTAATGACTCCAGGCAGAGTCATTAAACAATTCAGTTCCTCCACTTTAAACCCAAGTACTTGTTGGACCAGCTTTCTAGAGAAATCTAACCTAGATAACTCTGCAAGCCTTCCATTTTTGTTTATAAAATTAAAACGCAGGCAGTGGTGCCTCCGCATGCCGGCACGAGCAGCCGACATGGTGGAGGCACCACCAGCCTAAACCTAAACTAAAACCACTAAAACTATAAATACTTAAATACTAATAAATAAATGAATTAACTAAAAACTGAGCTAAAAGGCTAAGCTAAAACGAGCTGAAAACCACACAATAAAAAGGAGATAAACAGAAAAGACAAAACGAAAAAAACACTAATATTAAGACAGAAAAAGCACACAAACCAATATAACTCGCAGATAGGAGGATCCAAACCACCACAAGGTAAGGACCGCCTACCTCCCACAGTGAGTCGACCGCTGTCTTAGCCAAAAGGCCGAGAAGCGATACCCCACAACTGTACAGTGTATTTTATAACTGTAAAATATATATATTTTTTTTAATGACCTGTATGAACATAGATTGGCTTCAAGAAAAGCGCTTTGCGCTCTGCCATCTTTTTTTACATGACCTTTAGAACTGGTGCTGGCAAGGCATTGAACTGGGCTTCATTCGAGGATTCCAACGGTACCTCATTTATGAAAATCGGACATACAGGTCAAAGGTTACATGCACACACCTTCATATACACAGACAGCCCGGCCCAGCCCATTAGACATTGCCAGATGGCTTAGAACTCTACCAGGTGCAAGTAATCAACTCTAGCAGTAGAGCTCTGCCAGGTGCAAGTAATGACGTGCTGTGATGTCATAAAGGCCGAGCATTCCACCATTAATTTCAATGGGCCCAAAAAACGCTGAAAAACGGGAATACCGCGAAAACGACAAGGGCCAGCGACACGAAAGTAAAAAACTGCCTACACCGGTTAGGGCCTGAATTTTTGGAGTTGGAACAACGTCGATAGCTCTAGGAGCAGTAGTTAGTACAAAAAGTGGGCTTTGCCATGCTGTGGGCTTGCTGGATCAAACCCACGAACTAGGCTACTCATTGTCAACATGTAGGGTAAATTAAATGTAACATTATTGTGAATCAAATTAAAATGTTCTCTTTTGCAAACGTAGGCATAGTAACAGATTAATTTAATAATGTTACAAAGATACTACATCAATCCGTATGTTTCATTAGGCTACTAGGCTATTTGTTTTGCCTTACTCTTGATTAATTTAGGCTAGGCCTTTTTATTCAGGGGCTGTATTCACAAAGAATTTTAAGGCTAAAAGTAGCTCCTAACTGGCGAATTTAAGAGCAACTCTTAAAAATAATGGGCGTGTCACTCCTAACTTTAGGACTCCTATTTTTTTTTCACTAAAAGTAATTCACGAAGCATTTTAGACCTAAAAGTAGCACCTAAGTCTGGGACAGCTTAAAAGAAGTCGAGAGGACTCCTAACTCACTAAGACCATATTTATAAACAGCTTTTTGTGGCATTTCACGTTGCGATGTTTTGAAATGCGTAGCCTATGCGGCAACAGGAGCTTCCAATCGCGAGGGAAAAATTTTGTATTCATAAAAGGGATGCAATAATGCCACCAACAACCACCAAAACTACTCATTGTTAACATGTAAATTAAATGTAACGTTTCATTGTGAATCAAATTAAAACGTTCTCCTCTTTGCAAACGTAGGCATATGGTGACAGATTAATTTAATAATGTTGCAAAGATACTGTATCAATCCATAGGTCTATGTTTCATTAGGCTACTAGGCTATTTGTTTTGCCTTACTCTTTATTCATTTAGGGTAGGCCTTTTTATTCAGTTATTAATCAACTTCCGTCCTTCACACTACTTGTGTAGCGCACGCATTCTCAGACCTGTCACCTGTCATTCATTATCGTAAGGGAGGTGTTTGGAATCATTCCCAGAGACCCGGGCGGGCCCTTTTAACCAACCTGATGGTTTTAGACAGCGATTTTAATGTTCTTAATGTGTATGGTTTTAATGACAAATACGACCGACATGACTTTTTAGAAGAGTTGCAGTCCCACATGCTAGGGAGGGCTCGCCTAGTTGTCGGAGGGGATTTTAATTGTGTTTTAAACTAAAAAGATAGGAAGAATGTAGGGAAGGATTTTAAGGTAGATAATACATCTGTACTTTTAAACAATATAGTTAGGGATTTTAACTTAGTCGACTGTTACAGGAAAGTGCATCTACGGGAGGAGGGCTTTACCAGTGGTGACGGCGCCCGAGCCTCCCCTAACGACTATGTTTTTACAAGAGATTGCCCGCCCACGGATGCTACATTGACCCCCCTGTTTTTCTCAGATCACTGCATGCTCTCCTGCACCCTTTCACTCCCCATGGGTGTGACTGTAGGTGAAGGGCTGTGGAGGCTGAACTGCTCCCTGTTACAGGATGAGGAGATAGTTAGAGAATACAGGGAGCAGTTCAGCCTCTGGCAGACCCTCCAAGACTTTTACGATTCATGTACACAACGGTGGGAAATGGTGAAGGGTAAGACAAAGACGTTTTTTAAGACAAAAGGTAAAAACAAGAAAGAGAGAGAGAGGAGGTGCATGTTGGGGCTGCAAAAAAAAGACTACAGAGATATTTTAACCTTTTACATATGGGTCTCGATTTTAGTGAAGAAATTAAAGAAGTCAAAAAAGAAATGTCAGTTTTAGCAGAAATTAAAAGTAAAGGAACAATTTTAAGAAGTAAGGAAAGAGAAATAGAAGAAGGAGAAAAATGCACCAGATACTTTAAGAACATAACATCAAGAGGGGGTGGGATAACGAAACTAAAAAATGATGGGAGGGAAGAAAACTGCACAGAGGGGTTTAGAAATGATACAACTGTTTTATCAAGACCTTTATGCAGAGAAGTAGGTGCATGATGAAGTGGTGGAGGAAGTTTTAGAGTTTTTAAGCAAAACTCTTAACAGTCAACAGGTTTTAACAGAAGATTTTACATTGTTTGAAATCCTAAAATGTCTCAAAGGTTTTAAAACAGGAAAATGCCCGGGAGAGGACGGGCTCCCCGTGAAATTTTATGTTACCTTTTATGACATTTTAGCCAACGAAAACGACAAGCCACGACTGTTTTTAAAGAATTCGACGAACGACAGACTTCCAGACAGTTTTAGATCAGGGATAGTTTCTTTACTACACAAAAAAGGCGACAGGACTGACCTTAAAAACTGGAGACCAATTACCCTTTTAAATTTTGATTGTAAACTTTTTAGCAGACTTTTAGCATTACGCATGTCGACTGTTTTAGAGGACGTGATCCACCCGGATCAAGTCTGTGCCGTACCTGGAAGGAGGATCACGGACAGCCTAGTGCTGGTCCGAGACGCCATCTGTTTTGCGAGAGACAGAAATATTAGGCTTTTAGTACTAAATTTAGACTTTGAGAAAGCGTTTGATCGGGTCTTGCACCAGTACCTTTTAAAGGTACTGCAAAAAATAGGGTTTCCAGGGAGGTTTTTAAAGTAGGTGGGTTTGCTGTATACGGAAATATACAGCAGAATTTGTGTAAATGGGCACCTGACAAAGGCGATTAATGTGCGCTTTGGCATCCGCCAGGGGTGTCCGTTATCCCCACTCCTGTTCGTTGCATGCATCGAGCCGCTGGCACAGATCTTGAGAAGGGACAAATGGATCAAAGGACTTGACTTGCCAGGTGGACTGACCGCGACATGCACTCTTTACATGGACAACGTGACCCTTTTATTAAATGACGTTTTATCGGCCCAAAGAGCACTCGACTTGACTGACTGGTACGGAAGGGCCTCGGGCGCCAAGCTCAACAGGGGCAAGTCCGAGGCCCAGCTCTTTGGGCCGTGGGGTGACGTAAGACCAGATCTGGCAGTAGATTTTAAACAGACAGACATAAGGATTTTAGGTATTAAATTTGACAATGAGAGTGGTGGACGGGGCAACTGGACTGACGCGTTAGGGAAAGTCAGACAACGATTGGGGTTCTGGGGACTAAGACAGTTGACGTTTGAAGGTAAGGTTTTAATTTTTAAAGCAGTTATCTTACCTTTGCTTTTATTACTGTGTTCTGTTTTTAGCCCCCCCAGGAGCTTTCTTTTAGGTGTGGAGAGAGCGGTGTTTTATTTCATGTGGGGGTCCAAGTGGGAAAGACTAAGGAGGGAGGTCCTGAAGAAAAGACCTGAGAACGGAGGAAAGGGCCTCCCAGACCCCCACCTGTTTTTAGGGGCCCATTTCACCGCCCTCCACATCAGATACGCGACGACTGGGGTTCTGGGGACTATGACAGATGACAGTAGAAGGAAAGATTTTAATAATAAAAGCAGTAATTTTACCCTTGTTTTTACTTCTCTGTTCTGTTTTTAGTCCCCCCAAAACTTTTCTTTTAGGTCTGGACCGAGAGATTGAGAAGGGAGGTCCTTAAGAAGAGGAAGGAGAATGGAGGAAGGGGCCTCCCGGACCCCCACCTGTTTTTAGGCAGCAACTTCACCGTCCTGCATTTTAAATACGCAACGACCCCATCCAGAGAGAACAAGACTGCCACCATGGTGAAATTCTGGATGGGGTCCTACCTCAGACAGTTGCGGATTTTAGACATAGACCATCGTTTGGTGTTTTTTGGAGTTTGGTGGCGGGTGTTCTGTCCCCTTCTCTCAGGTCGGGGTTGGTCACACTCCTGTATAAGAAGGGTAGCAGGGAGGATTTGGCCAACTGGCGGCCGATCACTTTGTTGACGGCCGACCATGAGATACTGGCCAAGGCTCTTACGCTCCGATTGGGGGAGGTTTTGGGGTCTGTTATTCACCCTGACCAGACCTGCGGCATGAGGGATGTGGTCAGCTTGGTTGAGCAGCGTGCTCTCCCACTGGCCCTCCTGAGCCTGGACCAGGAAAAGGCTTTCGACCACGTGAGCCACGGGTTTCTTTCTAGTGTGCTGGGCCGTATGGGCTTTGACCCTCACTTCATTTCTTGGGTGCGGCTGCTCTACTCCCAGGCCGGGAGCATGATCAGGTTGGGGGACCACTTGTCGGCCGTGGTTCCGCAGGCAGGGGGGGTCCGTCAGGGCTGCCCCCTTTCGCCTCTACTTTACATCCTCTCTCTTGAGCCACTGCTGTCTGTACTCAGACAGGCTCAGCGGTTTGCTGAGGTTCACCTGCCCGGGGGTGGGGGGAGGGAGGCGAAGGTGGCTGCGTATCCTGACGACGTGACTCTTTTCGTGACGTCTGACGCCAGCTTTAGGGTGATAACGGCCATCTTGGCGGAGTACAGGAGGGCGGCGGGGGCGAAGGTGAACCTGGCTAAGTCCGCAGTGATGGGGTTTGGGAGGTGGGCTGGGCGGGCTGCCTTCCCGGGTGGTTCCACGCGTTCTGGGAGTGTAGGGAGGCGGGGAGAGTGTGGGACTTGGTAGCAGACTGGGTGGGCCTGTTGTTTAGCTCCTTTTTATGTTGTGGTTTTTAGCTTGTTTTAGCTTAGCCTTTTAGCTTAGTTTTTAGTTAATTAATTTATTTATTGTTTTAAGTATTTATAGTTTTTAGTGGTTTTAGTTTAGGTTTAAGCTGGTGGTGCTTCCACCATGTCGGCTGCTCGTGCTGGCATGCGGAGGCACCACAGCGTGTGTTTTAATTTTATTCACAGAAATGGAAAGCTTTCAGAGATGTCTAGGTTGGACTTTTCTAGAAAGCTTGTCCAACAGGTACTTGGGTTTAAAGTGGATGATGAACTGAATTGTTTAATGACTCTGCTTGGAAACAAGGGATTTGATGTTAGTTTTCGCTCTGCTTCTCTGTTAAGTGTTTTTTGGCAACGACTTGAAAAATGTAAAGACCAGTTTTCCAAGTTTGAACTTTCAGACAATTCGCAGAAAGTTGTGGTTGTTCGAATGTTTAATGAGACTGTGACTGGAGAGGACATTCGTACATGGCTGGCTAGATTTTGCACAGTTTGTAGGCCACCAGTTAAGGCAGGGGTCTCAAACTTAAATGAGCTTGGAGCAAATTCTGCCAATGTCATCTGATTGGAGGGCCGGCTATTTCTGAAAATGCAATGTTCTTTTTTTCAAATACCACACAAAACTGCAAACAGAAAGTGCAAGTGTTTTTATCTAGTTTTAGACACCTGTGCTAGCAACCTTAGCTTATAAATAAAATGATGATAAAATAAATATTAATACAAATTCTAAAACAAATGAAAAGCATAAAAACAGGTATGTGTGCGTTTCACACCAAATAAAAATATTTTCCTCTCATAACTTTTTTAAACCTGGCAAACTATAGGCGTCAGGGTTAAGAAAGCAACACCATTGGATCACCATTGCAAAAGTTTATGAAGGGGGTAAATTTACCCATCTAATTTGCCAATGGATGGCAAGCACCTCAAATTATGTACCTTTCAGTAAATACTGGATGAACATATTTGAGCAGGTTTACTTTCCTTTTTTCATATTACCCACATACAGTGGGCAGTGCTTCGACTTGGCCAGCTTTACTCGCGGTCCGCGCGTGGGATCACGCGGTATCACGCGACTTTAATTTGTATTTTTCCAGTGAGACGCTGCAACAACCCAAACAACCGGTATATGGCTCAAGTGAGTAGGGTGTCTCGTAAAAAGAAATGGAGCCTGGAAAACACTACAGACTTTAGCAGACTGGTTTAGAAATAATTTAATAGCCAGAAATATGCCTGCCCTGCCCTAATAAAGAAATATTTGGTTAACTGCGAGTGAATCCCGTTTGCAGCCGTAGAAGAAACGCAGGACAAATTAAACATTATGGTTTTCTCTGAGTGCAACGATGATAGACAGACATCATTTGGACAAAATATAGAGCATATTAACCTCCGTTGTTCAGCCAAATGCCTTCCTGTTCCTCTCGTATGAAAATTCCTGACACTTCCCACCTGAAGAATTAACGCAAGGCTTTGTCGGGTCTTCAGCCCCGAATGTTTAAAATGTATATAGCCCTGAATATCATTTTAAAAGTAGTCTGACAAAGCTTATCGTTTTGTGACACAGCTAAACACTGGTACCTCATAGAACGTCTATAACATAGCCTAGGTGGTCGCCACTCACAAAAGTAAAGCAGATAGAAAGAACTCACGCAAATCTAGCCTACAACACGCAGACAGCTTCATGCGCGGGGGAGAGAGCTGCCTTACGCACACAGGTGCTTTATGATTGTTGGCTTCTGATGGTATCTTGCTAATTCACTGAACTGCATTAGGTGACACAAATGGTATTGCCTTTATCTTTTAACTTCTTGTCTGAGCGACTACCAGGCCTATGGTTTTTAAAAATCAGATGTTCCCTGACAAAGACATTCGAAAATTAAGAATGTTTATTGACTTGAAAAATACACTAATTTGTGCAAACTCCCTTCATTCAACCCTTGAAGACATTGCGGTCTGGTGCGCTATGTAGATCATTTCTCGTACCATTTAATTTCTCAGAATTTAGGTCTACTAGGTCTACAATAACGTCATCAACTAAAAATAAAAGATGTATTTGTTGATCAACCACAAAGAGTAGCATATGCCTACTGTGCACAGTGCACTGACGACTGTAGCAGCCCAAGGTAACCAGTTGTTGTAGATGAGAGAGGCAACCCCTTGTTTCAGATAGCCTGGACAACATGTTACCTGGGTGTTGCCTACGTTATTAATTAATGGTAGCCTACAATAGTTAATTGATTCGCGTAACATATTAGTTGGCTCAAAGAGTAGGGAATCAGGATGGAGAGTCTCATGCGTGTGTTGCTTTTGCGGGATCGAATCCAGTTTAATGCTAGTTTTCAAAACATATATTTTTTTACATGTCTTTTGTCCAAGTGGCTGTAATGTAGCCGAGCGCTCATGGCGTATGAAAAGCGACTTCAAACCGCCTAAAACAACTTGTTTGTGAATGTCTGACAACTGCTGCAGCGCATGCATGCGCAATGAAACCAGTAGGTGGAGAAACCAGAAGGCATACACCACCGGAACGATTTTAGGCTACTCAATGGTGCTATTTCACATGCATTATAGCGACCCCCACTCACCGGGGTTAGGTGGAAGGTGTTAATAGACGATTGGCGTACCCTACAGTGGACTGTATTGCTCAAAAATGACGTTCTAAAATAAACACATGTATTTGAATATATTGGAATATCTAGGCTATATTATTTGCACAGTGACGCGCATCAGGTCATCTGTTTTTAACTTTTTGAATGGTTATTGCTTGACAGGGGGGATCCCAAGCAGCTTTCAGCCACAAGGCATTTCCTAATTCACCCGACACTGATATTCAAAATGTTGAAACTATTTCGGCATAGCCTATAAGCAGTTTAATTAAATGTAATGTTAGTTGTAAACAAACGGGCTACTTAGTGAGGCTTGGCCTCACAGATAGGCCTATTAACTGACCGCCCGATTCACGTTGGCTGAGGGGCAGGGGGGACCATCAGACATTTGTTCCCAAGGGTCTATGAATTGTTAATACGGCCTTGCCCCCAACGAACGCAACTTTCCACCTCTGAGACACCTTTAAAGAAGTCTAGAGGACTCCTAACTCACTGACCTACTTACTGTAGGCTGTGCAAACCACAGGCCTTTTTTTTGGGCAAGCCTGCATATTGAGGCAGGCCTTCTGTTGAAGAATTTTATATAAATCCTGCGCTAACAGTAATCCTCCTACCCCCGCTACCACAGCTGTGGATAGTGTGGCATGCTCACGCTTTATGTCTCCTTCTTGCAAACTAGGCCTATAGCCCAACCATTACGTCTTCAAAAAATAACAACTTGCCAGATATGCCTTCGTATCTTTTCATATTTTGTTCTTCCACTGGAAATGACTCTATATTTGCTGCCTGCTGCATCCTTTTAGAAAAGGTTTGACGTCTTGAGTTAATGCATTAAACATTGTTTGCTGGTAATCAGCCACAAATAGCCTACAGATTCCTGCGTGCGTACATTCTCTATTCTCTCCAAAATGTGCCCGTAGATGTGGTAAAATATAATAGATGAGTTGTTTGCAATATTGAACCAACTTGTATGTAAATCCAAACAGTTCTGCAACACTGATGTAACCTATGCCAGTTTAAATCATATGAATCCTCTGACACCATAAGCAAGGTGCAAAGACAATAAGCAAGGTGGTTCAGTGAGAAGGCCTATTGTGTAATATACTTTTTATTGATTATGAATTGATTTTATAAACCTGTGGAAAGTGACCTGAAGAAACCCATGAATTGACTTTCCCAAACATTGACGAGCACATAAGAACCTGTATTAGCCTACTAGAAAAAGGACTTCTAGAAACTAACTAGCACAACAATAAAAAGGTTAGATCACAAACCTTTGCTTCTAACGTGATGACCTAATGTAGGCTAGAAAGCTGTGTAGCCTGACATGAGGATGTGCTCTGGAAGACATACAAAACACTAAGTAAACAGCAAGTAATCAAACAAAACATCATTGTAGGCCTACAAAAGTCAATGTAATAATGGCAAGAAGACATAAAATAGACTAAAGTGTAAATACCTGGGCTCTAGTGATAGCAACTTAGCCTAATAGTGCACGGGTATTGTGTTTTTGATTTTCCCTGTTCAGACTAGAACAATACCCGTACTTAGTTGAGCATAAGATATTGTTGCTGATATTATTATTTGTGGTTTAACGCTTAGGTTAGAAGATTATAGGTTCAACAAGCTAAATCTCTGGGTAGTGTGGTCAGTTTCTTATGAGTGTAACGTTAGCTACACCAGGCACGTAACTGAAGCATTCCGTTTGCGTTATGTACTGCAACAATTAGCTTCCAATAGGCCTAATCAATGGAAGTAGCTACACCTGGCGTGTTAGTGGCCTGTAGGCTACGTTCGGGAAAATAGACCATTCCTCTAATGGATTTTACCAGAGCCCTTCCTATTAGACATTCTCTGATTTTACACGTCGCGAACAGAACACTTCAGTTACGTGCCCGGTGTAGCTTTCTGTAATATAGGC
Organism: Alosa alosa; assembly: GCF_017589495.1. NCBI lineage: Eukaryota > Metazoa > Chordata > Actinopteri > Clupeiformes > Clupeidae > Alosa > Alosa alosa. The sequence goes on from NC_063191.1 coordinate 6,404,738, forward strand.
TAGCCTAAGCCTAGCTTGTACCCTTTTCATGCATGCTAACGTGAAGAATATGAACATGCTATTTTGTAACAGACGTTAGGTGGAAAAGTTTGTTTGTACTTACAGCCTGTGAGCTGGTGGTCGATCGTCATGACGGTACAGAACCAGGTTTTCAGAACATCGATGCAAAACCACTTTCTAACTGTAGGCAGTGAGTGTGGTCGAAATGATTGGAACACAGAACTAATGTTGCAATACTTCGGTGGTGGTGTTCCAATGATAAATCCTAACCATTTCTTCCTCAACTCTTGTTTTTAAGGCAAGACATGCAACATTGATGTGTTATTGCCACAAATAACACAGGCACGAATTTTTTCCGCCATGTTAGCAACTTGCTGTTAGCTCCTACTAGCTGCAGAGAGACAATCCCCTAGCCGCAAAATCTTCCAGTCTTCCTGTAGACGGTCACAAGCCAAGGTGGGCGAGGCCATGAATAATCAGTTTCCCTTCGGCGTCATTGGGAAGGCCTCTTTCTGATTCGCTTGTTTTTCTGTGTATTTTCTTTCATTGGCTAATGCGGGCAATGGGGGTAGAAGATCATTTTCACGTGCAGCATGCATATACAACTTGGAGTGAGCTATAATATTTTCGAAAGTAACAAGTATTAAACGGTTTCTCAGTGAATGAGACCTTTAAGACAATAAATAAACAGTCTGGCTCAAACTACTTTCTTTCCCGTGAGTAGGTGGAGGTTTTGATGTTATTATATTAGGCTGTTTTATATTATATTATATTATATTATATTATATTATGCTACCTAACAGTATATGATTAATAATAATATTAGTTGCCTAGTATTAGCAGCCTATAATACTTATTAGAATAGATTCCTAGTAGCCTACTATTAGTATATAGTAGTGGTAATAAACATTGTAGCAGAGTAGCATTAGACCTAGCCAAACTTTTCTATTGTTAACAAAACAACAACAAATAATTAATTATTATAATATCGGCTACCCTATCTGTCAATAAGATCAAAGTTTCTGAACATGAGCACCAAAAAAATGAACAATGTGTGGATGCACTTTGACCAGGAGAGCAAAACTCTAAAGGCTAAATGCAAGTACTGGAAAAACCTGGTTTCAAATTATGGAGGGTCCACATCCAACATGAGAAGGCACTTAACGAAATGAAGCACCCCACTGCACTGCTTGAACGTAGCACTGAATTTCTTTGCAATTTAGCAATACTGACTCAAGTGACTCGTTCAACCCGGATTAGTTTAGTGAGTGACTCAGAATAACCCGGATCCTTAAAAGGAATCGAGTTTGACAGGCCTATTCTCTACTGGCTCAATCATCACACCACTGTTTTGATTTGCGTAGTTGCGTTACCCCAACACTGACAACAATGTAGACTTTGTTACCAGTAGTCAAGCCTTAAGCCATACCCAAGTAGCCTAAATCGAGGTAAATCGAGCTTTTTCAGAAGGGGCGGCAGGCAGAGTGATGTACAGTGGCAGAGCGACGCACAGTGGCTGAAAGTGGTACTAAAGCTTCACGCAGCTTCACACCTCGTAATGCGCGACTGAAGTGGCCATTTGAAAGCGATGCCCACTGTAGTTCATTAGTAATACGGTTTTTGCAAATAGAATGATCTTGTTCAGTGACATAAGCTTATCTTTTTGCTACCCAGTTTCAAATGGTGAGGACTGGTTTGATCAGAAATATTTGTAGGCTATTTTGAATTCACCAGGGTTTAATCAGAAATGGAGGATTTAGTGTTAGCAAAGGAGACTAGCTACCATACTATCCTAGATTGTTACTATCAGTGAAATCGTTTCAAATATGATGTGCCATTTTAGCACTATGATTTTTTTTTTTTTATTTTTTTTTTCTACCGATTTAGTTGGGGTTTCGCGTGCCACACTGTACCGCCGTATGGCTGAGGATAACCTCTCTGTACGGGGACAGTACAGTCCATGCTCAGATGCAGAGCTCGATGCACTGGTCACGGCAATTAAAAGCGAAGATCCACATGCAGGATACAGAAAAGTAAAGGGACTACTTTTGGGTCTTGGGCATCGAGTTCAGTGGCTACGTGTTAAAGCCTCTATGCATCGAGTCGACAGCCTCGGCATTCTGACCTGAATGAGGCAGATGGGATGTGTCGTGAGGAGAAGATAGACACAAACCATAAACTGATCAGGTGAACATTGCTCTTGTGGTGCTAATACATATGCCCAGAGTTTTGTTGCAAACATGCAGAATATGATACCTGTTATTGTCATATCCAACAGATACAACATGGTCATCTTTGGAGGGATTGATGGCTATTCACGAAAGGTATGGCCTTATTCTGTTATTTCAATAGGTAGTTCCAAAAACTGCCACTGACGTAATGTCCTGTGCCACTCACTGGTACTGTCCCTGATAATTTCGCCAAGATAACCCCCAAAAAAACATACATACTGTACCGCTCACCCCATCAGCCACCATTGTATTGTAAATTTAGTAATTCATCACTTGTAACATTTCAGATAATGTACTTGAAGGTGGCAGACAACAACCGGTCTGACACAAACCTAGCCTTCTTCTGCCAGGCTGTACAGGAATTTGGCTATCCACACAGGTAATTTTTTGAATGAGACGTTTTAATATGAAAATGTTTGGGAAAACATTATGAACACACTAATGCATAGTTAATTAGATAGGCATAGTTGTGAGTTTGAATGTTCCTCCATTCAATGGGCCATTATGTAGCGCCCCTAGCTATAACTGTTGGGCAGCAGCCCTGAATTGTTCTGATGGCGAGATCTCTCTCTCTAATGGTAATCAATGCATTAATTTACATGTTTACTTTGTATAAACATCTTCAGAGTGCGAACAGATCATGGAGGCGAGAATGTTGGCATTGCTCGTCTCATGCTTACCATGCGTGGACCAGAGAGTGGCTGCTTCATAGCCGGAAAAAAGGACCCCGTACAGTTGTGGGGTATCGCTTCTCAGCCTTTTGGCTAAGATCAAGTGTAGCAGCTCGCGCACGCGACAAAGAAGGCGGCAATGGCGTCCGTGGACGATTCTGTGCCGGCCAGTGGGGTGCGGCTTCGAAATTCCGTAAGGATTATATTGGGTTCCAGATCAGAGGTTCGGGAGAGATTGCACCTGGGATATCTGATGGAGGACATTTTGGAAAAGGTTTTTTTGGTTTCGGTGAGTCGACTTTATTTTGCGTTCAGGACTTTGCACAGGCGGGTTTTATATGATGTTACCTTTTTTTCGGCTGCAAGTTGTCAATTTTTTTACAGATTTTTTGAGTGCTAGAGACAATCCTGCGTTGGCTGGCCTTACGGCGGTCCCTTTGTTTGACAATGATAACGTCACTGTGGAAATGTACAACCCTTGGGTTGATACTGCCGAAATTGCTTTTTTTTAGGCGTTTTTGCTCTTCTGTCCGGGGACCAAGGTGCTTAACCCCTGGGGAGTTTGGAATGGGAAGTGCCGTTTTTTTGTTCAGTTTAAGAGGGATTTGGGGGGAAAAGCGGTTTATCCGCCCGGGAGCTTTCAAATTGGGCCCAACCGGGGCTTTTTGTTTTTTGCGAACATGCCACAGCAATGCCACAGGTGTGTGGGCCTAGGGCTTACCAAGGCCAATTGTTTGAGGCTTGTGTGCCGCGCATGTGGTGGTAGGGGGTGGGAGTAAGTTGCCTGCTTCTAGGAGCGGGAGTTGGGTGCCAATGGAAAGGACGGGTGGTGGTGAGGGTTGAGTTTGGGTTTCACTGTTATTGTTTATTATGTCTGAGGGGTTTAAGTTTTGTTCTTTGAATGTGCGGGGGATGGTGGGAAGAGGGGGGTCAGTATTTGCTTTTTTGGAAACTTTGGGGTTTGATGTTTGTTTTCTGCAGGAATGTCACTTGATGGATGAGGGGGATGTGCGGGTTTTTCAGGGGGGTGGAGGAGGGGGCCATCTGTGTGGGGGGTGGGGGGGGCTCACGCAGATGGGGTGGGGATTCTTTTTGGTTCTGGGGATTTTGAGGTGGAATCGGTGGTGGGGGTGGTTCCGGGTAGGGTGTTATGTGTTGATGTCAGGGTGAGGGGCTTAGACTTGCGTTTGATATGTGTGTATGCTCCAAGTGTGAGGGGGGAGAGGGTTGGTTTTTTTGAGGGTTTGGTTCCTTTGTTTATGTGTAACCGGGTGGTGGTGGCGGGTGGGGATTTTAATGTTTGTTTGGAGAGGGGATCAGGGGGGAGTGTGGAGTTGGGACGGGTGTGTGGGGATTTGGGGCTGCAGGACGCCTTTAAGGTGGCCGGGGTGGGTGGGGGCGGGGGGACGTGGAGGAATGCGCAGGGGGCGGAGTCACATCTTGACTACCTCCTCTTCCCGCGTCGGGTGACCCTGGTGGACTTTTGTGTCACACCAACGTGGTGTTCGGACCATTGCGTGATTTCAGTGAGGGCTGACTTGGGGGTGGTGGCATGGGTGCGGCCTCACAGGAGATCGTTTGATCTCCACTTGATTTTAAAACCTTTGTAGTCTTTTAAACTGTCATGTTTTTTTACCATAATGCTCATGAGTCTCACAATCTCAACAATTAATGTTAGAAGTGTGAAGACTCAAATGAGAGCTCAGAGCATTTTATCCTTGCTAAGCACTCTGAATGCAGATATATTTCTGCTGCAAAAGTGCTCCTTGCCTTTTTTAAAAAATTATAGCAAGTGGGAACAGATGTGGACCCGAGACCCTCCATATGGAGCGGGTCCAATTTTAACAAGGCCGACGGGGTCGCCATTTGAATTAAAAATCTACAGGTTCTGGTGAAGGGCAGCACGGTGGTGAGACCCGGGCGGGCCCTTTTAACCCACTTGACCGTTTTAGACAGGGATTTTAATGTTCTTAATGTGTATGGTTTTAATGACAAACATGACAGACACAACCTTTTACAAGAACTGCAGCCCCACATGCTAGGGAGGGCTCCCCTGGCGGTTGGAGGGGATTTTAGCTGTGTTTTAAACAAAAAAGATAGAAAGAATGTAGGGGAGGATTTTAAATTGGACAAAACATCCATGGTTTTAAACAACATAATTAAGGATTTTTACTTAGTCGACTGTTTCAGAAAAATGCATCCACGGGAGGAGGGCTTCACCTGGTTCAGTGGTGACGGCGCCCGAGCCTCCCGTATCGATTATGTTTTTACAAGAGATTGCCCGCCCACGGATGCTACAGTGACCCCTATGTTCTTTTCCGACCACTGCATGCTCTCCTGCACCCTTTCACTCCCCACAGGTGTGACGGTAGGCGGAGGGCTGTGAAGGTTGAACTGCTCCCTGTTACAAGATGAGGAGATAGTTAGAGAATACAGGGAGTAGTTCAGCCTCTGGCAGACCCTCCAAGACTTGTACGATTCATGAGCACGATTATCGGCCCAAAGAGCACTCGACTTGACTGACAGGTACGGAATTGTGGACCTTCCGCAACCTGCTGGTGGGGAAGCACTTGACTGTGCCCCTGCCGGTGTTGCGGCGGCTGGTGACATCTATGCGGCAGGAGGCGCCGCATGTCGCCATTCAGAAGAGGGGGCCGGGGTCACAAGCAGGAGGGTCCCGCTCCCCACGGCTGCTGGCTCCCGCCGACGCTGGGCGCATCCGTGCTTGCCTCGCTCTTCTGGAGAGCGGGGTGGAGCCTCTTGATAGTGGCTCACCCCGGTCCCGCACGACAGAGACTTTTTAACTGACTTTTATTGCATTTTTTATCACATTTGGAACTCTTTTAAAAGCGTGGACTTTTAACATCCCTTGGTGGCTGATCAGGACGTGGACGTGTTTCTATAGCGCTACTGTTCGGAGTTCGTGGGAGGGACTCGGCTGAAGACGTTCGGGATGTGGAACGGCAAACAGAGGTACCTTGTGAAGCTGCGGCCGGTACCTAGAAGCCTAGGTGAGGTTATGTCGACCCTCCAGGTTCTTTCTCTTTGGGCCCTGACAGGGGGTTTTTAACTTATCCCGGGCAACCGGAGTACTGTCGACGGTGTGGGGCGCGGGGGCATGCGAAACTAAACAACTGGTCTGCGATGCCAGTTTTGTGGGAAGAATGGGCACCAGGCCGCTGATTGGTGGGAGCCCAAGCTGTGTTCGCTGTGTGGCTCCAGTTCTCAACTTTTCCGGGACTGTTCGGTGTGCAGACGGAATTATGCTGAGACGGTGGGACAACAGGCTGGTGAGGAGGATCAGGAGGTGGCTGAGAGGTGCGAGCTAGGAGCGGCTGGAGTGATCGAAATGCCAGGAGCTAGCGATTCTTTGCTAGTGGAGGTGGCCATTGAGGTTTCTCGAGAACAAAGGGAGCCGCATGGTCGTGAGGCTGAGGGAGGGCCCCCCCCCTGGTGGTGGGCCGGGATGGAGGGCTGCTGCCTTCTGTGACGTCGCCACCTGGTGGTTCGGAGGGCGGAGAGGAGGTCGGCGGAGCCGTGGAGTGGGGTTCCATCCCGATGTCAGAGTTCAAGCAGATGGAGCTGGAAGCGGCGGTGGCTCAGTGAGGTGAAAAGCGGCCTGTGGAGTCGGAGAGTGGTCTAGGAGGTGCGGCGAAGCTCCAGGTGATCAGGAAGGTGGAGGTGGTGAGTGGAGGGGCGGAGGGGGGGCTCCACATTGAAGGGGCCTTCCATGCTGGAGATGAAGATCAAGGAGGCCATGGGGGCCATTTCATGTTTGGAGGATGGGGTGCTTTTAAAGCATAGGGAATTGTATAGTGCAGTAATGGTGAGAATGCATGGTACTGAGGAGCGGCAGGTAGGATGGTCCATGTTGTGGACTGGGGCCTTCTGCAGCCCTCTTGAGTTGACAGGGAGGGGCCGGGATTTAAATTGGCTGGGGGCTATGGGGCGCCTTCCCGTTAGGATACGGTTGCATCGGCTGGGGGCGGGGGGGACTCCTTGGTGCCCATTGGGGTGCGGAGAGGAGGAAACGGGGCCGCATGTGGGAGAAGGTGGTGGGGTTCCTGGGCTGGGGTGGTTTTGACGCGGGATTTGGTTATGTTGGGTGTGGGGAGGGTGAAGAGACTGGCCATCTGGACATTAGTCAGGGTAGTGAAATTGGCTATTTGGGAGTGGAGGGAGGCTAGTCTGTGCAAGCAGTTGCCTAGGGTGGACTCAGTTTTTTGCATGGCTTTTGTGGGTATTCGGCGGGAGGTGAGGTGGTGGTTCAGGAAGGTGGGGGAGGAGGTAGCAGCAAGGGTTTGGGGGGGGTTGACAAGGGTGGGAGTTGGATTGGGTCACCCTCGGGTCCACGACTACCGCCGTTCTTGACCTCCATCCAGCGTGCCCTGTGGCAGCCATCGCTCGGGTTTCTCTTAATTCTTGTACAAATCTTTTGCTTCGGTGGAGCTGCACCTTTCTGTCCAGTCAAGCATCGTGTTGCGCCCGGCCCGGCCCGGGTGGGTGAATCGCTTTTGCTTGTCCCGCCCCCCAGCAATCCTCTGAGTGGCGGGGCCCTCGCTAGGGGGGGCGCCAGACCCCGTACAGTTGTGAGGTATCGCTTCTCTGCCTTTTGGCTAAGATCAAGTGAGTATCTTTGCGATCGCGATGAATGGAGGAGAAGCCGGCCCTCATGGTGTGGTTGAGAAATTCTGTCAGGATCTCTTTGTTGGGCACGGAGGAAAACAACGGAGCAAAAGGCGCGGTTTGGTAGGACGGAGCAAAAGGCGCGGTTTGGTAGGATCTTTGTGATGTCTTCAGTCCTGAAGACTGTCTTCGGCCTGGAACCGGGGAAACTCCTCCGTTTCCAGGATTTTACTTCGAGTGGTTTTACAAATATCACGTTTCACACTGCAGGATTGCTATTGGCTGGCATAGGAGTGGGAGCAGAAGGTGGGCCATGTCCTCCTTGACGGATTGGGTATTTGGCTGCTGTACATGCAGGAGCACCTCCCCCTGGTGGTCCATATGTCGAGGACCGGGATGTCGAGGCTTTCCTGCGGAGTCACTGCAAGGTGGTGAAGGGCGGGACCAGGCTGAGGGACAACTTCGGTGTTTGGACAGGAAGAGGCCGCTACCTGGTCTCGTTCCACCAGGTACCGGAGGCACTGGGGAAGCTATGCCATTCACCAGGGTTGTTTGCGATTGGGACCAACCGGGGGTTCACTTACTACCCTGGCCAGCCGGAATATTGTCGGAGTTGCGGAGGTCTGGGCCACAGCAAGAAGGATTGTTTGGGAAGCCGCTGCCGCTTTTGTGGCGGGGTGACCACATTGATGGGGTGTCCGCTTTTGCTTGTCCTGCCCCCAAGTAACCCTCTGAGTGGCGGGGCCCTCGCTAGGGGGGGCGCCGGAACCCGTACAGTTGTGGGGTATCGCTTCTCGGCCTTTTGGCTAAGATCAAGTGTAGCTTTGAGAGTTGCGAATGACGAGTACAAATATGTATGGGCCGGCCCCTCAGGTGCGGCTTAAGAATGTAGTTTGGTCGTGGATGACGTTATGGAGCTACGGGCTAAAGTGGATCTGGATTATATCATGAGGATCGTGCTAGATGGACTTTTCAAGGTGCCGATGGACAAGCTGCATTGCGTTTTGGATTTCCCTGCTGCTGCATTATATGACATCAGCTTTTTCGAACAGGACTGCTGTTTCGGACTGCTTGGACTTCTTCAGGCATTACCAGCTGGAGCGGTCGCGGAAGGTGGTGAGGGGCATTTCAATTACTCCATTGTTTGGACACACCACAACCCGTAGGAGGAGTCTGAGGTGATAGAGGCCTTTCTGCGAAGGTACTGCTCGGAGGTCCGTGGTGGATTGAAATGCCTCAATCCCTTCAGTGTTTGGAATGGGAGACGCCAGTTTTTCATAAAGTTTAAAGAAGATCCTGACGGTGAGGATGGACTCCTGCATCCGCTGGGGTCCTTCTCCCAGGGACCGAATAGGGGCTTTCTGTCATACCGGGGGCAGCCGGTGTACTGCAGGAGGTGTGGACGAGGACATATGAAGGTGGAATGCACAGGTCTTGGCTGCAGGTTGTGCGGGGGCAAGGGCCATGAGGCTTGAGGCATGAAGACTTGCCCTGTTCCAAAGTCTTGCTCAATCTGCGGCAGTGAGGGCCACCTGTTCAGGCAGTGTCCAGACGGGAAGAGGTCGTTTGCGGCGGTGGTTGGGCGGCAGGAGGCTGTGTTCCGGGAGGTGGTGGCAGAGGAGTGCTTGGAAGACCGGAGGCCATGTGTTCGAGAGGAGCAGGTCAGTGCTGATGGGGGTTTGGAGCCTGTGGCGGTCCAGCACGGGGCGCCAGCGTTGCAGGACACTGAGATGGTCATGCGGCTGTCTTTTGCTGAACACGAGTCCCTGCCTGATTCGGAGGGGAGTGAGATGGACAGAGTGGACGGAGTTTCGCAGGAGGATAAGGTCGACGGGAGGAGGTCGAGGCTTCGGGTACACAGGGAGGACCACATGGCCAAGATGGCGGCTCATGTCTTCTTCGGCAGGATGGCTTGGAGGCTGTAGTGTCGTCCTCGGAGGTGGCGACACCTAGTGCAAGCCGGGGGAGCCTTTTTATCCCCGGTATCTTTGCAATTGGGTCGGACAGGGATTTTTTGTCCTTTCCGGGGCATCCGGTGTACTGTCAGAGGTGTGGGGGCTTGGGGCACCGCAAGGAGGAGTGTGGGGGGAGACAGTGCAGGCGGTGCGGGGCGACGGACCATGAGGTTAAATACTGCAAGGCGCCAAAGACATGTAGCCTGTGCACCAGCCCGGACCACTTGTTCTGGGCTTGCCCTCGGAGGGGATGGGGGAGCGGGACCAACCTGAGAGGGCTGGGGTTGATGGGAGTGCGCCTAGGGCTCAGACGTATGCTGCTGTGGTGTCGGACGGCGTTCCAGGCTGGCCGGCAGAACAAAGGGAGCAGGGGCCGCGTGCTAATGCTAGCATTAGCAGCAGAGCACATGGCGAGCCGGGTCCTCTGGCTCCCCCGGTGGTGGCTGAGGGGCTGAAGGAGCGTGGACGGGCAGCGGAAGGAGGAGAGTGTGTCGTGGAGGAGCAGGAGGAGGTCGTGCCGGCGTCGCTGGAGCTGGAGACGGCCATGTTGCAGTCTTCTGACTTACTTTCCCCTCCTGTATCGGTGGAGGGCGAGGTGGCAGCTGGAGTTGAGAAATCGGAGGACCATGAGGTGGCTTCAGCAGAACAAAGGAGACCGCATGTCCAAGATGGCGGTGGGGGTCTTCCTCTACAGGCTGGTGCGGCAGTCCTGCAGCCATATCTGGAGGAGTCGCCATCTGGTGGCCGGAGTGGGCCTGGCTGGAGTGATGATCTGGAGGCGGAGAGGGAGTTTGCAGAGTCGGTGCTGCCGGTGGATGCAGTTATGACAGAGGCTACGTGGGCGGTGAAGAGGGCAGCGGCCTCAGAGGACGAGTCTGGTGGAGCGGTGAAGGTGAAGGTGGTCGAGATGGCGGCTCCTGTCCAGGAGGCGCAGCAGGTTTTGGTACCTGGCTTGGCTTCTGTTCGATAAATAGATAGATAGATAGACAGATACTTTATTGATCCCCGAGGGGAAATTCAGGAACGAGTTTTCGGGATTACCACAAAGAAGGTGTATTGCTTTCAGAATTGTTTGGCATTGGGGATTTTTGACTTGAGTTTTTTATACTTTAAAGGACTGCACAGATTTTTGGGGGGATTTTCAGCGGAAGAAGGACGAGCTGAAGGGTGGGTTTAAATGTTTGAACCAGTTTGGGTGGTGGAGAGGGAGGCAACAGTTTTTTGTTCGCTTTCGGGAGGACCCGTGCAAGCCGGGGAGCCTTTTTATCCCCCGGGTATCTTTGCAGTCGGGTCGGACAGGGGTTCTTTGTCCTTTCCGGGGCAACCACTGTATTGTCAGAGGGCTTGGGGCACCGCAAAGAGGAGTTTGGGGGGAGACATTGCAGGCGGTGCGGGGCGACGGACCATGAGGTCAAAGACTGCAGGGCGCCAAAGACATGTAGCCTGTGCACCAGTACACATGTAGCCTCCACGTTAGTGGGGATGGGGTTGGATGTGGTGTGGTGTTCCTACAAGAGTGCCATTTGAAGGATGTAGAGGATGGGCATTTGTTTGCTAGGGATTGGGGAGGCGGGCCATCCTTCTGGGGGGCAGGGAATGTCCATGCGGATGGAGTGGGGATTGTGTTTTGGTCACGGAAGGTTGAGACTGGTGTTTGTGGTACCGGGGAGGGTGCGGTGCATAGACTGTCAGTGGAGGGGGGCTAAGTTGAGGCTGATAAATGTTTATGCACCTAGTCTTAGGGGGGATGGGGGGGTTTCTTTGCTGGTCAGCAATAGAACAGTGGTGGTGGGGGGTGATTTTAACCCTTAGAACACGATTGACGCAAAGTGCGTCAAAAAACACACCCTTTCTTCTCTGTTACATTGCTCTGGAACTGTTCATCACAGCAGCGTAACAGGGCAGAAGTGGGGCTTTCCAACGAGACCACGCACTTGTCTGTACGATCAAGTATGAAAATAAAAAAAAATCATGAAATTAAATCAAATTGCATTACCCATCACTCTCGTTTGAATTACTCACGAACCCGTGATCGCATAGATATGGCAAACATATCAGATGAAAGAGGAGACACAGGGCTATTCATTGGTTCATCATGTATATCGATCCTTCTGGCTTATAAAAACAGACGAAGTGACTGCAAAATAATAACGTCATGTACACAAACCACCTCTGCACTCCCATTACTCTCGTTTGAATTACTCGCGGACCCGTGATCGGAGAGATATGCCACGTATGTCAGATGAAAGAGGAGACACAGAGCTAGTACATCCCTCTGGGTTATAAAACAGACGAAGTGACAGCAAAATAATAACTTCATATAGCTGGACTTACCCCACGTTTTTGTGGCAAAGCATGTTTATAATACAATGCTATCGTGTGTTTCTCTATGGCAAAGCATGTTCATAATCCGGTTTTGAGATCCTAGCAAATTCCTGCATGGCATCCAATTCAAGGCTCACATTGCATCCCAATTTGTTCAACAAAGAAACACCTTTTTTGTCTTTACTTTGTTTATGGCAATGCAGTATAAAGTTGAGAATCATTATGAGTGCATACACACGCAGGCTAACACGCAAACTCGGGTCAAGTCAGGTCAGATCAGTTCGTGTCACAGATATGGAGCGCAGAAAGGTCATTTTTCATCACTAAATAAAAAATGGCATTTATTTCCGTAAATCACACACCACATATTTCTGTAAATCACTCAGCCCCAGAGTATCCCTCCAACATGGCAATAGATTCAGGACAGTCTGCCCTACACACAAATTAAATGCATGTAGAGCTATGAGCTTGCTGTGGTGAGATACATGTCAAAATATAAGTATTTTTATAATACACTTTTTGTATTTTAATTCGTTTTGCAGGGGCTGGGTGGGGAGACAGAACAGGGAGGCCCGGGAGGGAGTACAGGCTGCTTCAAGGGAGCTGCAGTGCTTGTGGGGTAGGGTAGTGGGGGGGAGGTGGACAAGGGATGGGTGAGGGAGCTGGAGGGGCATATTAAGGATTTTTATCTCCAGCAGATACGGCAGCTGGAGGTGCAGGCGAAGGTGGAGGAGAGGGAGCAGGGGGAGCATCCGTCTGGTTATTTTTGAGAGGGTCCGGATGGAGGCGGAGAGGATGATGATCGGTGTGAGGAGCCAGAGGTGGAGGACGGCGGACATCTCCCAGCAGAGGCAGGCGCTGGGGAAGCTAGGCCGCATGGTTCGCCTAGCGACAGTTTGATGCTACAAGCCGAAGAACAAAGGACTGGAGCACATGGTCGGGAAGGTGGTGTGGGGCTCCCCCTGGAGGATGTTTGTCCGGCTTCACCAGCCAGCCCTATGTCATCAATGTCGTTGCAGTCGGCGCTCGGTGGCTGTCCCTCAGTGGTCGTCGTGTGAGGAGGACGATGGGATGGAGAAGGAGGATTGGTGTGCGCTGAAGCGGAAGTCCCCGGAGCCGGAGGGGAATGGGGCTGAGCGTGTGGGGAAGTCATCAGGTACTCTTCACTTAATAATGCCATTATTAGACTATCAATCATAATTTTAACACATCAATATAATCTACAGTATGTTTTTTATAAATACAGATTAAAATATGTTCAATGGTTCTGTCTTGAAATCTTTTACGATATATGCATGCACATACCTGTGAAATATACGCATGAGCATACCTGAGTAATCTGTACGAAACGGATAGCTACAAGACACTCAGCACAGCAGCAAATATATATTGAGAAAACCAGAATGTTTAATTTGTCACTGCGCCGAAATTAGTGTGTGCTTCACCTCACTGTGTGTTCACTGTGTGCTGTTTGTGTTTCACTAAACGCGGTATCACGCGACTTTAATTTGTATTTTTCCAGTGACGCTGCAACAACCCAAACAACCGGCAGATGTCTCAAGTGAGCAGGGTGTCTCGTAAAAAGAAATGGAGCCTGGAAACCCCTACACAGACTTAACTACAGACTTTAGCAGACTGGTTTAGAAATAATTTAATAGCCAGAAATATGCCTGCCCTGCCCTAATAAAGAAATATTTGGTTAACTGCGAGTGAATCCCGTTTGCAGCCATAGAAGAAACGCAGGACAAATTAAACATTCTGGTTTTCTCCGAGTGCAACGATGATAGACATCATTTGGACAAAATATAGAGCATTAACCTCTGTTGCTCAGCCAAATGCCTTCCTGTTACGTCCTGTTATCACGGAGTTACAGGCGATAAACGATTTTTGATGGACACAAGTTTACTTCATTAGCGGTTTATTTTTTTGATTATTAAAGAGTGTTTTTCACTTAAAGGTTTGACTTTGTGCTTATTCAGTAGAGCATTTAGTGCTCTCCCCAATCCCAGACGTTCACATTGTTTGTTTGTAATGGATGCAACCGCGAGATACAAGTTTGACGGCAATGAGTTGTTAACAGACATGAACCAAGACATATAGCGCAGCAGCAATCTAGGGACTGTTCGTTATTTAATGAAGGGGCCACCAGAGGAATTTTGAGTGCTTCAGTCAAAAGTTGCATGAACCTCCCTTGCCTGCTAGAAATTGTTCAATGACCCTCCCCTGCCAATTGTCGCTGTCTTCCGCCCGCGCTGCCTTGCGCCACGAAGACACACTGTGATAACGTTCTTAAATCAATCTTTCCCGGGAGCTTGCATGCTACCAGTCCTTCCTTTTCAAATGTGTTGCACCTGTTTGCACAATTTCACAAATAATCATATGTGGTTAATAATATGACAAATAATCCCTGTGCACGGGGACTGAAACAATGCATGCCAGCTTTTTCCGTGTTTATCACGTATTTTAACTTTCCCCCGCTGTCTTGCCGTTTTAATGTTTTCCCGTAGAATATCCCATATTTTAATACTCTCATAACATTAGCCCTGCCATCGGGCCTGTCTCTGTGTTGCCCTGTTGCTACCCCCTTGCCCTTCCAACGAAACAGATGTCTTCAAATCATCGTTTTCCTTGCTTGAAGGCGAACTTAGAGTGATGTTAACCTATTTAAGTTTAACGGCGTGATTGTCGTGAGAGCACGATTCTAGGCGTGCGCGCGTTTGTATGGTTATATTGCCTGACAGGGTATCCCAAGCAGCTTTCAGCCGTAAGGCTACTTTGAGAACATTTCCTAATTCACCCGATACTAATATTCAAAATTGCCTATAAGCAGTTTAATTAAATGTAATGTTAATTGTAAACAAACGGGCTACTTGGTGAGGCTTGGCCTCACAGATGCGCTGGTGTCTTAGATAGCAAGAAAAATCTTCACAATATAGGCCTATTAACTGACCACCCGATTCACATTGGCTAGGGGGGCCATCAGACATTTGTGCCCAGTTAATCCGGCCCTGCACCCAACAAATCACACCTTCCCACCAGCTGTGACAGCTTAAAAGAAGTCGAGAGGACTCCTAACTCACAGACCTATTGACAAACCGGTTTTGTGGCATTTCGCCTGTTTTGAAATCCTATGCGGCTACAGGAGCTTCCAATCGTGAGGAAGCAATTTTGCATTGTAGGCATAACTAACATGCAATAACGCCACCAACAACCAAAACTAGGCTACTCATTGTCAACATGTAAATTAAATGTAACATTATTGTGAATCAAATTAAAATGTTCTCTTTTGCAAACATAGGCATAGAGGCATAGTAACAGATTAATTTAATAATGTTACAAAGATAGGCTACAACATCAATCCGTATGTTTCATTAGGCTACTATAGGCTATTTGTTTTGCCTTACTCTTGATTCATTTAGGCTAGGCCTTTTTATTCAGTTATTCATCATCTTCCGTCCTTGTGTAGCGCACGCATTCTCAGACCTGTCACCTGCCACTCATCGTAAGGGAGGTGTTTGGAATCCAATCAAGGAGGTCATTGGAAGCCAATGAAGGTGGTCACTTCAGTCAAGCTCGTGCATGAGTAATAACGTCATCCATAGCAACGAAGACTCACTCACTCTTAGTCAAAGATTCTAGAGCGCTCAGCTCCAGAATCTGTTCAGGAGTTGTCATTTTCCCTTACTAAGAGTAGGTCTGTAAGGCTTTGTGAATAGCCTAACTTAATAAGAAAAACTCCTAGCTAAAATATTTTATTGCTATTTAGGAGTACCCTACTCCTAGTGGTAAGATAAAAGGCTTTGTGAATATGGCCCCTGGTGTCTAACCCAATGCATAGCCCATTTAAATAATGGTTGAATATTAGGCTACTGATGATCATTGTTATTTAAGAACATGCAGTGCGCGTAGGGCACAAAAAACATCTTGCTCGTAAAAAATCATACCGCACATTGTGGCAGGTCTGTTATTTATCATACTTACTGTAGGCTGTGCAAACCACAGGCCTTTATTTTGGGCAAGCCTGCATTCGAGGAAGGCCTTCTGTTGAAGAATTTTATATAAAGCCTGCGCTAACAGTAATCCTCCTGCCCCCGATACCACAGCTGTGGATAGTGTGGAATGTTCAAGTAATAACACAATCCAATGTGTGTCTCAATTGTCCCCCGCTGACCACCTCACACATTTCTCTAGATTTTGCAACGACCTTACATGACACAATGCCATAAAATGCCAGTTTTTAGGACACATAATAATGTTTGTAATGATACCAGTTAGGCCTACGTTCAACAGTAACAGAAGTGTAATGACCTATTCATTGTCGAAGGTGCATGGTGAAGTTAAATTCTTACTTTGGAAAACAAACATTTGCCGATATCATTGGATAGGGGATAGGCCTACTTGTTTATTTTTTACGTAGCCTACAATGGCCAGTTCAGACAAAGCCAAAATTACTCATTTTGAAACATTTGTATGGTTATATTGCTTGACTTAAATCCCAGAGAGTAAGCTACCGCACCCCACAGTGATGGGCCTAGCGTTCAGTGTGGGGTATAAACAAGCTGAGAATTTAGCGGTGTCACGTCTGCCTGTCACAGGCGTGGGGAGCTGAAGCTTGGGATACAGTTACTACAGTAACAATGTTTTATTTTACTTCTTATGGAATATTTTTTTTTTTTTCACTTTTATAAAGGCTTTGTTTGAATGCTGTTGGAACAAATAGTAGTTGATTATAAAGGCAACTTTCTGTTGCAATATTCTGTGTGTTCTGGACTGCAGGTAACTTGTTAAGCCAGTGGTTCTCACACTTTTTATTTCATTCCCCACTTTGATCAAGGGGGCATTGACTGATGATAGTGGAGATAACGTGTTATCCCGAGGCCTTTGCAAGTCAGAATCTCCGACGGTAGTCTACCCTATTAACTCATTGAGTGCCCCATCCCATGTGTTGAGTGCCAAAAACGTAATATTACGTTTTTAGCTTTTTTTTTTAATTACGAAACTAGACACTCTAACACACCTTATATGTGATTTTGGGAACTCTGTGATGAATGGAAATGAAATATATGACTATCGAAAACTCATGGGAAAAGATCTGGGCACAGTTCTTCCAGAGCTTCGTGCCAAGTAAAAAACGTTGAGTCGAGATGTTTGTGCGAATGAAACAAAGCGTATAGGCCATAGTGTGACATGCGGAAACCAATGGTGTAGAGCCACAGGGTTTTATTTAAGAGAGCCTACGTTTGTATGTAAGCAATTTATATTCACAATACTTAGGCCTACTAAAATAAATAGTATTTTATTTGTGATGGTTGTTTAGAGTAAAAAAAATAAAAAATTCGGTCGGTCTTAACGCAAGTTTACAACCGGCAAGTCGGTCGGACTAAAAGGAGAAAAAAAAAATATCTGGGTCGGTTCTAAATTGACAGGGTCGGTCGGGTTACGGCAAACGAAAATATTTTTAAGGATGGCCTGGCAGTGTTTTTTTGCATGTCTGCAGAAGTAAGCCAAATACTGTAATTCTGCGGCATAAAGCAGATGTATTTGTTTATTGTACAGAAAAATAAAAATGTCATGTCAAGCAGTCAATTGACTACATTGCCGTCAAGAAGTAGGGCAAATTAATTTATGAAACCAAAACGTGGGTCATAGTTGTCTAAGCCTCTATTGCGTAGCCTGTTAAAAACGTCGCCAGATAGTATTAAATCGGCAACAACATTGTTTTCTGCAGAAGCCTACCCAAGGCTACAGATTAATTCTGAACAGTTATTTCTCTATTGGCTCAATTATCACACAAGACACTGTTTTGATTTGCGTAATTGCATTACCCCTAACACTGACAATAATGTAGGCAGCAAATTTCGATTTCGATTTTTTGTTACCACCATGTAGTCAAGCCTTAAGCCATGCCCAAGTAGCCTAAATCGAGGTAATGTTTAATTATGCATGATTTATTTTGTTATTGAGTTCGTAGGCTGGGATTACTCTCGGCAACAATTATGTTTAATGGTAGCCTCCTTACTGGTACTAAAGCCTCACGCCTCGTAATGCGCGAATGAAGTGGTCATTTGAAAGCGATGCCCACTGTATTCTTGTCCATTTTCCAAATCACAGTGAGTGCAGCCTATGTCAAAGTGCCCTGGCTCTCACAGTTTATAACAGTAGTGAGTACGGGATAAATAAAATAAAAATTTCCTCTAATGTCGTCTTTGTTTCCTTCATGATTTCACTTCATAGGCCTACTTTCTCTTCCTTTCGTGCGCGCTAAGATGCGTTCTCAATTAAATGGAGTAGGCTAGCATATGTTCAAGTTGGATCTTAATGGAGAGGACCCGAAAAGTATCATCTTCATTAGTGCTGTCAAACGATTAAAATTTTTAATCACGATTAATCGCTGAATTCCTATAGTTAATCATGATTAATCACATATTTTATCATATGATTACAATTCTATTATTTTGCATTTCTGAACTTTCCAGGAGTCCATATTAACAATAAAGCAATTATGGTTTATCTTGTTAGAAAAGTTGTAGAATACCAAGGCACTCATCTTCTTTGTAGTTAAAATGCCTTTATTTTAATGGGCACAACATAATTAAAACACTTCGACGCGTTCCGGCATGAAGCCTTCGTCAGGAAGTGAGCAATCTCTTGTGTGGCATACTGAAATAAAGGACATCAATTCCATGAGTGTTCTCAGGTGTGTGGGTGGGACCAATTAGCTAATGGCAAACCCCTCATTTACAAAGGTAAACCCACAGAGAAACAGAAAAACAAACAGGTATTGATGGTGGTCAGGAGGGGGCGTCATTCCATAGTCTCTACAGACATAAAAGAGTATTTAGAGAACAAAAAAGAACATACATGCAATACATTTATACAACAATAGAGCATTTGTGTTTACAGGAAATGGAAATATTCCAACTCATCATTTAAACCTGGATATAAAGTAGCTCTTAATTTAAAAATCCAGTAGCTCTCTGGTTTCAATTGTATTAATTGTTTCAATCTATCACCCCCTCTCATTGTTTGTGGTATATGATCTATACCTATAGCTCTTAAAATAACAGGGTCACTATTGTGCTTGTCTTTGAAATGACGGGCCATTGGATAGTTCTCATTTTTTGTTCTTATCGCATATTTGTGCTCTGAGACTCTATCTTGTAACCTTCGTTTGGTTCTGCCGATGTAAAATTTCAAATGAAAGCAAAGCAAGTTACTTTATTAACTGAACTTTAAGACATAGGTCTATTTGATTATTTCAAATCAAACTGCAGAAGTGCATGCACAAAATGTAGGCCTACACACATTATAAAGGACAAACCGAAAATATTATATTCATACTATATTCATTATCTTTGAGTTCAGTTGAAAATAAGGAACTTTCAACATGAGTGCATTGCCATTTTATAGGCCTACAGTCTATGGTGCACTGTCACTTGCCACACACATCAACGCCGAAGTTTTTAACAGGCAAAAACACTGGATGAACAATGGATTTTATGGAGCAGCGACCAAATGTAACTGAATCGTGATTTACACGGCTGCAAAGTGCGATGCTGGTGTGCGGAGTTGTATTGAAAAGAATGGAATCTAATGTAAATGAATGTCGAAAGCAGAGTGCATCGCAAATAGTAGCAGCCAAAGAGGAATGTTGATAACAGAACAAGTGACGGTGAAAAAATCTTGGGCGACACACGACTAATGCGTCAGCCTAGGCTACTACTCTTTGGCCGGCTCGTTAGCCCAACCAAGTGTGTGCAGCATGCCTTTATGTAGCCTACTAACGGCGCATCATCATAAAGATACATTTGATCCGCATCACGCCCCATTTTAGCGGAAAACATGTTAACCCTTTAGGCGCCAGAGTTTTTTTTTTCGAAACGTTTGATTTTGACATCTTAATTTCAAAAGGCTATATCTTAAAAGTGATAAGAGATAGAGACTTTCTGTAAATTAGAGAAATATTAAGGATGATTAAATATTGTAGGGATTAAATTCCCCCATCTAATTTACATATTATGACATCATATGACGTCATATGATGTGGCGGCCATCTTGGAACAAAACAAAACAATTTCCTGATTGGTTGAGAAATCCTATTTTCTGATTGGCCGATAGGTTAGTTACTGAAGAGCAGCTCTCTGAGCTGAATGAACGCACAGACAGCAACGTTGTGTGACACGTTTGTAAAATATAGCCCTTAGAAATTTCTGTGCGGGCAAGTTAATAATTTCTCGGAGTGAGAAATGCCATGTGGCGTGTGAAGTCATTGAAATGCGTGTGTCTCACGCTTAATGCGTGAGACTTGAGAGGTCTGGCTCCAACACTGAAAGGCACTGTTAGAATGCTTGGATCAAGCCAGGTTCAGCATAGCGTATGCCACTGTCTGCTCATGTTGCTGACCGGACCAGGGCAAGCACACTTTCGCAGTTCCCGCCGGAAATGCAGTCTAGTTATACTAGATGCTCTTCTTCACACTGAAAACAGTGGCAGTCCTAGCTTGTAGCTTATAGCCTAACATATTTTTTTGGAATCAATTTGTGGTGTGATTGACATCAGACTAGTCATTAGCTAGTTAGTTGTGCACTGTTTCCCACTCAGTAGTAACGTAACAAACAGCCTACTCCGATGAATTCTATTTTTTGCCAATATTCTTGTCACCCTCCCAAAATTCTGAATATCTCTGCTCGCACACTGTAACTGTAACGAGATTAATGACACGTTACACCCAACTCTGCTCAGCTACGACTAGAGAAAAAATCTCCTGTGTGTAAGTTCACTCCAAGTTGGCCTACCCCATAAACTGCATGACAGTAGGCTATTTCTATTTATCTGTAAAATTACCACATGCGTTTGTTCAACTTTATGAAGCAGAATTACGCAGCCTATTTGCACACATTTTGTTTGCACAAGAAAGAGAAAATACAGCGCATGCGATTTTGGAACTCGTTCCGCCACTCCTTCCTTGTTGCCGTTATGATTTCCTCATAACTTTCTTATACTAAATAGGAAATGCAAACAATGACATGGAACTGACTGACTCTGTCTCTCTCTCTCTCGTGTGTGCGCGCGCTCTAAGCAGCCTACGTTTCAAATTATGGTAGCCTAAGGTAACCTTCAAGTTAGATCAGTCAAGTTAGATAAATATAAATATAAATCTCTTCTCACAGTTCCAATGCATGATCCGAATAATGGTTTCATATCTGTTAGTCAACTTTGCAAAATACATTCGGGGCTACACTCGAACAATAGGGGCTGAAGCCCCGGCAAAATCGGCTGGCGACGACCCTGAAAAGATATATAATCTCATGCTATTGTATTAACATATATGTTTGGTAATGGCTCAAATGTCTCTGATTGTTCTACTGACTTGGAAACTGGATGCGTCATGGAAGCAGTAAGTCAAGTCGCATCAAAAATAGTAGTGGCAGAACTCCCAAGAGCCACCTGGTGGTTGTTTGGGTCAACTGCAGTTTGTGCCATTTCTGCCGAGAAAATGGGGTGAGTGATTCATGCAGGAACCCGTCCAAACTTAACTGATACCCACTGTACAACCCTTGGGTTGAAAGATTGCTCTTTCGTTCGGGGGAGGAGGGGCCAAGGTGCTTAACCCGTACGGCGTTTGGAACGGGAAGCGACGTTTTTTTGTTAAGTTTAAGACTTGGAGGGGAAAGCTGTTTATCCGCCCGGGAGTTTTCAGATTGGACTGAATCGGGGATTTTTGTTTTTTGCTGACATGCCACAGCAATGCCAAAGGTGTGGGGGCCTGGGGTACACCAAGGCCGACTGTTTGGGGCCCGTGTGCTGCTCGTGTGGTGGTATCGGCCACAGGCCAGCGGAGTGTCGTGTACCAAAGACATGCAGCTTGTGTGGAGCTGGCGACCATCTTTACAGGGACTGTACAGGGCATCGGAGGTCGTTTGCCGAGGTGGCGAGGGCTGGAGCTAGCACTAGTGCTGGGCTAGCGCCCAGGCCGCATGGCTCGGGGAGTTCGCTGGAGTGCCATCCTCTGGTCGGAGGGGGAGTCCTCCGTGATGTATTGCGGGGCATGGGGGGAGAGGAGGCCCCCGTTGGGGGGGTTCGGCATCTGCCCTGGGGGGATGAAAATCCTGGGTGTTCATATTTACCGGTAGTGCGGCGCTGAATTGGCGGGAGAAACTTCGGGATTTGGTGGCTAGGCTGGCGAGGTGGAGGGGCAGGGCTCTGTCCCTCGCTGGCAAGTGCCTTGTCATCAAGGTGGACGTCATGCCCGCTCTAAATTTTTTGAGGTATGTGATTCCCCCGCTGCCTAGGCAGGTGTTGGAGCGGGCAGTGTTTCGGTTCATCTGGGGTGGGGGCCAGAGATGGTGCAGGGATGATTGAGCCGGAGGGTGGGGGGGGTCTCTCCCCTGAAGCTTCTGGCTCTGTCTTTGGCCTTGCATGCAAAGTTGGTGTTGGGGATCTTCGAGCACCCAGCAGCGTTCTTTGCTAAGTTTTGGTTGGGGCTTGATTTTAGGGCGCTGTTGGACTTATCAGCCAGGACCCCGTGGGCATGGGAGAAGCCGCCACATTATCACCGGCGTGTTTACAGGGTGCTTGTGGAGAAAAGGGTGGCACCTCACCCCTGGGCCATGGACGCAGGGCAGGTGAGATGGGAGGTGATACACGCTAAATACGTGGATGGGCAGGGATGGGACATTGGGTGGTTAGGGGCTCTGGGGCGTTTGCCAGTGCGGGAGCGGATGCACCGGTTTGGGGTGAGCCGTACGCCTCTGTTCCCCTCATGGGTTGTGGGGAAGAGGTGACGAGGAGGCATGCTTTGAGAGGGTGTGGGGCTTTGTGGGGTCGCGCCTGCAGTGTTGTCTCCAGGTGTGCCTATCGGAGGATATGGTGATGCGGGGAATGGGGGTGCGTGGGTATGAGGTTGACCAGCAGAGGATGCTGTGGATGCTGATAGCAGAGGTGAAAAAGGCTTTGTGGCAAAGGAGGGTTTACCTGGGGGGGGGGGGGGGGGGGGATGTGTGTTGAGCCCAAGGGGCCTTTTTATTTGCTTGTTTTTGTGTTTTGGTTGCCCTTGTTGGTGGTGGGAATGTAATGTATTTGCCTGGGGTGAAATAAAAAGTAAAAAAAATCTGTTCTTATCAGTTTAATATCCTGTACGGTCTACTATCCGGTCCTGTACGATGGAGACTTTTAATTGACTTTTATTGATTTTTTTTAACTCTGAACTCTTTTAAAAGCATGGACTTTTAACATCATTTTTACACAAACATGGACCTTTTTAAAACACAGGCTTCGCACAAACACAGTTTTAACAAATGTGGTCTTATAAGAATATGATTTTATGTATGCAAAATGTGCTGTGAAAAAGAAATAAAAGACAAACAATGTGTAAAGCCATGTGATGAAAATATGTAAAAAAATGTGAATGTGATGTACTGGAAAAAAGAGTTCTTGAAAAATGAAAGTAACCAAAACAAAATGTAATGTAAAAACTTGAATGCACTGATGACAATAAAAAAATTTCCAAAGGAAAAATCTGTTCTTACACATACTACAAGGCCGGTCCTAGTGGCGTGGTTGAAGAATTCGATAAGGATTGAGTTGGTGGACGGGGGCGACGGAGGAGCAGAGGAACTGGTTTTCCAGGTATTTCATCGTGAAGGCCGTGCTGAAGGGTCTTTTCAAGGTGGAGGTGATGGACACCTACTGTGTCCAGGGTTGGGACCAGATTCGTGGACGCTACATTCACGGACCTACGGACGGCGCAGAGGATCGTGGCGGACTGGGAGGGCCAGCTGTCGAACCATCTCCTGGGGGGACTACGCCTGCTCCCTCTATTCCTGCAGGTGTACATCCACATGTACAACCCCTACGTGACAGATACGTGACTCGCTACTGCAAGGATGTCAAGGGCGGGACTAAGCTACGGGATGAGATCGGTATCTGGACCGGCCGGTGGCAATACGCTGTGCAGCTAAACTGTGGGCAGCCGTGGCCCACTGGTTAGCACTCTGGACTTGTAACTGGAGGGTTGTTGGTTCGAGCCCTGACCAGTGGGCTGCGGCTGAAGTGCCCTTGAGCAAGGCACCTAACCCCTCACTGCTCCCCGAGCGCCGCTGTTGTAGCAGGCAGCTCACTGCGCCGGCATTAGTGTGTGCGCTTCACCTCACTGTGTGTTCACTGTGTGCTGTTTGTGTATCACTAATTCACCGATTGGGTTAAATGCAGAGACCAAATTTCCCTCACAGGATCAAAAAAGTATATATACTTATACTTAAACATATCCACCCCCCTGGGGTTTTTGTCGTACCAGGACCAGCCGGTGTACTGCCACCGGTGTGGTGGATTGGTGCATGAGCAGGTGGGCTGCTCAGGTCTTCGGTGTCGGTTTTGTGGTGAAAAGGTTCACCGGCCTGTTGACTGCTATGGTCCGAAACTTTGCGCTCTGTGCGGCTCGACCTCCCACCTGCATCGGGCCTGCCTTGGCAGGGCTAGCTCCTATACTAGCAGGGTGCAGGCGGCTGGCCAGGACGGCGAGGATGCAGGGGGGTTGGAGCTGCGGGATGAAGTCGATGGCGTGCTTGATGAGGCAGCTGAGCGGGCGGAGAGGGACCACGACGATGGGCAGATGGTGGAGGTTGCTGTGCGGTTGGACCAGGTGTCGGATGCGGGGGACCGGCTGGCTGACGGTAGCAACCATTTGGGCATGCTGTCTGGCCCCTCGGAGCAAACAAAGGCCCTCACTAGGGGGAGCACCGGACACCGTCCAGTTGTGGGGTATCGCTTCTCTGCCTTTTGGCTAAGATCAAGTGTATCCTAGTGATCACGATGATAGCAAAGCCTAACACTATTTGTTTTGAAACGGTCTTCTTGTTTTGCCAGGCAAGAACAGCGTAAAAATTGAATAGCTTTCTAAAGAATAATGTTTTCTGTAAATGGTCTGGACATCGACGCAGAGGAGAATGTAAACTTGTAAGTCTGCAGATTAAACAAACACTTTCTGCCTATAGCCCTTTCCGTTTTCAGTGTTAGTTCATTGCTATTACTACCCTACTTTGCAATGTCTTGGCCAGATGAATTCAACCACAGAAGCTAAATAGAGTAAACATGGCTTTAGCATACCAGGGGCCTGTACTACGAAGCGGGGTTACTGGCTTATCTGGGTAACTTCGAGAATAATTTGATCACATGTGGCGTAACTTCTCGATTAGCCCGTACTACGAAAGGTGGATAGGTTTTAACTGAGGTATGCTGCCATGGCAATTTACGCTGCATCTCAAACCTGGTCCGAGCAGGTTATGTTCTTGGATAACCCGAGGTTTCCGTTTAACCAAACCCTTTATAAGTACCACCCCTCCTTGTCTGCGTATACCTGGATGATTCATACGACATTGGAGCGCAAATTGTGAGGGGCTCTCTTCGCAGGGCGAGCGTTTTTAGAGACCACCAGAATCCGCTGACATTACCGGAAGATATTCTTTATGGACGATATAGATTCTCAGCCGAGGGAATTTGTTATCATTGTCATCTGATTGTTTCTAATGTCACTCGCCGTAGCAATGCCCCTTACGATAGAGCAGATAATGTGCCTTTCGATAGTTTGCCAGTGGTCAATTCATTCCATCGGTGATGCTGAATATCTGACCAAGAATAGGCTACTGTATGTCCGAAAATAAATCGGACATAGCCCACAGTGTGCTTAACATCTGAGCAAGAATACTGTATGTCCGGGGAAAAAAAATCACCCTTTTAACATAAAACTTGAATGTCATACTACCCTGCACATAAAGGCTGCACATTTCCACAGTACCAGGATCTGACCGAATGCCTCCCTCACCCCCCTCCAAATCAGCCTTCCACCATTATTTGCGATGGCCAACTCTTCTGCTACTGTAAAACACTCTTCCTCCTACAGAAACCGGTTCAAAGACACTTTTTTTTCTTGTTAGCTGTAAAACAGAGGCCAAGTGAAGGCTACAGTCCTAAGAATAGCCTACAACATATTTTCATAATTAAGAAATATGAATGCAAGCTATAACTATATAAACCTACCATTCTGATATGTATACCAACTCTTTCTCCCGCTCACGTAGGCTACCTGCATATCTCTCAGGCCTCGGCTACACCACGAAAACGTCAGGCGTATTTGTACATATTATTACCGTTTTCACACCTTTAACCACACCCGTGAAAAACATCTTCACTCTGCAACCACTACACTTCCTCCCGTAGCCTTATAGTCACTTATACAATTGCGTTTTAAATACACGAAAAACCGGATGGAGACATTTCACTCGCTCTCTTGCACTCGCTCACTCACTGGTGGTCCCATATGCAAATTTAATACCTCCCTTTCGAAAATTCAAGACATCCCAGACAATTTAAGACTTTTTAAGGATCCGCGGGAACCGCCCGCGTCCCATTCTAATCAATGATAGAACAAACACGTATCTCCACATTTGCAGGTCAAAATCCTCGTAAATCCATTTAAATGTGATTTTGGAAAAATGTTGTTAAAATAATAAAACTTGTAAGTATATGATAATATGTTAGGTCATCATATGAACTTTGACAACACGATGTTGAATTATTTAAAAATTACAAGTTTTTTTTTTTTTCAATTTTCTGAAAACTAATGAATTTGGACACGCGAGGTTTCCGCCCGACAGCGACGACATGTACAATCCTTATGTAGAGGACCGTGATGTTGAGGCCTTCTTGATGCGGCACTGCAAGGTGGTGAAGGGCGGAACCAGGTTTACGGATAATTTCGGAGTCTGGACGGGGAGGCGACGCTACCTGGTCTCATTCCACCAGGTACCGGGGGCTCCAGGGAAGCTACGCCATCCGCCTGGGTCATTCGCCATTTGTGGGGTATCGCTTCTCGGCCTTTTGGCTAAGATCAAGGGGGAAGAACCGTAGTTCAAATAACGGTTCGTACTACTTCTCCTTGGGACAAGCACTTTTGAGTCTTGGAAAACACTTTTCCATTTACATGCAAATGGATTTTGCAAACATTCAGAGTCAATAAAATGAGCCCTGCATGAGTAACGAAATTGACAAGCAGCTGTAAGTAAGCATGCTAAACTCGACATCCAAACAGTATTCTAACGTTAGCTTTGAGATATGCTTGATTGCATAACCTACCCTAGTCTCCTCAATGTAGGCCTACTATGTTGTGATAAGACCTTAGCAGAGTTAACTTTAATGCAGCAGTTTTGAACAAATTTGCGCAGCATGGTCACGATGCTATAAGCAGATTTAATAGCAATTTAGCCTAGTTCTATGCAATGCTTCTATGTGGCAACAACAATCCTTCAACAATCGTGAATATTTTATTAAATGCACATGCAGAGGAGGGGCAGCGGGCTCGTTACGAGAGAGAGAGAGGGGGCGGGGCAAGGAAAGGCTGTGTGCGTAAAAAGTGCAGCTCCATGAAAGTATTTTATCTGATCTTTAATTTAAATAGACCGGTTTTGATTTCGTGGCGCCCCGCCACAGATTAGTCAACGTATAGGAAACACTGAAGGTGTAAAATTAAAAATATTTGGCTGCACGCGTTATGCTTGATGAATCGACGCGCATATTTTGCATCGACGTATTTTTTGCGTCAACATCATCGATTACGTCGACGCGTTGTCCCAGCCCTAGCCCAGACCATTTGTTCCGGGCTTTCCCTCAGAGTGCTGAGTGTCATGTAACTATCCGTTTCGTAGAGATTACTCAGGTATGCTTATGCGTATATTTCACAGGTATGTGCATGCATATTTCGTAAAATATTTCAAGACAGAAACCTTGAACATATTTTAATCTGTATTTATAAAAAAATACCGTAGATTAGATTGATGTGTTAAAATTATGATCGATAGTCTAATAATGGAATTATTAAGTGAAGAGTACCTGATGACTTGTTCAGGACTTGAAACAGATTGGGACTTGCTTCTCTGTCTTTACTTGGGACTTGACTGCTAAGACTAGGGATTTACTTGTGACTTGCCAAATAGTGACTTGGTTCCACCTCTGCCAGTAACTAAATCTGAATAGTGGTGGATTTTATCGTTCATTCTCATGACACAGTTGGCGTCGTTCAGTTCGCCAGGATGATTCGTTCTGAATCATTCATTCAGTCGCATTTCCGGTACAACGTAGTTCAGCGGTGAATCATGGAATGCGGTTCTCAACTCCTCGTTCACAAACGATCGTGCAAACTGTCAACACAACACTGTAGTTGTAGTGGCAAATTATAGCTGCAACTTCATGATTATGTATACTTTTAGACAAAGCAGCAGTAGCTAATGTGTTCATTCACCTTGACATTAAATTGACATATTAAAGGTAAATAGAGTAGGCTATGGCTAGATTAGCTAATTTCTTTTTTAAAAATGTGTTAATTCATAAAAGGAACAAAGACCCAGTATGCCGACAAACATGTTTAAAGGCTTGGCAGAAAGATTGTATTGATGAAAATTATTCAAGTCCCCATTTTGCCTAGGCTACAGTGTCATAATCACCCTGGGCTAGCCAAGAACGAGTGACTGACTGAACGAGAAGAACGACAGACCGAAGTCAAACAGGTGTGGTGGGGGGTCTTCGTGTGAGAACGAACGAATGAACGAACAAACGAGACAGATTGAAGAGACATTCAATTATTTTATTAATCTGGCATGACACAGAAAATACAAAGACAGCATGCATTTACCATTAGACAGATATTTAAATATATATGCCAATGTTAAAGTGTAAAAATGGTATTGTTAATGTAAACTATTGTCATTATTTCTTATGGTATGCTCTCTCGCTAGCCTATGTTTTTTTTTTTTTTTTTTCATGGAAACGGTTGCTATGCTTTCCTGCCCCTCATTGGCTAATTCAATGAGAATGTTTTAGAAACACAGACAACAGCATACGATTGGTTTGGCTCTCCCCCTAGGAAGCTGATTCACAGCAGCACCAGGTCAGATTCAGCGACGAATGAACAATAACTGGAAAGGCGAATCAGTTCAGGTCGTTCATTTTAAAGACCCATTGGAACGAACTGATTCGTTCGCGACTGACCCACCCACTAAATCTGAAACTAGCAAAACGTTGTGAAGAGGAACATTCACAAAGCCCATGTCGAAACCTTGTACAAATACATTTTCACCGCCATAAGACTAATTTTCAAATGGCAAAACACTCTCCAGGATGAAACGTTGCGAAGCAGCCGTGTCCCTTAGAATTTTAACAGGCATGCGCGTCTCGCGCTCACCTAGCAAAGCAACGTAACCCTTTGAAACAAACAGAGCAAAGACATCACTGATATTCTCGTCTTTCCGAGACGTCGGGGGGAATGTGGAAACACAAAGACCCACATTAGAGTAAGTGGACTGCGAGTAATTTCCACGCTTCAATTTAAAGCAATTAGCCATAACATGCCCACGCTTATTAAAGTGCCCACAAATTAGTTAATCCTTTGAACAAGTCACACGATTATCATCAGATTGAACAGTTTCAACTACTTTTTCTTTACATTTTCTTTAAAATTTTGTTGGTGACCGGTGCTCTGAAACTTAACAGGATAGGAGATTGCATCCCTTCTTGCAAGTACAGTGGGCATCGCTTTCAAATGACCACTTCAGTCGCGCATTACGAGGCGTGAAGCTGCGTGAAGCTTTAGTACCACTTTCAGCCACTGTGCGTCGCTCTGCCACTGTACATCGCTCTGCCTGCCGCCCCCTACTGAAAAAAAAGGAGACTTGCGAGAGTAATCCCAGCCTACGAATTCAATAACAGAATAAATCATGCATAATTAAACATTACCTCGATTTAGGCTACTTGGGTATGTCTTAAGGCTTGACTACACGGTGATAACGGAAATCGAAATTTGCTGTCTACATAATTGTCAGTGTTGGGGGTAACGCAGCTACGCAAATCAAAACAGTGGTGTGATAATTGAGCCAGTAGAGAAATAACTGTTCAGAATTAATCTGTAGCCTTGGGTAGGCTTCTGCAGAAAACAATGTTGTTGCCGATTTAATACTATCTGGCGACGTTTTTAACAGGCTACACAATAGAGGCTTAGACAACTATGACCCACGTTTTGGTTTCGTAAATTAATTTGCCCTACTTCTTGAGTGCAATGTAGTCAATTGACTGCTTGACATGTCATTTTTATTTTTCGGTACAATAAACAAATACACCTGCTTTATGCCGCAGAATTACATTCATATTTGGCTGACTTCTGCAGACATGCAAAAAAACACTGCCAGGCCATCCTTAAAAATATTTTCGTTTGCCGTAACCCGACCGACCCTGTCAATTAAGAACCGACCCAAATATTAATTTTTTCCCCTTTTAGTCCGACCGACTTGCCGGTTGTAAACTTGCGTTAAGACCGACCGATTTTTTTTTTACTCTAAACAACCAATACAAATAAAATACTATTTATTTTAGTAGGCCTAAGTATTGTGAATATAAATTGCCTACATACAAACGCAGGCTCTCTTATACGCATGTCACACTATGGCCTATACGCTTCGTTTCATTCACACAAACATCTTGACTCAACGCTTATTACTTGGCACGAAGCTCTGGAAGAACTGTGCCCAGAGTACACAACTGTTTCACCAGCACATTTAAATGACTTGACTAAAACCGTGCATAACTGGAGGTACACCTGTTATCTGAGCAGTCTGTATATCCTCATTTTGCGAATGCGAGGACGATATGAGTCTGTTGCATAGATGTCCTAAATGTAATGTAATAATACATGTCCGAGTCAAGCATAATGTTTGAAAACCACTGGCTCATAATCCCAATAATTTAACACACGACAGTTGGATACTTCATGTTCCCATGCCTACATTTTGGTGAGTAGCATAGAGATCGTTAAAACAATAAAGTATGGCTCTCCGTTTGGGACATCGAAAACTTATATTTTTAATAGGGTAGACTATATTGGGACATCAGTCAATGCCTCCTTGATCAAAGTGGGGAATGAAATAAAAAGTTTGAGAACCACTGGCTTAACAAGTTACCTGCAGTCCAGAACACACAGAATATTGCAACAGAAAGTTGCCTTTATAATTAACTATTTGTTCCAACAGCATTCAAACAAAGCCTTTATAAAAGTGAAAAAAATAAATATATTCCATAAGAAGTAAAATAAAATACTGTTACTGTAGTAACTGTATCCCAAGCTTCAGCTCCCCACGTCTGTGACAGGCAGACGTGACCCCGCTAAATTCTCAGCTTGTTTATACCCCACACTGAACGCTGCAGAAGACCGCTAGGCCCATCACTGTGGGGTGCGTAGCCTAGCCTACTCTCTGGGATTTAAGTCAAGCAATATAACCATACAAATGTTTCAAAATGAGTAATTTCGGCTTTGTCTGAACTGGCCATTGTAGGCTATGTAAAAAATAAACAAGTAGGCCTATTCCCTATCCAATGA
This sequence comes from Alosa alosa, assembly GCF_017589495.1. Taxonomy (NCBI): domain Eukaryota; kingdom Metazoa; phylum Chordata; class Actinopteri; order Clupeiformes; family Clupeidae; genus Alosa; species Alosa alosa. Next base: position 6,435,960 of record NC_063191.1, read on the forward strand.
TATTGGCAAATGTTTTTTTTCCAAAGTAAGAATCACTGCATCATGCACCTTCGACAATGAATAGCTCATTACACTTATGTTACTGTTGAACGTAGGCCTAACTGGTATCATTACAAACATTATTCGGTGTCCTAAACACTGGCATTTTATGGCATTGTGTCATGTAAGGTCGTTGCAAAATCTATAGAAATGTGTGAGGTGGTCAGCGGGGGACAATTGAGACACACATTGGATTGTGTTATTACTTGCATTCCACACTATCCACAGCTGTGGTATCGGGGGCAGGAGGATTACTGTTAGCGCAGGCTTTATATAAAATTCTTCAACAGAAGGCCTGCCTCGAATGCAGGCTTGCCCAAAATAAAGGCCTGTGGTTTGCACAGCCTACAGTAAGTAGGTTAAATAACAGACCATACAATAATGCGCGGTATGATGATTTTTACGAGCAAGATGTTTTTGGTGCTCTGCATGTTCTTAAATAACAATGATCATCAGTAGCCTAATATCCGACCATTATTTTGTGTAAATGGGCTATGCATTGGGTTAGACACCAGGGGCCATATTCACAAAGCCTTTTATCTTTTTTTATCTTTTATCTACAAGGAGTAGGCTACTCCTAAATAGCAATAAAGTATTTTAACTAAAGGAGTTTCTCTTAGGCCTATTAAGTTATTCACAAAGCCTTTCAGACCTAGGCTACTCTTAGTATGGTTAAATGACAACTCCGGAACAGATTCTGGAGCTGAGCGCTCTAGAATCTTTGACTAACAGTCTAAGAGTGAGTGAGTCTTATGGCGGCCTTACATTGTACGATTTTGGTCTGTTTTCACAGTTGGTGACTAAATTTCCAAAGTCGGACAGAAATCATGGGAGTTGTGCTGGAATCGCGGCGCGTTCCCGTCAACTAGATCGTTAAGTGTAAAGTGCCAATCTTAGCGGTTTTAAGTCAGTCGGAGTCAGTCCTTTTCTAGTTTTGTCGTTATGACAATATCAAACATGTTTGATATTATCGTAAGTCTTTCTAGTTGTGGCTCATGCAAATAGTGACGTGAACTATAAAAAACAATAGTGACCTCTCTCCAACAACAAACAGGAAGGGGCAAAGTAGGCGACAGCTGTAGCCTATATGATTATTTGTTATTCTTATAATATTGGTCATTTCTTATACATATTTAGTCGGCTCTTCCACGTGACAGAACAACTCTATATCGGTTAGGGATGAAACAATGCTCCAGAAACACGAAAATACGACTTTGAGTTTAGTATGCTATAATTTCAGTTCCTGTTTATCTATTGCACGATGGATAATAATTTAAAGGAATCTAGTTGCAGTCTTGTAAATAGTGACCCTGCAAGATCCCTAGTCATTGCAAAATCATAGTCTGTGACTTAAGTAGTAGAGTTTTGTCTTTAGATGTGAGAGGGTCTGAGACTGTAGTCTTTCACAAGTCTTTTTCAAATCTTTGCGAATCTTTCCAAAGTCTGTCAGTGTAAGGAGGGCTTTAGTTGCTATGGATGACGTTATTACTCATGCACGAGCTTGATTGAAGTGACCACCTTGATTGGCTGATGATTACAAACACCTCCCTTACGATGAGTGGCAGGTGACGGGTCCGAGAATGCGTGCGCTACACAAGGACAGAAGATGATGAATAACTGAATAAAAAGGCCTAGCCTAAATGAATCAAGAGTAAGGCAAAAAAATAGCCTAGTAGCCTAATGAAACATACGGATTGATGTAGTATCTTTGTAACATTATTAAATTAATATGTTACTATGCCTACTATGCAAAAGAGAACATTTTAATTTGATTCACAATAATGTTACATTTAATTTACATGTTGACAATGAGTAGCCTAGTTTTGGTTGTTGTTGGTGGCGTTGTTGCATGTTAGTTATGCCTACAATGCAAAATTGCTTCCTCACGATTGGAAGCTCCTGTAGCCGATTTCTAAACAGGCAAATGCCACAAAACCGGTTTGTGAATAGGTCTGTGAGTTAGGAGTTCTCTTGACTTCTTTTAAGCTGTCACAGCTGGTGGGAAGGTGTGATTTGTTGGGGGCAGGGCCGGATTAACTGGGCACAAATGTCTGATGACCCCCTGCCCCCCAGTCAACGTGAATCGGGTGGTCAGTTAATAGGCTATGCCGAAATAGTTTTCAACATTTTGAATATTAGTGTCGGGTGAATTAGGAAATGTTCTCAAAGTAGCCTTATGGCTGAAAACTGCTTGGGATCCCCCGTCAAGCAATATAACCATACAAACGCGCGCACTCATTGTTTCAAAAGGAGTAAATTAGGCTTTGTCAGAACTGAGCTGTGGACGACACGGCACGGCATGCCCAATTGAAAATAAATTAACGCAACGCAACACAGACCCCGCTTCTCTCGCGTCAGTCACCGACATGAACGAAACACAGAACCCGCTTCTCTCACGGCAGTCACTGACAGTAGCCTAGAATAAATGCATGGGGAAAAAAACTTCCCCATGACAAAGACATCGTAAAACACTGAAAGTTAATATTTTGTCACTATAACATACATCTGTCCTTTACTTAATGTGTTATGTTCCAAGTAGCCTAGTGCGTAATTCTGCTTCATAAAGTTGAACAAATACATTTGCTTATTTCACAGAAAAATATAAATAGCCAGTTAGGGTCAGTGCAGAGTTGGTAAGTTATGGTAGGCCAACTTGGAGTGAACATACAAACAGGGGAAATTCTTTCTCTAGTTGCTGAGTAGCCTCAGAACATGCAAGCGCCAGCCAATGAATCGTGCTCTCACGACAATCACGTCGTTAAACTTAAATAGGTTAACATCACTCTAAGTTTGCCTTCAAGCAAGGAAAACGATGATTTGAAGACATCTGTTTCGTTGGAAGGGCAAGGGGTAGCAACAGGACAACACAGAGACAGGCCCGATGGCAGGGCTGTTATGAAAGTATTAAAATATGGGATATTCTACGGGAAAACATTAAAACGGCAAGACAGCGGGGGGAAGTTAAAATACGTGAGAAACACAGAAAAAGTTGGCATGCATTGTTTCGGTCCCCGTGCACAGGGATTATCTGTCGTATTATTAATCACATATGATTATTTGTGAAATTGTGCAAACAGGCGCAACACATTTGAAAAGGAAGGACTGGTAGCATGCAAGCTCACGGGAAAGATTGATTTAAGAACGTTATCACAGTGTGTGGCTGTGGTTGCAGTGTCTCACTGGGAAAATACAAATTAAAGTCGCGTGATCCCACGCACGGACCACGAGTGACACTGGCCAAGTCGAAGCACTGCCCACTGTACCACCTAAACGCAAAGCATCCCTTAGCTAATGCGGAAGATGCCGGGCCAAGCACTGATGTAGCGCAAGGGAAGAGTCGTCGTCAAGCTACTATGTTTGAGGGCAACCGAGGCAAGCCCGTCAGCACAGCTCTATCAGCCAAGCTAACTAATCTCCTCGCTCAGTGGATTGCCACCAGCTGCCGGCCCATCAGCGTGGTTGAAGATAATTAGCACTATTGGAACAGACAGCGCTCCTAATATGGTGGCAGCAGTGGATACTGCCATTCGAGCATTTGCCCTGTGTTGCGCATGTTGTACAGAGAGCTATTGTAATGTCACTTTGGGAAGGTGGTTTTGATGGTGCACTGGCCAAGTGCCGTAAAGTGGTTGGACATTTCAAACACAGTCCGGCCAACTCAGACGAGCTGAATGTCCAGCAAGCCTCCCTTGGACAAGTTCAGGAGCCACTTGTGCAAGATGTTCCAACACGGTGGAATTCCACCCTTGAGATGATCAAGCGCGTGAGGCGCAACAGAGACTCACTGCACACAACGCTGTCTCAGCAGAAGCACAATCTGAGGGGTATTTCACAAAGGCAGAATTAAGACATCCAAGTGATAAAGCGAGGTTTGACATAGCGTTGTCTCGTCATCCTAGCTCAACTCGTTTCACTAATGCCAATCCAGGATGAGTAGTAGCGACTATGTCAAGCCAGGTGTAAGTAATTCAGGATGTGTGCGCATTCTTGTTTCTGCTCCCAAGTGCCCACGGTTGGAATAAAAAAATCATTCACACAAAGTGAACAACGGCTTTTGATATAGACTAACAATTAAGTAAAGTTGTCCTTTTTGGAATGGGGAATCATGGCTATTTCTGTAAAACAGCAGGAGTAGGCGTGGTAGACCAACTGAATGCAAATTTACGTATGCACCCACGTGTGAGTGCTTCCTTGTCTCGGCACGCAACGTCAATAAGTAAGCGCTTGCCACTGAAAATATGCACATAGTATGATATATTAATATTGTAGTTGAAAATACCTTTGAAAACTTGCCCCTCCACTCCCAATCAACTACAGTAGGCCCTAGGCTATTCATCAAACGTCTATCAATAAAATAAGCAAACAATGAGTACCTAGGCATATGTTAAAGGAACCGTATGTAAGATTGTGGCCAAAACTGGTACTGCAATCACTTTCAAATTACTGTAGAGCGAGCGGTGAATCCTCCCCCTCCCCCCTGACTAGCAGAACTGTCATCATGGAGGGTGGCGCATCAGGCCAAAACGCAACATGACAACATCAACATCAGTTGAGGGCTGCAACTTCACTTTTTAAATGACAATATCCTGGCGGGACTACTGTTGTCAGTGATATAAGTATTTAAAATGAATATGATTTCTTAATGTCTAGTGACATATCAGGGCCATTTTATGATTAATAGAAATATATTTCTTACATACGGTTCCTTTAATAATTATAAGGCTATCACAATTAAAATAATAACCATATGGTAGTAGGCAGACAATCTGTTTTGTTTTCCGAGCAAATGCATTTCGCAAATAGTTTATAAATGGAATAAAGCTCCTTAAAAATTAGCATGGAGGTCTGATGTGAATGACAGCTAGCAGAACCAATAAGACAACATAATTACCATTAGAATTAACTTAGCTTGGCTGTTAGCCTGGTCGGGACCAGGCTAGGTGCAGAAAATAAATCCCCATGGTAACTTATGTGCCATCGCTTTTGTGAAACCATGTCAAGGCTGAATTCATCCAGGATGACCTGAAAATCCCAGCTTAATCCCTTATCTAGGTTTTGTGAAATACCCCTTCTGGCCTTCCCAACAAATGCTGAATATGAGAAGTTGGCAAAGCTAGAGAAACTGCTGGAGCCATGCAGGTATGGTCTACAAAGATAGCGTGTTCATGAATTGGCATACAAGTTCTTTTAAATGTCACTTTGTATTTAAGAAACACGTGCCCTTAAATGTAATGTGATTAAGAGCTTTAAAAAAATGGTGGGGATAAGTATGTATCCTGCTGTCAGGATCAGTTCCTGTTCTGTCTTGTCTTGTTCTCCCCGTCTAATGTTTTTCCATCATGTCTGCTCCTCTTGTCTTCCTGTTTGCTTTGTTTTCTTCCTGTGTCTTGTGCCATGTGCTCCTTTGTTTGTTTGCCATGTGTCTCTGTTCCATGTGCCTGTGTCTCCGCCCCTCACCTGATCCTTGTTAATTTAATTATGGTTTCCACCTGTGTCTTGTTCCTTGTTCACCTGTGCCCTGTTAACCCCTGTGTATTTAAACCCTTTGTCTTCCCTCAGTTCCCTGTTGGGCATTGATGTTGTTTGCTGTAGTGTTTAATTCAGATTAAAGATTGTTGTTTGTGCTAAGTTTACCTAAGATGGATGGATAAATAATTAATTGATCGCCAAGGGGAAATTCAAGCTGGTTTCATCCAACCAGTGATCACTATTAAGATTACTGAATTGTATTTTGTGTATGTCTAAGTATTTTTCGTAATTAATGCAGATATTTTCATAAACATGAGAAAACACTTTGGTGAATTGGATTCTCTGGAAGACTAATAGCCTAGAAATCTAGACGCACCCCTAGCGGACTAATCTAGCAACTCTCCGTTGGCTTGTGAGCTCCAGAAATCGAAACTTAATCAGGACATTGAAATCGTGTATAGAGTCGTTTGGTGGGCTTAACATAATGATTGATGGCAGAGTTGCAACGGTTTGGCTTGAATTCCCTGCTACTTGAAAACAAATATCCTATTGCGTGCAGAGGGAATTTGAAAGACAACTGATTATCCCGCCCCTCAGACTGAGCACTGTGAATGGTGAGTGCCCAGACCCTACATTTTAATGTGGGTCTGGCTCGCCAGGCTAGAAGACTAAAGCAACCGGGATAAATCTCTGCCTATTGATGTTCCGCTGAATTATAGCCAATCCTTGCCTGTGGATGCACCACCAGTCCCACCTCCATATCAGTCGTCGTCACCACAAAGAGTATCCCCTCCAAGGTCCACTCCTCAGACATTAACACCCAGGTAAATGAAATGTGAATATTATTCTACCTTTTACTTGTCATTTAGCATCATTGCCTACCTCTCAAAGATCAAACTGACTATAATTTGAATTGTCTAAAGGTCACTCGCATCACTAATCTTTCACTCAATTATGAACATCTTGATTACTTGCATTTCACCAAAAATACAAAGTGCAATTTGTTGGCATACAACTGTGCTGATATGTTTATAGTTTTGAATATCATTTTTTGATGTCCCCTTTCTTTACACCTCTGCTGTATGACTCCTCATTGGACTTTACCACACAGTCAGTCATCTGATCAGTGCTCTTCATCCACATCCACAATGCCATCTCTTTGGTCTTCACCATGCCACCAGTCAGCTCCTAGGTCTACGCCACATGGGTCTACGTCATCTGTTCCGATTTCTGTGAGCGATTTTTGATTTGTGTGTGTAAGCTATTGGGTGTCTTAAATTACCCTTGGGATGAATAAAGTATCTATCTCTCTCTCCCCAGCGTTTTTCTACTAGGGCAAGGTCCTTTCATCATACATCTCCATGATCACCAGTGCCGCCTGCTCAATCCTCATTCTCTCCACCCAGATTCCAAGCCAGGTCTGACGCCTCAATTTTTCATTCAGGATTGGGCAATATGGGATGGACCAAATACCTTGTTCTCGTAAGTTCCTGTGTGGTTTCCATTTGCATATCAACTGCATTTTGGTCATGGTGGCTGTAATGACCATTTTCTCTGTTGCAGATATCTTTTTTTGCAATTGTTTGTTGCTTTAATATCTCAAAGTGTGGCTGCCGATACATTATGTTTACAATAAGGAACTTACTATCTTCTAAACATCACTGAAGGCAGTAGGTTGTGCAGGAGGATGGAAAACTAGACTGCATTCCAGATGCAATACAATGCACATTTTTGCTTTCCACAAACATGTCATTTCAATTTTACATAGGATACCTTTAAAGAAAGTAAGTGTTGTTGGAGTTTATGTATTTATTTATTTTTTCATCTTCATCTCAGCAGTTGAACTTTACATCCTTCAAATGCTGGAATATCTCAGACATCAACAACAGCAACTTATAGCTTTAGTGAACTCCCTGCCTGGAATCGACAACACCTACTGTCCTGAAGTGCCTGATGTCCAGTTTCCCCTTCACCACACTTGATGAAGTTTCAAACTTTGAAGACTGGCTGAAGGATCCTGTAAATTCCTCCAAGAAAAAAATCTAGTATGTGTTGGTGTGTGTGTGTTTTGTTCTTTTTTTTTTTTTGTCTTTTCTAAATTTTGTTTACCTGCAAGAGCTGGCATACTCATGATGCATACATACTAAAACAGTAAAACATTTTCGCCAATACTAGTTTTCATACATGAGGTTACACTAAACAACGTCCCAAACTGCTGCTGCGCTTATCCTCAAAGTGTTTTTCCCAATGCATATGCTGTAGACCTATAGCCTACTGTCAGTGATGTGAGAAGCGGGTTCTGTGTTGCATGCATTTTTCTGACACTTAGCTGCAAGCTCCCCTCCCCCACCCCCTTCTTTCACAAGCAGTGCAGCTTTCTGAAGGGGTGCTTTTTGAAGTTAATGTAACAAATGCCACCAATATGTTGTGTGGCAATAAAATTATCCAGGGTTTGCACAAGTAGCCTGAAGTCATTTAATGCGCTCATTATAAAGAAAGTTTAACGTGTCCTAAAAAAAGCTATCAATTAATCCCCAAACGTCTTATAAACAAGTCTTGCCAGGAGCCACACCTTGCAAAAAAATTATAAAAATAGACCTAGGCCTAATAATGGTTGGAATGGAAAGATACAAGTTATGTTTTAAAAACAAATGCTCCCGGCCCCGCAGAAGTTCAAAGTAGCCTACACCCAGCCTAATCCTAGGCTACTTCAGAACACCCAATCGACTGTTTGTAGTAGGCTAGGCTACAACTTCTATTAAATAAAAAGATTTCTAAAGGAAAAACGTTGCATCATTACTCCTGCCTGGAGTAATGATGCTAACTCGGGACTGCCTGAAAGTTGCAGACCTGTGCTGGAAATACGTGCATTAACCTGTCAGACAACGCTAGCTGCTTCGAGTAGGCCTATTGCGTAGGACTGCTGCCTACACTGGTTGCTGTTGCACAGCCTTGAGTGATCGAATTCGTTTTCCTTTGTCATATGAATGCTGTCATTCCCACGCTGGAGATGTCCACCGAACCAAAGACGTCCTGCGTCGTCAACTCCATAGCATCCTCCACCACTGGAAATGGCGACAGAAGAGCCACCACAGCATCCTGTGCACCGGATCAGCCACCACCTCCTCCATGCCACCAGCCACCCCCTCCCCCTACCGCCGACGCCTCGGCCCTCCAGTCCTCCGGCACTTCCCCTCCGACATCCACCACCGGGGGCAGTCCTGAGTCAGCAGCCTGGCCATGCGGCGCTGCAGCCCTTTGTCTAGCCGAAGCTAAAGCTACAGCGCCATTTTGACCATCAGCAACAGGCCCCTCCACCAGCTCTTCACCTGCACCGTGCTCCTGTGGCCCAGCAGAAACACCTCCCGAACTCACCACCTCCGCAAAGGACCTCTTCCGCGTTGGGCAGTCTCTGTAGAGGTGGCTGTCTTCCCCACACAAGTTACAGACCTTCGGATGCTCAGTCTTGTGCCACGTGCCCATCCCCGCCTACAGCACTTCTTCCCACCGCAGTCAGCCTTCGTATGGCCCCGAGTCCCACATCTTCTGCAATAAACTGGCTGGCCCGGGTACCACAGAAAGCCCCTGCCGATAGCCCCCAACCACCCAATATCCCTCCTCTGTCCATCCACATAACTGGTGTGTATGACATCCCACCGCACCTGCCCCTGCACCCCCGGCCCGACAGCGGGTGGAGGCACTCTCCTCTCCACCAGTCCCCTGTAAACACGTCGATGGTCCACCAGCACCTCACCATCTAACAACCAGGGCTCTGCCCTTAGGAGGCTTTCCACCCGGGTGGAGTGGGGCAGCTTCTCCCACGCCCAGGGGGTCCTGGCAGACAGGGCCAACAAAGACCTAAAGTCCAACCCCAACCAAAACCTGGCAAAATATGATGGCTCCCCATTCTCCCTGAAAATACCCTTAACCACCCCAACCTCAGTCATCCGTCACTAGGACGGTCAGGTCGCCTACATATAAAGACACCTTCACCTGCTCCCCCATCCGGCAGATGAACGCCACCAAGGCGCGGCTCCTGCCCCAAGCGTGCCGCCAGCGCCTCTATCGCCAAGACATAAAGGAGCGGCGACAAAGGGCACCCCTGCCTCACCCCACCCGCCTGCCGCATTGGGTCAGACAGGTGGCCGTTGACAACTTGGTACAACAGCCTGACCAAAACCATGGACCGGCACCCAAAATTCATCCTCTCCATGACTGAGACGAGGAAAGCGCGGCTCACCCGGTCGAACGCTTTCTCTTGATCAATCCCCAGCAAAGCTAGGGGCTAGCCACGCTCTCCCGCCCAGGCCATCACATCCCTGATCAAGACGTGGTTAAGGCTAGCCATCCGGCCACGCACTCCACACGTCTGGTCAAGGTGCACCACGTACGTAATAACGTACAGGAGCGGCGAGAAGGGACACTCCTGCCGCACCCCCCCGGCCTGCAGAAAAAAATGGGAGAGTACTCCATTTACCCCCACCCTATTCCCCGCACCCCTGTACAGCAACCTCAACCACCAGCTGGGAGGGTGTGGCCTCCAATCCTTGCTCTGACTCTGCCTGGGTGTTAGCTTTGCTCGTAGCCGCCCGGCTAGTTCCTGAAGCTGGCTGGAGGTTTCCCTCCAAAACTTCAGGGACCACCCCTTCCTCCATTTCGTCCTTCTCTTCCTGTTCTTGTTCTGGGCCATGCGGCCGGGCGGCCATTTTGGTAGCCTTTAGCTTGTTGGCAAAAAGCTAGGGCAATCTCTGTAGAGATGGGATGAAACTCCACAGAGGTTACACTTTCTGCCATTTGTGCAATCTTCGAAAAGATGCCCAATTTCTCTACACTTCCTGCATACAATTTCTTGGCACGCTTCGGCAAGGTGCCCAAGCTGGCTGCATTTGCGACACAGCTTAGGCATCCCTTGGTAGTGGATGTAGCCCCGGTTCTCTCCCAACACATAGACGTAATCTGATGGAGGCCTAGGTAACTGCTCGGGTCTTCCCATTGTTTAATGGGAACTCTCCACGAGCAGTTCCAAATGCCGTCCTCGTCCAAAACCTTAACTGGTGGGCTACGAACCGCGCAAAATCTAGCCAGCCATGTGCTAATGTCTTCTCCAGTCACAGTTTCATTGAACATTCAAACAATCACCACTTTCTGTGAGTTATCCAAAAGTTTCTCAACTTCAAACATGGAGAGCTGGTCTTTACAAGTCACAAACCGTTGCCAAAAACTATTGAGCAGTGAAGCAGAGCGAACGCTAACGTCAAACCCTTTGTTCCCAGGCAGAGTCACCAAACAATTCAATTCAAATGCATTAAAACCCAGCATTTGTTGGACAAACTTCCTTGAGAAGTCCAATATGGAACCCCAGCCGGAACCTCCCCCAGAATTTAGCCTGATGAACCCCCTCTCCCCCTGCCACCCCACACTGAAAGGCCACAAACAGAGCAGTGGCCCTCGCCGGCAAGCAAGGTACTGCCCTGCCCCCCTCTGCCACCTTCCGGTACATTACCTCCCTCGCCACCAGCTCCGTCCTCCCACTCCACAAAAACGCAAACGCTTCCCTCTCTAACCTCCTCCCCCAAATAAATGGCAAGACCACAGCCCGGTGGTTAAAGAGCGGCAGGATGTCTACCTGCACCGCCGGTTAAAGACCATCTCAGTCCCCCCACCCCAGATGAACCTAAACACCGCCCGCTCCAACACCACCCCCTGCCTAGGCGGCGGGGGAAACACATACCCCAAAGAGTTGAGCGTGCGCATGACATCCATCTTTACGACTAGGCACTTGCCAGCGAGGGCCAGAGCCCTGCCCCTCCACTTCGCCAGCCTAGCCACCAAATCCCCCCTTCCTGTTGCACAGGTGCCGATAGGTGACCGTTTACGGACACCCTGCTGACTGCCCCCGTATACAGGAGCCTGACCAACCCCTGAAAATAACCCCCAAACTTCATCCTATCGAACATCGAAAACAGGAAAGCGTGGCTCACCCTATCGAACGCCTTCTCTTGGTCCACCCCCAACAACGCCAAGGGCAAGCCACGCTCCTTCACCCAGGCTATAGCTGATCAGAACGTGGTTGAGGCTGGCCATCCTGCCCCTCACCCCACACATCTGATCCGGGTGCACGACAATGGGCATGACTGTGCCCAGCCATGTGGTAATTACCTTTGCCAGCAACTTATAGTCGGCGTTAAGGAGGGTGATGGGCCTCCAATTCAGCAAGGACAACCTATCACCCCTCTTGAAAAGTAGGGACACCTTCCCCTCCAACATAGCGAAGAGATCCCCATAGAATCTCTCCACCTCGGCCAACATACCAGCCGTGGTGGTCACAACCTCTGTCCCCACCCGCAACCCCTCCATGAACCCCCGCTGCTGCAGACACCGAACGGAGCGGAAAAACCACCCCGATGGCCTCTTGTCCAGTGTGGCCCGCCTCACCCCCGCCAGCAACATACGGTGCCTGGCCTGCGCCTCAAAGTGCCCCCGCAACTGAGCCTAGACCCCCTCGAAGGCGCCCCAGTCAAAGGCAGAACCACGCCCAATATCCCCCCACATCCGTTGCAGTTGGGCAGACAAAGCCTGCGCCTGATCAGCCCCCTGACCCGCTGCCACCCCTTCACAAAGCAAGCCGTCTTCTTCTTGATGTCCTCCCACCACATACCCCACTCCCCATAAAGCCCCCACAGGTTCCTCCACCCTTTATACATCCACCTAAACCAGTCACAAAAGGCCCCATCTTGCAGGAGCTCGACAGGAAACCTCACAAGGCCCCCTTCCAGTACCCCGGCCACCCACCCGCAAAACCACCCCAATCACAACATGATCAGACTGCCACGCCGGCAGGCTAAAGTAGGAGACACACTCCCACTGCGCACCAACCAGCAGTTAATCTATCCTCGATGCCATGCCGCGAGAATTACACCACGTGTATCCCGGCCCACCATCCCCCACCGCCCTAAAGGCATCTACAAGCCCATACACAGCAATAAGCCTATTGAGCTCCAGAGCCCCCTCCCCTGCCCTCCCTCTATCTAGAGAGATATTGAAATCCCCACCCAAAACCACCCCCCTACCCGTATGCAAAAGAGGCTCCAGGGAAGCCAGGAAATCAGCCCTGTCCTCCCGCCTCGCAGGACCATACACATTAATCAGTCTCATCCCCACCCCACACACAATCAACACACAACACCCGTCCAGGCAGCACACACACAGAAGACTCCACAGTAAAAAGCCCACCCCTGAACAGAATACCCACCCCATCCACATTACCCACCCCCCACACAGAATCCCCAACTTCCCAGTCCTTAGCAAGCACAGAAACATCCCCCATATCCCGTAAATGACATTCTTGCAAGAACATAAGATCAAACTTAACAGTCTGGAGAGAGGCAAAACAGGCCTTCCTCTGCAATACATTCTGCAACCCCCTGGCATTCAATGAACAACCAGTAAAATCAACATCATTACATCCCCCCATTAACATAATCCCATATGAAACAAAAAGCAAAACACAAAACCAAAACCGAACCCACTCACTGCCTCCCCCTTCCCCTGACTTAACCTCGTCAATTTATTTACTGCCTGCCGCATCACTGGCAACCCCCGCTCCCCCAGTCAAACCCCCCCGGGCTCCAACTCCTATCCCTCACCCCCCATGCCCGCTCCCTCCTACCCCCACCCCTCCCCAGAGGGCCCTTCCCCCAGACCCCCCTCAAGGTCCATGGCCTCAAAGTCCCAGTCCGCCCCCTCCGACCCAAAGCCAAGAGAGGCGTCCGGCGCCGTCAACGCCATGGCTTCAATTCCCCGTGGGACATGAGCGGGGGAGTCTCCTCACCATCATCCAGCAGCTCTTCCTCTGACCCAGAGCCTGCCATCCCTCATCCCCGCACATTCAAAGAACAAAACTTAAACCCCTCAGACATAATAAACAATAACAGTGAAACCCAAACTCAACGCTCACCACCACCCCCACCCGTCCCTTCCCTTGGCACCCAACTCCTGCTCCTAGAAGCAGGCAACTTACACGCCTTCTCCTCCATGTGGCACAGCACATATGCACCCGGAACACCCGGATCTCCCGAGTCGGCTGGAACCCTGGCCTCCGGCACCACCAGGAGGAGACCAAGCGGCGACCCCCGACCTGGAACTTCCTCCACTGCCGCAGTAATCCCTCCGACCACCGGATGGCGCTCCAACGAACTCCCCGAGCCATGCGGCCCGGGCACTAGCCCAGCGCTAGTGCTAGCTCCAGCCCTCGCCACCTCGGCAAAACGACCTCCGACGCCCTGGACAGTCCCTGTAAAGATGGTCGCAAAATGGACAAAAGCATCCCTCAAACCAAAATCCCCACAGAGCTTCTCCAGCTCACCCGACCCAGCTCCCCTCGCATCTAAAGACACATTCAAATCCCCCCAAAAAAGATTACCCTAGTGGTCATCAAGAGTGGAGCCAACCCCTCAAAAAACCCCAACCTCCTACCCCGAACACTAGGCGCATACACATTCACCCACCTCACCCGCACTCCCCTCCACAACCCATAGACACACAAAACCCTCCCCGGCACTACACACACATTAGACTCCACTGTCACTGAGTTCCTGAACAGAATTCCCACCCCATCCTCCCTCACAGACCCCACTACCGATGCAGAATTCCCCTCCCTCCAATCCCCAGCAAACCTGAAAGTTGCATTCCTGCAAAAAGAAAACGTCAGCAGGTACAGACTTAAAAAAAAAAAAAAAACCACAGCCCTTCTTTTCAGGCAATCCTCCAAGCCCCACACATTTACAGATGGCACTGTTAACCCCCCATAACAAAACCCAGAAAACAGTAAGCAAACCCACTCCCCAAACACACAGAAAATAAAAAGACCAACATACAGTGGGCAGTGCTTCGACTTGGCCAGCTTCACTCGCGGTCCACACGTGGGATCACGTGACTTTAATTTGTATTTTTCCAGTGAGACGCTGCAACAACCCAAACAACCGGTAGATGGCTCAAGTGAGCAGGGTGTCTCGTAAAAAGAAATGGAGCCTGGAAAACCCTACACAGACTTCACTAGACTTTAGCAGACTGGTTTAGAAATAATTTAATAGCCAGAAATATGCCTGCCCTGCCCTAATAAAGAAATATTTGGTGAACTGCGAGTGAATCCCGTTTGCAGCCGTAAAAGAAACGCAGGACAAATTAAACATTCTGGTTTTCTCCGAATGCAACGATGATAGACAGACATCATTTGGACAAAATATAGAGCAGGGGTCTCAAACACCCGGCCCGCGGGCCAAATCCGGCCCGCGTCCTGCCCAATTCGCCCCACCAATGACGTATGACAAAAATAATAATGTAATCCGCCCTTGAGGCTATTAATTGCGACAAACAACGATACTGATTAAAATAGACGATAGATCCAGGTACGGTGACAAATCTCATTTGTAGGCCTACTCTGCTCCACTATGTGCAAGACATCCAGAGCTTGATTCAAACCCAAAATCGCTGCGCAAAGTTTTCAGGAAATACTTGTATTACACGCGAGAAACACAGACGTGCATTTGTAATGACGCGGAAGCGATGCAGGCCATAGTGTTGCAGAAATTGAAGCAGAAATAGGCCTACACCAAATGTTGAAAAACGTTCACGTGTGATGAAGTCTTAGGTAAGCTATGTTATTCACCTATTCTAATTCTGAAGGAGAATATCCTTTTGGAGATTATGATCGATCGTCTATGACCGTGATGGTCAAGGTGCGTCTGTGAAATGGAGGTGCGTGTATACAACGGTGTCCACTAAGCATACCATGCTTGTTTCGACCCTCTGCCCAACATAGCTTGGAGGTTGCAGTGGTAATCGTGATGATTAGTGTCCGTAATGGATGTGGTACAGACAGAAGGGCTAGTAGAAATAGGGCTCTAAAGAACTACAGTCACCCGCAATATGATGCGAACTTCTGGGTACTGCAGATTACCTGCGATAGGAACTGTTTGACCAGAATACTTTATTGTAGGCCTATATTGTAGTAATCTATTACTAAACCACAACATCTTAGGTGTTGGTATACATCTTAGGTGTTTTCCTGTTAATTTATGTGGGTAATATGAAAAAAGTAAAGTAAACCTGCTTAAATATGTTCATCCAGTATTTACTAAAAGGTGCATAATTTGAGGTGCTTGCCATCCAGTGACAAATTAGATGGGTAAATTTACCCCCTTCATAAACTTTTGTTTTACTCAGATTTTTACATTTACAGTAGGACTTTATCTCTGACCACTTTCAAGCCATGGCCTTTTGAAATGTTGATATGGTGTTGCTTTCTTAACCCTGATGCCTAGTTTGCCAGGTAGAGGAAATATTTTTATTTGGTGTGAAACACACAAACATACCTGTTTTTATGTTTTTCATTTTTCTGTTTGCAGTTTTGTGTGGTATTTGAAAAAAAGAACATTGCATTTTCAGAAATAGCCGGCCCTCCAATCAGATGACGTTGAGACAAAGAATTGGCCCCCAGCTCATTTGAGTTTGAGACCCCTGATATAGAGCATATTAACCTCCGTTGCTCAGCCAAATGCCTTCCTGTTACGTCCTGTTATCACGGAGTTACAGGCGATAAACAATTTTTGATGGTCACAAGTTTACTTCATTAGCAGTTTATTTATTTTTATTATTAAAGAGTGTTTTTCATTTAAGTGCTCTCCCCAATCCCAGACGTTCACATTGCATGTTTGTTTGTAATGGATGCAACCGCGAGATAGGCTATGCGTTTGACAATGAGTTGTTAACAGACATGAACCAAGACATATAGCCCAGCAGCAATCTAGGGAGTGTTTGTTATTTATTGAAGGGGCCACCGGAGGAATTTTGAGTGCTTCAGTTGGAAGTTGCATGACCCTCTCTTGCCTGCTAGAAATTGTTCAATGACCCTCCGACAGAATTGTTAAAAAAGACATGACCCTCCCCTGCCAATTGTCGCTGTCATCCGCCCGCGCCACAGCCACACACTGTGATAACGTTCTTAAATCAATCTTTCCCGTGAGCTTGCATGCTACCAGTCTTTCCTTTTCAAATGTGTTGCGCCTGTTTGCACAATTTCACTAATAATCATATGTGATTAATAATATGACAAATAATCCCTGTGCACGGGGACCGAAACAATGCATGCCAACTTTTTCCATGTTTCTCACGTATTTTAACTTTCCCCCGCTGTCTTGCCGTTTTAATGTTTTCCCGTAGAATATCCCATATTTTAAAGGGAAACTTGGCAGGATTTCCCCCTCTGCTGGAGAAATTGTGCATTATGCTATTTCAAACTGTGGGAAAAGGTAACGATAAAGCACATGGATTTGTTTACAAGCTAGCGAACGGTTAGCATAAGTTTGGCAGAACTATGTGGATGTTACAAGGTAAAAACACGATTTAAAACTAGTTTCTTGTTTCTCACTTCTCTTTCGGGACGGTAGTCTCAATGTTGCAAGGTTGGTTTTTCGCCTGAAGGCGCTTAGCGGCGGGGAAAGTCACCATTTTCACGGAACAGGTCATTTAACCATTCAAATGATTTCAAAGCGGGTTTATTACGTTGAAATAGTTGCCAAGTTCCCCTTTAATACTCTCATAACAGCCCTGCCATCGGGCCTGTCTCTGTGTTGCCCTGTTGCTACCCCTTGCCCTTCCAACGAAACAGATGTCTTCAAATCATCGTTTTCCTTGCTTGAAGGCGAACTTAGTGATGTTAACCTATTTAAGTTTAAACGTGATTGTCGTGGAGAGCACGATTCATTGGCTTGCATATTCGCCTTATGTCTCGTGCGCACCTGAGGCTACTCAGCTGCAAGAGAAATAATTTCCCTGTTTGTATGTTCACTGCAAGTTGGCCTACCATAACTTACCAACTCTGCACTGTAGACCCTAACTGGCTATTTATATTTTTCTGTGAAATAAGCAAATGTAGGCTATTTGTTCAACTTTATGAAGCAGAATTACGCATAGGCTACTTGGAACATAATGCATTTGACAAAGGACAGATGTATGTTGCTAGTGACAAAATATTAACTTTCAGTGTTTTACGATGTCTTTGTCATGGGGAAGTGTTTTTCCCCATGCATTTATTCTAGGTTACTGTCAGTGACTGCCGTGAGAGAAGCGGGTTCTGTGTTTCGTTCATGTAAGTGACTGATGCGAGAGAAGCGGGGTCTGTGTTTTGTGTTGCGTTCATTATTTTCATTGGGCATACCGTGCCGTGCCGTCCACAGCTCTGACAAAGCCAAAATTACTCCTTTTGAAACAATGGGTGCAGGAAGCGCGTTTGTATGGTTATATTGCTTGACGGGGGGGGTCCCAAGCAGCTTTCAGCCATAAGGCTACTTTGAGAACATTTCAATTCACCCGACACTAATATTCAAAATGTTAACTATTTCGCCATAGCCTATAAAGCAGTTTAATTAAATGGAATGTTAGTTGTAAACAAACGAGCGACTTGGTGAGGCTTGGCCTCACAGATGCGCTCGTGCCTTAGATGGCAGGAAAAATCTTCACGATAGGCCTATTAACTAACCACCCGATTCCGTTGGCTGGGGAAGGGGGGCCATCAGACAATTATGCCCAGTTAATCCGGCCCTTCCCCAAAAAAAAAATCACACCTTCCCACCTCTGACAGCTTAAAAGAAGTCAAGAGGACTCCTTACTCACAGACCTATTCACAAACCTGCGGTTTTGAAATCCTATGCAGCTACAGGAGCTTCCAATCGCGAGGAAGCAATTTTGCATTGTAGGCATAACTAACATGCAATAACGCCGCCAACAACAACCAAACTAGGCTAATCATTGTCAACATGTAAATTAAATGTAACATTATTGTGAATCAAATTAAAATGTTCTCTTTTGCAAACGTAGGCATAGTAACAGAATAATTTAATATTGTTACAAAGATAGAACATCAATCCGTATGTTTCATTAGGCTATGAGGCTATTTGTTTTGCCTTGATTCATTTAGGCTAGGCCTTTTTATTCAAGGCTAAAAGTAGCTCCTAACTGGCGAATTTAGGAGCAACTGCTAAAAATAATGGGCGTGTCACTCCTAACTTTAGGACTCCTAATTTTTTCACAAAAAGTAATTCACGAAGCATTTTAGACCTAAAAGTAGCACCTAAGTCTGGGACAGCTTAAGTCGAGAGGACTCCTAACTCACTAAGACCTATTCATAAACAGCTTTTTTGTGGCATTTTACGTTGCGATGTTTTGAAATGCGTAGCCTATGCGCAACAGGAGCTTCCAATCGCGAGGGAACAATTTTGCATTCATAAAAGGGATGCAATAATGCTAGCCTGGTGTTACCATCCTACGTACTTCCGGCCAAAATTTGATTTCAGCCTCGCACGTAGTCTGGCCCAACCGACAGTATGCGGTTCGCGTACGACCGCGCCAATCAGCGAACAGTTGAGTGATGTCGCGGAACTTGCCTGCCGAGTTGCTTGTAGTCCAGCTAAGCTTGTAGTTCAAAAGCATAGCAACAATGGCGACGGAGGAAGAGACGCTAGAAGCTATCCGCGAAGTTGTCTCAACTCTCGAGGGCATCACGCAATTAAAGCAGGAACAAGAGGCTTGTCTTGTCAATTTTATAAATGGCAAGGACGTCTTATAACTTTCCTTCCAACTGGCTTTGGGAAAAGTTTGATTTATCAGATGGTGGTAGCTAAACCTAAACGCACAAGTGCAGGCTACTACATGCATCACTACTTATCATGTTTTCAAATAAACGTTTGCTGCTCGTTATTCTCCCCCCTACTCTCAAATTACCTTAAAAAAATCAATGCGGCCTACTTAAGGAATGGAATGTTAGCTACTAGCTATCCTACCGAGCGGGGCTCAAGGCGAGGCGGTGTGTCTTGACGTGAGCTAGCCGGTTACCGAGCAGAGCTCAAGACAAGGCTGCTGTGATTGTGCTTGACTGGGACTAGCGGTTACCAAACTGGGCTCAAGGCAAAACGCTCCGTGTTTTGTGTTTGACAGAGGCTAGCCTGTGGCCGAGCTGGGCTCCAGGCGAGGCTACCGTGCTTGTGGACAGTAACGTTAGCCAGTCACAGAGCATGGCTCAAGGTAGGCTGCGTTGTTTTATGCCGAGGCAAGTTCCAGGTTAAATAACACGTAGGTTGTCAGTACAATCCAACTTATCCGAGAGTGTAGTCTGAACAGCCCGTGGAGAACGAAGTAAGCTCCGACGAAGTCACCGGGCTGCGTAGAACAACAATCGTCTGATAAGCGGCGAGAAGAGAAGAGGGAAAACTGGCGTGTGACAAGAGCTGATAATAATCTCGGCGACATGATGCTTTTGGTATACAACTCTCGGTCTGTGGCTGGCGCAAGTTAGAGATATATCCACTACGAAGAGACTGTCCTAGCGGTCAGGTAGCCTGCATACTAGCCAGCGGTCTGTTTACTACTGAGAGCTGAAGAGCCTGAAGCGGAAGTGGTAAGCGTAAAAGCCTGAACTCCGGTGCACAGCATACGTCATAACCAATCAGCAACGTTTGGTAAAAGGAACTCCAATGATTTTAAACCTCAAAATAAGCATCCGCCCAGATTATTATTACTTTGTTCCAGACTGTATGACGAAGAGAAACATAGTCACAGGCGGTAAAAACCAGGCTACAATAACGCCACCAACAACAACCAAAACTACTCATTGTTAACATGTAAATGAAATGTAACGTTTCATTGTGAATCAAATTAAAATGTTCTCCTCTTTGCAAACGCAGCCTAGGCATATGGTGACAGATTAATTTAATAATGTTGCAAAACTGCATCAATCCATAGGCCTATGTTTCATTAGGCTACTAGGCTATTTGTTTTGCCTTACTCTATTCATTTAGGCTAGGCCTTTTTATTCAGTTATTAATCATCTTCCGTCCTTCGCACTAGCCTACTTGTGTAGCGCACGCATTCTCCGGCCTGTCACCTGTCAGTCATCATCGGAAGAGAGGTGTTTGGAATTCCCGCGTTACAATTGTCAGCCAATCAAGGTGGTCACTTCAGTCAAGCTCGTGCATGAGTAATGACGTCATCCATAGCCACGAAGACTCACTCCTAGTTTAGGAGTTGTCTGAAAGGCTTTGTGAATAACTTTTAAGAGAAAACTCCAATCTAAAATCTTTAATTGCGATTTAGGAGTAGCCTACTCCTAGTAGTAAGATAAAAGCCTTTGTGAATAGCCTACGGCCCCAGTTATTCATCATCTTCCGTCCTTGTGTAGCGCACGCATTCTGAGACCTGTCACCTGTAACTCATCATCGTAAGGGAGGTGTTTGGAATCATGCCCGCGTTACAATCATCAGCCAATCAAGGTGGTCACGCTTGCCCATTTACCCAAATTAATGGTTGAATATTACTGATGATCATTGTTATTTAACTTTTTAACACTGTTCTGGTCAAAAATGACCCATTTACACATTCCCTGTACCATAAATGGCATTTTTCATCAGATTGCCTCAAGATCTTATGATATCCTTCACAAAAGGCTTTTGAACACATAGAATTTATTTTGACTACTTTCTTTGAATTTTGAGTGATTTATTCAACGTAGAAACACTTTTTTTGTTTACGGTCAAAAATGACCGCCATAGGAAGTGAATGGGAAAGAGTATAATTTTCATCCAGGAGATAAGACATCTCCTTACACACACTCCTACAACTTACCACCAATGTTCCCACACACATGCACACACAGAAGCACACACAAACAGACACACATACAGTACAGTACGGAGGGTCATTGAGGGAAGCCCTCATTTTCAATGAAGCCGAGATTACAGAAGCGAAGCAAAGCGCTCCACAAACAAGACAACATTCGAGGCCTTCTGTTGAAGAATTTTATATAAAGCCTGCGCTAACAGTAATCCTCCTGCCCCTGATAGGCCTACCACAGCTGTGGATAGTGTGGAATGTTCAAGTAATAACACAATCCAATGTGTGTCTCAATTGTCCCCCGCTGACCACCTCACACATTTCTCTAGATTTTGCAACGAACTTAAATGACACAATGCCATAAAATATGCCAGTTTTAGGACACAGAATAATGTTTGTAATGATACCAGGTAGGCCAGGTATTGTTGAAGGTGCATGGTGAAGTGAAATTCTTACTTTGGAAAACAAACCATTTGCCGATATCATCGCCGATCATCAGAATATTGCAACAGATTCTGTGTTCTTGACTGCAGGTAACTTGTTAAGCCAGTGGTTCTCTAACTTTTATTTCATTCCCCACTTTGATCAAGGGGCATGACTGATGATAGTGGAGATAACGTGTTATCCCGAGGCTTTTGCAAGTCAGCATCTTCGACGGTAGTCTATTAAAATATCGTTTTCGATGTCCCAAGCGGAGAGCCATACTTTTATTGTTTTAACGATCTCTATGCTACTCACAAAAATGTAGGCATGGGGACATGATGAAGTAGGCTATCCAACTGTCGTGTGTTAAATTATTGTGATTGTGTTTGAAACCAGTGGTTTTCAAACATTATGCGTGACTCGGACATCTAACTAAATGCAACAGGCTCATATCGTCCTCGCATTCGCAAAATGAGGACCAGTGTTTTGTCAAATTGCAAATAGCTATTCGTTTTAACTATTTTTTTATGATAGTAGCCTATACAAAAAGCACTTCATACTATCTTTAATCTTGGAATATGGGGAGGGAAGTGGCGCGTCTGCAGTCAGCCAAATATGAATGTAATTCTGTGGCATAAAGCAGATGTATTTGTTTATTGTACAGAAAAATAAAAATGACATGTGAAGCAGTCAATTGACTACATTGCAGTCAAGAAGTAGGGCAAATTAAGACACTGTTTTGATTTGCGTAGTTGCGTTACCCCCAACACTGACAATAACATAGACAGCAAATGAAGATATTTTTTCGTTTTGTGGAGCGGCACCGGTAGGCTATCAAAAGCAGATTTTGATTTTCGCTACCACCGTGTAATCAAGCCTTAAGCCATACCCAAGTAGCCTTAATCGAGGTAATGTTTAATTATGATTTAATTTGTTATTGAATTCGTAGGCTGGGATTCCTCTCGGTAACAATTACGTTTAAAGGTAGCCTAGCCTCCTGCTTTTTCAGAAGGGACGGCAGTCAGGCTACTGACAGAGCGATGTACAGTGGCAGAGCGACGCACAGTGGCTGAAAGTGGTACTAAAGCTTCACGCCTCGTAATGCGCGACTGAAGTGGCCATTTGAAAGCGATGCCCACTGTAACACCCCACAGCCAAAGTCCAGTCTAATACATAAAGACTCATATCTAACTCATGATTTGCTGTTCAGACCATCACCTCCACGACCTCAGCCTCCTCCACCACCAGTTCCAGGGCCTGTCATTCCCGGAAGGCGGGGAAGGTCACGAACCGCTCCAGCGGCCTGCCGCAAAACCTGCTGCGGGCTCTGACTCTCCTGTGCTGACGTCTCACTGTCGCTGGAAACGGTCACCATTGCCGCCTCTGAGTCCTCCTCACCCGACTCAGCCACAGAAGACCCATCACCCGACGAGTCGAAGAGGACCGGCGACGAAATGGCCCCCATGGCCTCCTTGATCTTCATCTCCAGCATGGCGGGCCCCTTCGACGTGGAGCCCCCCTCCGCCCCTCCACTCACCACATCCACCTTCCCAATCACCTGGAGCTTCGCCGCACCTCCTAGACCACTCTCCGACTCCGTAGGCCGCTTCTCATCCCTCTGCGCCACCGCCGCTTCCAGCTCCATCTGCCCCAACTCCGACATCGGGATGGAACCCCACTCCACGGCTCCGCCGGCCCTCGTCTCTGCCCTCCGAACCACCAGGTGTCCCAGACGGCAGCAGCTCTCCATCCCGGCCCACCGCCAGGGGGGGCCCTCCCTCAGCCTCACGACTATGCTGCTCCCTTTGTTCTCGAGAAACCTCGAGGCACCGCCGACTCAATCACCTCCGACTCCACCCGCTGCCCATCTGGATCTGGGGAGAGGTCACCCTCCCCCTGCTCCTCAGCATCGCGCTGCTCCCCCGACAGAGGCCCATTATCCGCTCCCGACACCGCCTGCGCCTTCGGCGCAGTCGTCTCCCAGCCGTCCGCCTCCGAGACCTCCGGCGACCGGCGCTCTCCACCTTGGACTCCCCCATCTCGAAGTCACGCTGCTCCGCCCATGACAGGGACCCCGGCACAGGGCTCAGGCCTTCCACTTCGAAGCCCACATTGGAAATGAAGACAGAGCTATAAGGCGCACCCTCCTCCTGGTCCACCAGAGGGAGCTCTGAAGGCCATCCCGTGCCATGTGGCCGATCCCTTTGCGACCGAGCTAGTCAGGCTAGCTAGGCTAGGCAAGCCACCCATGCCTGCACAGACCTCTCTCCCCAGCTCCTGCTCCACCCGGCCGGCCTCCCCCCCAACAGACTGAAGGGAGGGGTGACCAGGTCTTGTGAAGGAATCGCCGCCACCACTTCGGCCTCCGGCGAAAGGATTCCATCGACTACAGCCGCCCCCACTGCTCCAGCCATCTCCGCAGCAGCCTGCACAGCAGGCCTCTCGGCTCTCTCCTCTTCAGGCCAGTCACGCCGGTCCTCGTCCCCCACCAGCACTGCAAACGTCCTCCTCCGGGATGGACACTCCCGGAAGAGGTGCTCGCCGCTCCCGCAAAGGCTGCAAGTCTTTGGAGCTGCACAGTCCCTGGCCTAGTGCCCCTGCGTCCCACACCGCCTTCAGCGCTCCCCCAAACAGTCCGCTTTCACATGCCCCCTCTGCCCACACCGCCTGCAATAAACAGGCTGCCCAGGGTAGCTCAGAAAGCTCCTATCAGGGCCCAGGCTAAAAACCCCAGGGGGATGCAGAAAGGACACAGGCTCCTCTGGATCCTCCTTAAACTTTACCATAAACTGTCTCTTGCCATTCCACACCCCCCTGGAGTTCACGCACTTCGAACCCCCTCCTCACAGTCCCACAGTATCTCAACAAAAATGTAGTCACCACCTCCATCGGCACCCAGGGATTGTACAAAGGGGTGAAAGCATGGCCAAACAAAGGAATTAGTGAAATGCCCCTCACCTGGTCTTCAGTGCGCCTCCTATTAAACTCTGCGGGAAAAAAAGGTGCAATCCGCCAACGTGTTAAAGCTGAAGTCCATAAATCCAACAGAAGAAAAATCTTGCAGGCAAAGTAACCGATCCAACGAAATCCCCATAAAATCCACCAAAACCGTATCCATCACGAACTCCGGAGTCACCCAGTCTCTTCACTTCCTCCAAGTCATCCATTACCAAACGCACCGTAAACTTCAACCGCGCCTGGCTGGCCGGCCCACTCCTTCATGATGTCGCCATCAACGCAATCGCTTGAAAGTAGATCCCACTTGATCTTAATCAAAAGGCCGAGAAGTGATGCCTCACAACTGTACGGGGTCTGCTGGGTGGGGGGTCCGCTTTTGCTTGTCCCCCACCCAGCCCCCCACCCAGCAGACCCCCCACACCACGCTTGACTTTGGACAGAAAGGTGCAGCACCGCCGAAGCAGAGCTTCCAAAAATACCGTAAACTCGGGGCTGTTCCCCTCCACGGAAATCTTTAGTAAAGGCGAAAGATTTGTACGAGATGAAGAGAAACCCGAGCGATGGCTGCCACAGGGCACGCTGGACGGAGGTTAAGAACGGCGGTAGTCATGGACATGAGGGTGACTCCAAGGTGCTGCCGCAGCCAAGGCGTGGCTTGCCTTGCCACTCAGTCTCTCCACCTCCCACACACATGCTCCAGTCACAACACAGGTTCATCCAGCTATTTAAAAAAAAAAGAGAAAAAGGGAGGGAAAACCCAAAAGGGGCCAAAAAGGGAGGTGGCACGGTTGGGCAAAAGACCTGGCAAGGACTCCTGTGTCTGTCAAGGAGGATTCCAAAGTCTGAGAGGTTCCGCTGGGTTCTTTTCTTCCACAATCAAAGGGATGTGCACCATTCCTGGAGTCACTGCAATACCGGGTCAATGCGTGGAGCGGAGAGAGCAAGCCCCTCTTCCGTCTCCCTGTTCCAAAAATCAGATTAATATATAGTCCTCGGGTAGAGGACATATCGGATATTAAACTGATAAGAACTATTTCTTTTTCTGTTTTAGTTTGTTTTATTACAAAAGCATTAAATCATTACATACAACCTAACACTCACAAGATACCCTTTATATGCCAACACAGATGTGTCAGTCATACATCAACAATTCAAGTACAAGTAAAAATGCTTCAAACATCCCCTCCCACCCCTCAGCCCCCACCACTTTACCTCATACCTCCCTCGCCCGCCTTTCCCGATGCAGGAGCTCAAAGTACGCAATGATTGTGCCCATGCTACCCCTAAAACGCCCAAACACCATCTCCGGCTCCAGTCTTGGCAGGCAAGACTGCATGCCCCCCCAACTGCCACCCCCACAAAGCCCTCTTCCCCTCTGTGACAACAGTCCAAACCCCCTGCCTATCAGCCCCCAACCCCCTAAGGCTCCTCCAAGACAGGACAAGCTCCCAGTTTAGCACGGCTGCCCAAGCCGCACTCCCTTCACCCCTCACCTGCCCCCAGAAACCCTGAGCCACTGGGCACTCCCAAAATGCATGGAAAATAGTCTCCACACCCCGATGGACACAACTGGGTAGTTCCCCACCCAAACCTGTGCGTCCTCTCTGACTGGCAAGCGTCTCAAAGCAGCCAGCTAGTTCAAATCCCTTCCCACCCCCCCAAAAAAACCCGAATGAATCAAGTCCCAGTCCACCACCCTCCCACCAGGGGAACCGGTGGTCGGAGCAGGCAACAACCCGCCAACATGGTGGCATACAGCCGCTTCTGATCCAGAAGGATCTCCCTGTCCAGGCAGGCAGGGCACGCTTTTACAGCATCGACCATCCTCCTGTAATGCCATGGCATGTCAGCCGACCACGGAACAGACACCGACAGGGGAAAGACCCTACGCAAAGTGAACCCCGCCCAAGGCCAGCAATTTCAGCGGCAGGCACGGCCCCCCCCTGTCCACAGGTTGGTAGATCAGGGCCCGCTGCACCAACTCAAGGCGACCTCCCCACAAAAACTCAAACAGGCAGCCCTCCAGCTGCTGGCACAGCTGCACAGGCGGGGGAAGCGTACGCCATGTGGTTCAAGGCCAGCACATCTGCCTTAATCACAAGCGCCCTCCCCGAGAGGAAAAGCTGTCGCCGGCCCTACCTAGCCAGTCTCAGCCTCACTTGGTCCAGCATGTCGGCCCAGTTCCTTGCAGCAACCCCCACCCCACCAAATGAAACCCCCAACACCTTCAAACGCGTTCCCACTTCGTACCGCGTCACCAAGGGGTCCTCCCGCAGCCACCGCCCCACCAGCAAGACCGAGGACTTACTGACATTTACTGCCACCCCTGACATGCGGCAGAACTCGTCCAAAATCCCATCCACCACTGCAAATTCCCCCGCCCCAGTAAGGAAGACGGTACAATCGTCCGCATACAGCGAGACTTTGCAAACCCTGCCCCCCCCCCAGGGACATGGCAACCCCGCAACCGTGGCTCCTGCCATAAAGCCGCCGCCAATGCCAACACATTCAGGAGAGGGGACAGAGGGCAGCCCTGCCTCACACCCCCCCTCTGCCTAACCTCCCCGGACAGGAACCCATTAATCCTGAACCGGCTCACGGCACCACTGTATAGCCTGCCGATCATAGCCCCAAACCCCAGCCGTTCCATGACCGCCAGCAGGAAGCCATGGCCGACTCGGTCAAAGGCCTTTTCCTGGTCTAGCCCCAGTAAAGCCAGTGGCACCCCCCGCAGGTCGGCCCAGCTAACCAAGTCCCTCGTCAGAGCCAGATTTAAACGGCACGACCGGCCCGGGACGCTACACGTCTGGTCCGGGCCCACAACCTGTGCCAACACCCACCCCAGGCGCACAGCTAACGCCCGGGCCAAGATCTTATAGTCTACTGAGAGGACTGTAATGGGCCTCCAATTAGCCAGGTCTCTCCGATCGCCCTTTTTGAAGAGAAGGGTGACATGCCCCGTCCGCATGGAGAGAGGATAGCCCCCCCCCCCTCCCCCGCCCGGAAGACCTGCAACAGGTCCTCCCCAATGACGTCCAAAAAGGAGGCGTAGAACTCCACTGTAAGCCCATCTCAATAAAATAAAAGTAATTTTAAGCAGATTTATCTTAAATTGTTGAGGAGGGAGCCTAGACATGTTAACAACTCACCTTAAGGATATTTTTACTTGTTTCAAGACTAATTATCAACCTGTTTTAAGAATGGAGCACAACTTATTAAGATAATGTAAGAATTGATAGAAAGATCTTTGGAATTGATTCAGAGTCAAGACACCTTAATATTAAACATTCAACATTTACTCTGGGACAACATGGAAACCTTTACACTCAATATGATTGGTTAAGAATAATTAATACACATTTATAGAATTAATGCAAATCTTTTATTTTCTTGGCAAAGCATATGCCAGGTCATGCTGGGCAAGGGTATCGCCACATACAGATATTACTGCACCATATATAGTTTCACCATTCCCAATTTTGACACCATTGTAGAGTTCCCTTAAATCCTTTTCTATACGTTCCAAAATAACATCAACACCAACCTCTGTAATGTCCTTCGCTTTAGCGATAGCAAGTAGTCGTATAGCAGCCAGTTTTGACCTAAACTTGGGGTCTATGTTTCCTAGTGTATAATAAAACATAAGTAACTTGTTCACAGAGGTATGCGGTCCAAGAGGGTTACACAGTTCTCTCATCAGAGTACAATATCAACTGTAAAGCATTAGTCTTCATTGAAAATAATGGATGAGTTTTGAAAAGGCTATCATCCACAATGTCATAGAGAAATCCATCTTTGTTGCAATTTTCTGGAGGAGTACTGGCCATACTGAGAATTCTTGGGTTGGACAACAGCTGCTCTAGACTCTTGATGAGGGGAACATAGAAAAAAACCTTGTTTTTCATTTCAAGAACCCTTGAAGAACCTCTCTTAACTCTACACAGTCTTTGTGATATTATGACCTCCTCAGGCTCAACTGGAGTAAAAAGTTCCTTAAGAAACCAATCAAATTCTTACTTGTAACTTAGGAGTTTTTTTTTAAGTAGCCTAAATCTTTCAATCTTGGTTACAAAGTTGTAAATCTTGAATTTCCCCTTGGGGATCAATAAAGTATTTATCTCTATCTATCTATCTGAAATTGTAAGCTTAAGTAAATGCTTAATTATTAACCACACTGATAAACTGTATGTATGTATATTTCCCAATGTACATCCAAGAAAATAAAATAATCTACTGATGTTGTGTGTTTATGTTCAGCCCACAGAGGACCCCGACACATTCTTGAACAGAAGGCCACTTGCCACACCTCTCCTTTTGGTGGATGAAAACAAAGACTCCTTTCTCTGCCTAGGAACAGAAGCGATATCGTTTCCCAAAAGGTGCTTAGGGGATGCAGCATTATACATAATTGCCTACTACTATGCACTACACATGACCTATCCGAAATGTGTGGCCACTGTTCTGTCGATGTTACAAACAGAGGTCCTGGAGGACTCCATCTATGATAAGGATGCCACACCGTCTTTCAAAAGAGCGAGGGCTGACTGGAAGGCCTTTCTTGAGTAGTTGTGTAATGCAGCATCCCCTAAGAGACACACACACCTACACACATCTGACTATGACCCTCTAATGTGTGTGTATTAAGTTTAGTTTTGAGCTTCCAGTTTCAACAAAATGTTCAAAATTAGACTAAAAAGAAGGTCTGTTGTAGACCAGTGAAGTTGTTTTATTTTTATTTTGTTTTGTTTGTGAATGTCCAATGTAATATTGATTTACTTTTCTTGAATATCAAATGATAGATTAAAAAAAAAAAAAACCTCGCCCACCACACCCTTATGCTGAAAGTCCCCCACAGCCAAGCGACACTGAAAAGCAGTGAACATCGCCAATGCCTTCACAGGGACACACGCAACACCCCGACCACCCCTCCCTGGTTTTTTTTTTTTCGGCCCCTTTTGGGTTTTCCAGCCCTTTTTCTCTTTTTTTTTTTAGACTAAAATTTTATTTTTTAATTTTCTTATTGCTGTACAGGCAACAGAGTTAAAACAAAACACCTTACACCTGTATTTTGTCATTATGCCCAGAAATGCAGAAAGGTTTGTGCTTTGTTTAGGTTGTGTGCTTTGCAAAAAAATACAAGTTTTGCATTAAATCTATGTGTATCGGTTTCAATCTCAGGTAGAAGGGATGCCATCATGCAAGGTGTTAAGACCGTGGTAACGGTCATCATTCGGTCTCATAGATCCATAGTTATGTACATTACTCTACATTATGGTATAGTATACCTAAACTAGACAATTTCTTAAAACAAGACTTCCTAATCTAAGCATTAGGACTAGGTGACGGGTAATAATTATGAACTTATGAGATTTTTTTTAATGCAATTAATACAAGCAAATTCATCTTGTTTTCATCCTCTTGAGCAAGCTTGCACTAACCCAGTTGATTTCTAAGTAATTTTTCTCCATAACAAGAAAAAATATCTTAAAATTAGACAAATAAATCCTAACAAGAACACTAAATACAAGTATTTCCTACTCAAAATAAGATTTTGAGCTGTCTTGTTCCTCAGGTATTTTTTCCTTGAAAATTTAGAAGTAGCACAACAAATACAGACAACTGATCTGAGCGTTAACCCCAGTGTTTTGGAATCATTATTTTTTTCTAGTGGCTCTTGATGAATCTGAGAAGGATCCCAGGACAAAAATACTAGCCACAATAAATGAATGCAAGCAGTGCAAGACTGCTGAGCATCCTGCTCTGGCTAGTCGATCTGAGCAAAATATTAAGAGATTTTGTCAGGAATCGGGGTGTAGTTGCGAAAAAGTCAAGACATTCGCCCAGTGTTTTAAATGTTTTTTTACTTTTTTTTTTACTTTACTGTCACTTTCTATGAACCCAGTGTTCATGAAGCATTATAAACACATTCATAAAGGGTTTTAATGTATTCATAAAGTCTAATAACTAATGTCATTATTGTTCATAATTGTTTATACATTCTACATTCTCATAATTCTCTTATTTTCACCGGAAAAAAATTGGCTTTAAAAATGCATTGGTGACTTATCAGGCAGCAGCCAAAAAGCCAGAGCCAAACATTTCTCTGACATTAAATAAGCATTCTCATAGACCCCAAAATCTGTTAGGCACCATAAACTCTATTATCAACCCCCGCTTATCTCCAGAGGCTGAAGCATCCACTGTCATCTGCAAGAGGTTCTTAAAGTTTTTTAATGACAAAATTGAAAACATTACTTATAAGTTAAAGCCCCACCCATAGTCCGAAAGCATTCAATTAGCCTAATAAGGCCTAATACAATCAATTAGCCCAATGAGGCAATCAGGTCTATAGGATTGGGGAATCCAACGTAATGAGCAAAGAAAAAAGTAAAAATACAAAGAACCAATAAAGAAAAAAACCTCTCCTTCAACGAGAGAACTTTAATCGAGGTCCAAGAGGACGTGCCGCGGCCACCGAGGGTGAGGCCCCAGCACTGAGACCGCTATCGAAGAAGAGATATCCTCGGTAATCAACCTTTCTGATACGCCTCTCTCCAACGAGCAACTGTCTGTATTGTCTAAGGGTATGTCCTTTGTACCCACTCATACCTCCAGCCTGTTGAACACTAGAGTGGATTTATTTTACCGCAATTTACACTTAAAGACGTTTTATCACAAGTCGGTACACAATTATGCTTGATCCGCGACGAGTGTCAACTCTGACATTACTCCTGACAGCACACCTCATAATTCAGCATTTTTTGACAGCACTACCAGCACTGACTCGAACCCTTTGTTTAGAGCTAAATCCTTGTTTACACCTATGGTATTGAATCCTTCTCTTGTCGCCTTTTGTAAGAAAGTGCAGATGTACAGAAATTCTTTGCCTGGTCCAGACCCACACAGAAATCTAATTTGATAAGTGAAATTAAGGAGCTCTCTATGATTGATGATATATGTATCCACCCTGTTAATAAGGGTAGGGCTGTAGAGGTTTTGTCTAAAGACATGTATATCCTAGAGGCGACAAAACAACTAGAAACCAAACACTATGAAAGAGTTCGAAGTAATCCTTTGTCTGAACTGACCAATATTTTGCATAACATTTTAACCCATGCCAAAAATTCAGAATGGATTACTGAGAGTGAAATGAAATATATGACAGTTGAACACCCCGTCTTGGCTACATTTTATTTACTTCCTAAAGTACATAAACCTCCTTTTGATAACCCCCCTGGGCGACCCATTATTTCGGGTAATGTTACACTTACTGAACCAGCGTCCAAGTTTGTTGATTCTTTCATTAAAGGATAATTCCGGTATTTAGCACTTTGAGCCAAGGCTGATATCCCCACCCTTTCAACTGTATACAGTATTACATCTTGCTTGTGTTTGTTGAGGGGTCCACGACCCCTGGCACCCTTGACAGGGACAACAAGGAAGCGACCCCCCCCCCCCCCCCCCCCCACATAGCCATGTTCTACTGCCTTCATTGTATTCTTACTGTTCTGTTTTTATTCTTTTTACTCCTTTATGTTTTTATTTTTTATCCTTATATGTTAAGTGAATGTTGTACTTGCGAGCAAAGATTAACCGGAGTCAAATTCCTTGTTTGTGTACGCTAACCTAGCCAATAAAGCTGATTCTGATTAAAACTAATTTTTGAAATAAATTATTTTGTGTATCTTTTTTACATAACATTTTCCATTGCTAATGGCATACACAGTAATCTAGCATACTTTCATTAAATAAATCAATTCAAGCTAAAATGTAAGTCTATAATTAGGCTATACTGAGCCTGATCTATTTGTACCAGATATTTTCTTACCTTTTAGAAAAATGTCACCTGGGGTAAAACTCCCCCTGCATCCCTGATTTGCATTTGTATAGCTCACAGCATTTTCATTTACATGTTAAGGCCTCCCCAAGAATTAGGAGGGGGGTCATGGGGGGACAACTACCAAGCAAGGCCCACGTCAATTTCTATTTCTAATTTAAATTTCTGACAATTCATGGCAGTTTTCAGCGTTGCCTGCAAATTGCCGTGAACAGCCGTTAACCTGAACTTCCACGACAATCTACAGTGCCGCATACTGACGAAAATCACACTTTTCATGCAGTGTTATCTGACACAAGATTCCACACAACTTCTTGTTGTACTTGACCATGGTCATCTCTAAACTGGACTATTGTAATTCACTATTAGCTGGCTTACCCGCTTGTGTAATAAGATCATTACAGCAGAATGCTGGAGCACGCCTGGTCTTCAATCAGCCAAAGAGGACACATGTAACTCCTCTCCTAGTTACTCTCCATTGGCTCCCTATAGTAGCCAGAATTAAATTTAAATCTCTCACTTTGGCCTATAGGACACTGACTGGATCTGCTCCTAGTTATTTTAATTCAATAATCAAGCCTTACATCCCCAACCGCCCACTGCGGTCTTCTGACAAGGGTGGCCGCGGGTCCTTAAAAAGTCTTAAAATCTCTTTTCTCAAAAAAAGAATAACATAAGTGTAATGAGCTATTCATTGTCGAAGGTGCATGGTGAAGTGAAAGTCACTTACTTTGGAAAACAAACATTTGCCGATATCATTGGATGGGGGATAGTCCTACTTTTTTATTTTTTACGTAGCCTACAATGGCCAGTTCAGACAAAGTCGAAATTACTCATTTTGAAACAATGAGTGAGCAGGCCGCGCATTTGTATGGTTTGACTTAAATCCCAGAGAGTAGGCTACCGCACCCCACAGTGATGGCCCTAACGGTCTTACGCGTTCAGTGTGGGGTATAAACAAACTGAGAATTTAACGGTGTCACGTCTGCCTGTCACAGACGTGGGGAGCTCTTTGAAGCTTGGGATAATGTGGTACAGTTACTACAGTAACAGTATTTTATTTTACTTTCATATTTCACTTTTCAATTTCACTTTTATAAAGGCTTTATTTGATGCTGCTGGAACAAATAGTAGTTGATTATAAAGGCAACTTTCTGTTGCAATATTCTGTGTGTTCTGGACTGCTGGTAACTTGTTAAGCCAGTGGTTCTCAAACTTTTTATTTCATTCCCCACTTTGATCAAGGGGGCATTGACTGATGATAGTGGAGATAACGTGTTATCCCGAGGCCTTTGCAAGTCAGCATCTCCGACGGTAGTCTACCCTATTAAAAATATACGTTTTCCATGTCCCAAACGGAGAGCCATACTTTATTGTTTTAACAATCTCTATGCTACTCACCAAAATGTAGGCATGGGAACATAAGTATAAACCAATTAAGATAGTAGCCTATACAAAAAGTACTTCATACTCAATACTTGACCAATGGCTATTGCATCTTTCTATTGCAAGTGAGAATGTGGCAGGTGTAAGTTACGACTGTTTCCCAAAACTGTCGTACTTACATAGTACTTGTAAGTTTGGACCATGATAGTTTCCAAACTTCAGTAGTCTGGACTAAGGTGGTTAATGACGTTTAGTAGCACGTGACGGGCACACCTGCACATACAGTAAGAGACTTAATGATGGACTACCTTAGTTTAATCTGTTTTTCTCAGGGTCATCAAGTTAATTCATTGGTTCATATAGACTGACCTTGTAAATTAACCACTGCTTTGAATTAACGTTTAACGTCATTTAAATGTGCTAGTGAAACAGTTCTGTTATTTATCCCCTATTCACCCACGCCGTCAATTCTGTGGCGCAGTGCGTTAAGGCCGGCTGATGACAGCCGCCGTTACGCAGCAGTTATCAGTCCCCTGTCCAAGAGTTTGAATCTGGGTTAAGCGTAGTTAGCTTTTGGGAAACTTACCCCTGATGTCTGATGTGTGATCAGTGGAATATGGGGAGGGAAGTGTCTGTTTTTTTGCGCGTCTGCAGAAGTCAGCCAAATATGAATGTAATTCTGCGGCATAAAGCAGATGTATTTGTTTATTGTACAGAAAAATAAAAAATTACATGTCAAGCAGTCAGTCAATTGACTACATTGCAGTCAAGAAATAGGGTAAATTAATTTATGAAACCAAAACGTGGGTCATAGCCTAGTTGTCTAAGCCTCTATTGCGTAGCCTGTTAAAAACGTCACTAGATCGTATTAAATCGCCAACAACATTGTTTTCTGCAGAAGCCTACCCAAGGCTACAGATTAATTCTGAACAAGTTATTTCTCTACTGGCTCAATTATCACACAAGGCAGTTTTGATTTGCGTAGTTGCGTTACCCCCCCAACACTGACAATAACGTAGACAGCAAATTAAGATATTTTTTCGTTTTGTTGAGCGGCACCGGTAGGCTATCAAAAGCAGATTTCGATTTTCGTTACCACTGTGTAGTCAAGCCTTAAGCCATACCCAAGTAGCCTAAATCGAGGTAATGTTTAATTATGCATGATTTATTTTGTTATTGAATTCGTAGGCTGGGATTCCTCTCGGCAACAATTATGTTTAAAGGTAGCCTCCTGCTTTTTCAGAAGGGGCGGCAGTCAGGCTACTGACAGAGCGATGGACAGTGGCTGAAAGAGGTATTAAAGTTTCACGAACAGCACATGGAAAAGAGGGCTGCTCCTCCCTATCTTACCGTCACTTTTACACCCCTTTCAGTGGCAGAGATCAGTTCGTCTCTGCTCTTGGGTTTGGCCTTGCAGCGAATGTATTGTTTCATCAAAGCCCAGACTAGAGGAACACTATAAAGCCTGGAGCAAAACCACCAACTGGGATGGATCGAAGGGCAAGCGAGGACAGCTGCAGAATGTGAAAAACTTTGTGGTTTCCTGGTATTGGGAGGAGTAATATGAAGGACTGCATCGACAAGATCAACGAATTCCTCCACACAACACACAGATCTTCCCAGGGATTCAACGTGCTTTAAATATAGACAATTGAATGTAGAATGTTTATTATTTCAATAAATACTGGGATGCGACGGGCTCCCCTCGCAGTTCTATCAGTCCTTTTGGGATGTTGTGGAGGGGGACCTGTTGAGGTCAAGAGCGGATCCTTGACGGAGTCCATGTTGACGAGTAGGGTGTCCCTGATCTTTAAGAAGGAGGATCGGCTGTCCTTGGTCAATTGGAGGCCTATCACCCTTCTCAACACCGATAACAAGCTGTTGGCGAAGGTGATAACGGCGCAGCTGGGAACAGTGATGCCTATAGGCTCGGGCAGCCGTGGCCTACTGGTTAGCACTTCGGACCTGTAACCAGAGGGTTGCCGGTTCGAACCCCGACCAGTAGGAAGCGGCTAAAGTGCCCTTGAGCAAGGCACCTCTAACCCCTCACTCCTCCCCGGGCGCCGCTGTTGATGCAGGCAGCTCACTGCGCCGGGATTAGTGTGTGCTTCACCTCACTGTGTGTACACTGTGTGCTGTGTGTGTTTCACTAATTCACGGATTGGGATAAATGCAGAGACCAAATTTCCCACGCGGGATCAAAACAGTACATTCTTACCTAGTGGTGCACCTGGATCAGACATGTGGGGTAGAGTGGTCCTTATTTTTAAAATCTCCAATTGTCATGCTCTTAACCCTTCAAATTGTTCCTTTATATAAGAAAATACAGCACACCATTTGTAACTGGCTAGTAAAATTCAAAAACAATCTCCATAAAAGCATCTAATGCACCATATATTCCTAAATAGTTGTAGATGCTATCCACCACAGAGTTCAGCCGACCCCTCAGCCCCTCCGAGGCACACACACATTCATTTCCGTAAATAGAGACAACCTGCCCTGCTGGCGTTAGTTTGAGCTGACTTAGGGACTGTTCGTTATTTATAAACGGGGCCACCGGAGGAAAATAGGGGAGGGTCATGTCTTTTTATTCTTTGTTGAGGGGAGGGTCACCTAACTTTTGTCTAGGAGGGGGGGTCACCCATCTTTTGTATTAATGAAAACAGCAAAAAATCAAAGTGGCTTGTTTGATTGTTGATTTCTGTCGCCATATAACGTTCTCTTTCGTTCCATAGCTCTGTCAACATTGAACAATGAAAATAAGGGAGATTTCCCGGGTTTCTCGCGCAAAATACGGAAAATGTCAACATTCGTCCCCATTACAATGGAAGGGTTGAAGCAACAGAGTAGCCTACTATATTCACGCCTAACAGCCTATATCCATTTGGTCAACTTTATCCAGCCCTAAAAAAACTAAATTTAACTTTGGTTTACTTAGTTTACCGTGTAGCCTAACTTTAAACAGTGTGCATGCTTAACATAAAGCATACTTGTGCTTCAATCATCCACACATCCAGCTCCTAACGTTTTGACAAGCATTTCTACCAATTGACCTTGTTCCTGCCCATCTCTAGCTTTGCTGTCTCCATCCTTTCTGTTTTGTTGTTTGCAAAAAATATATAGTATTTATTGGTAAACAGCAACAAGTGCAATTTGTTAATCGGGTCATTCTCTCCTACCAACAAAAATGTGTTACGCTCCAAGTAGCAGTGCGTAATTCTGCTTCATAAAGTTGAACAAATACATTTGGTCATATAAATAGCCAGTTTATGGTTTACAGTGTAGAGTTGGTAAGTTATGGTAGGCCAACTTGGAGTGAATATACAGGGGGAATTCTTTGTCTCCTCGTAGCTGAGTAGCCTGGCAGGTGCGCACGTAGACATAGCCTACGGCCGAACACTGCAAGCGCCAATGAATCGTGCCCTCACGACAACCACGTCGTTGACTTAAATAGGCCTAGGTTAACATCACTCCGAGTTCGCATTCAAGCAAGCAAAACGATGATTTGAATACCGGTGTTGTGCCCCTTCTGGTTTTTCCACCTACTGGTTTCCGAGCTGTTTCCGAGCCTGTCCAGATGTCATGTATACCCATCAACAGCAACTGACGGCAACCCACGTCGACAGATTCGCTACATATTCATAAACATTTTACTGGCCTTTGCATGTCGCACCTCAATAAAAACTGCACTGAAATGAACTGAATACCTGAGAACTACATTACTATAACATTTTCCAGCGAGAAAAATGCTTTTTTAAAGCAACCTAATTTCGATTATCTGTGTCGCGCTAGATCCGAACCCTCCTCAGCAAAAGTATCACCATGCGAGACCGCCTCGCTCTCCACTACACTATCGACATCTACATAACTTCCAGGACATAACGCTGTGTTCACTCAGTAGGCCATGATTCACCGTTTATCTGAATATTTTGAAACAACTGGTTACCTTGATTTAGGCTTTAAAAACATAACTGTATCATGCACTCTACCTTCTGTTACACCTCTGTGCTATTCATGTGCAAGGATTTGTCATACATTCTGCCAGGCAGCGCACAGATCATGAAACAATGGGCCTAAAACAACTGGTTACCCTGGACTGAAAACGCATGATCTCGCTGTCAAACAGCTCCAATAACTTCCTTGGATTCATGAAAAGAAGCAACATTTCTAATGCTATGGCTCAAATGATTACATCTAAGTTATACAACGCCATGTTTACAACAGAAGACAAGTGAGAAAATTGAAGAGTTAACTCATGTTATTTAATCATGTAGCCCATTCAGTGTAATTATATATATATATATATATATTTCAGTTCTGTTGTTTTGATTGAGTAAGGATAAATCGAATAACAATACCCAATGTCATTGGCGCTGAAATTATGAAAATAAATGATTGAAAACAATTCATTCAAACAGACGATATAGCGTAGTCAACGTCCTGATTCAACCAATAAAGGATTTCAACCCCTGCTTTTCGTTTTATGATAGCCTTACCATGTTCGCCAATATTCCACACCCGTCCAACCTCATTTATCTTGCAATCACGTAGCCTAAGCACACGGAGCTTGTTCTGAATTGGTCTGAAACAACTGGTTACCTCCTTGATGATCGCCTTCACAGCTGGGTGCTTGTGATGCATAGGTCTAGAGGCCAACATTGCTGTTGATAGGCCTATAGTTAATTTTTGCACACAAGTCTGTAATGTTGTTACGCTAACCTGAAAAAGGTTTAAAAAAAGATATATATACACATTTATATTTGACACTAATACACCCTGCGCTAAGTCTATGCGAGGTGATCCAGATAGGCCCACCTGTGCGCACCTGCATCAGGTAATTGGACACGGTCCTGAAAGCAAACATATAGTAGATTGTGAAATAGATTGTAAAGTCAAATCTTATGAAATTACCTGAACATTGGGTTCAGATGTATATGCCTACACCCAGTACACTTAAGACACATGTGCAAAAGTGCAAGTTTGGCAGAAACACATATTAAACAACTTTGGATTTGATCTAAAACAGCTGATAAGAAAAGAACAAAACATTATAGGTCTATTTAAATGTCATGAAAGGTGCTCTTCAGTCTATCAGCATGTCAATCAATCAATCCATCAGTCAATTAATACATTATGGATAGTACTGGACAGTATAAAAGGGGCCAGAAACCATCAAGGTGTGTAGCGAGTGAGAGAATTCAGAGATTGATGCAGAGATTGAGAGACTTTCATTGAGAAGTAGTAAGATGGACCCCCGAAAAGCTGAAGAAATCCTAAACTTCAAGCTGCAGAACACATACCCCCCTGGTTTCGCCAAGGAGCAAAGGTATGTTCTGAAGCGGAGAGCGGACAGCTATGAAGTGCGAGGTAAGTCAAACAAACTTTATTTCATTATGTCAATGTTTAAAATGCTATTTCCAATGTTAATGCAATGCACCCTAGGGTGCATCAAATGCCCCTCAAAACCTTTCTGCAATTTCTATGATGGTTTTTGATATTCCATTTGATGCACAGAGTATATCTGTGAAATCTTAGAAAGATTAAACTTTGTCTAGGGGTACCACAAATCCATTGAATTATCATGATTTTAGGCGGATTTTGGTCATTTTCGCCATTTACCTACATGTTGGTACAAGCCTTGTAATCATGGGAGATGCAGAGTCCATGCTGAAAAGTGCAGAGCTAGGTTGCCAAATGTCATTAAGAGAGTGACTCTTCATGTCATGAACTACATATATTGTATAATTTATGGCAACATTTTAGTTAAAACAAGCAGTCGAGCAACAAAGGCGAGCATTAACTTGCCGTTGCTAAGATGAATACCAAGTCAAAAACTATTGTGCCTTGGCTTGGGGATTCCCATATAACTGAAGATACTTTAATTTTGAGAGGAACTCGGCTTCCTTCCAATGTTGATGTGCTGAAGTGCATACACATCTTTATCAAATTTGAATGCAAAGGTAAACAATCATCCAAGAAACTGCAGAGTATGTGTATGACCAAATACTGTCATTTTACCTAAAGGCAGATAAACTGATCGAGGAATATGACAACTGTCTAAATTTTCTGGAGAATTTGTATAATAAGGCCAAGTAAATGTCAAAGATTCCAAAAGTGAGGAGGAAGCAGTAACCAATTTAAAGAACACCAAGAGTTTCTGTCAAAGACAGAACCATGAAGCAGATGAAAAAGACAGGGCTTTTCTGCCCCATGATTTTGGTGCCCATCCTGATGTCATTTCTCTTACGAAGAGGGGCAAAATATCATCATCAATATCATCGCAACTCATGTCTAAAATAGTGGAGATTGGAGGTGGTACCGTTGACAAGTTCTCTCTCTCATATGCCAGCTTGGACATGTTTGATCGAAAAGCATGCTTGAAATTAAAGACATTAAGGAATCCTGGAGTCCTTCCAATATCATGGCATTACATTGGGATGGAAAACTAGTAGGCACATTAGAGGACCCTTACCATAAGGAGGAACGATGTGCTGTGTTGGTGTCAGGTGAACATGGCACAAAACTTTGAGTGTGATGCCACTTCAGGAAGTTGGCAAGGGTGAGACTGGAAGAAACATTGCTAAGAATATAGGGCAGCTTTTGGAAGATTGGCAGTGTACTGATAGCCTGGAAAATCCAGACCCTGATAATCTAGAAAGATTAAGGGTCTGGCCACGCATTGTGGTACCCCTAGATCATTATCAATCTTCACCAAACTTCATATTTAGTGTTTATTCATCAAATGGCATAATATTATCCACCATAGAAGAGTTTTTTGAGGAAAAAGGGGCACTTGATGCACCCTAATGCACCCCTTAGATGGGGAACTGTTTTACTTCTGAAGGAGGAAGCAAGATCAGCAGCAGCACCACTACGCCAAAGTGGTTTGCAGCCCAGAGGAGGCAAACAAGCTATTCATACATTTCCATGCTAGTCGGCATGGGGCTCACTGTGGTGTGGACCGCACTCTCCACGCCATTCTACAAAGATTTTGGTGGCCTGGCATAAAGGAGGACATTTCCAAAGTGTTAGTGGTCCAGATGTCCGTGAATGTTATGGATTTCATAAAATGTCTTATGTGACACTGACTTTGTCAGATTGCCCAGTGTGAGGGGTGCCAATTGAAGAGGCCCTAC
Organism: Alosa alosa; assembly: GCF_017589495.1. Classification (NCBI taxonomy): domain Eukaryota; kingdom Metazoa; phylum Chordata; class Actinopteri; order Clupeiformes; family Clupeidae; genus Alosa; species Alosa alosa. The sequence continues at coordinate 6,476,871 of NC_063191.1, forward strand.
ACCATAAAAGACAAGACCCAATACAATCCAATAGAGGTGAATGCTTCCATCCCATTTAATAGGCTTAAGCAATTGTCAATGAAACAAAACATTATTGATGTGTGCTTGACATTTCAGGTATCTGAACCATTTGAACTAGTGGGAATGGACCTAGTGGGGAAGCTGGCAGCCACAAACCGGGGCCACACCTACATGTGTGTAATGATCGATTATATGACCAAATGGGTGGAGGTGTACCCCATTCAGGGGCCACACCTACATGTGTGTAATGATCGATTATATGACCAAATGGGTGGAGGTGTAGCCCATTCAGGGCAAAAAGGCTGAGATGGTAGCGGAATGCATAATGGATTTTTGCACCGCCATGGTGCACCAAAACGCATCCTCACCGACAGGGGGAGTTCGTTCGTTAATAAAGTAAGTGAACATTGTGCCTAACTGTATTTTGGCCAACACAACATTTTCCAGAATAAACACTACTTTTGTTCTCATTCAATGAATGTTCCTAGATCAACTTTAGCTTGTGTGAGCAGCTTGAGATCACAAGGAGTCTGTGTTCACCGTACCATCCACAAACCAATGGCTTGGTGGAGAAGGTGAACGGGACCATTCAAGGTTGTAATACATAACATTGTAATACATTTACCTCTTCTATGATCCAAGAATGATTTCATACGAGTTATTTTTTAACATTTATTTTAACTAATGACATAGAAAACATCCCTAATTCTATACACATATCGTAAATGCACTATGCAAAAAGTTATTTCCAGTCGTGGCGAACACAGTGAGATGCAAGCGCCCAATCCACTTAGATATGTTATTACGCTACTCTCATCCCTTAAAGTGGCAGGCAGTCAATTAGACATACACACCACCAATGTAATAACATTAAAGAAAAGTGTAGTCTAATAGTTTGAATCAATATGAAATTATTAGATTCTTAGTTGGCTATTAGTAATTATGCAAGTCACAGAATATTAATTATTAAAAAGATATGAACTTAATATGAAATAAAAAAAAAAATATATAGCAACTATTTTTGCAATTTCTTCGCAACAAACAGCTAAAAACACCACAAGGTGTTCCCACAAGGTGTTTGGGTGCTCTAAAAAAAATGACAACCAAAATGATTTCAGACTTGTGAGGTCTGCTGTTTAGACCCTGAAGGGATTTATTTTCTGGTCATTGCTTTTTGTGAGAGTGTTTCTACTCATCTCAGTAAGGAAAATAAATCAAGAGCCTATGTTGAGTACAAATATGTCTTCTGAAAGCTTAAACAGAGCCCAGCCAAAAACTCCAAAAATAATTGTATCAACTTTGAGGGACAGCTATGACCATGCAGGATTATCCAGACCAAATGTGATGATTTTGCTACATACTATTCCTATTTATGTTACGTGACACAGACTCAAGGCACAGAGAAGTCAAGTTCTGAGATTTTACTTGTTGGTTTGCATGAATTCAAACATAGAAACTAAAAACAGGACTCTCCAATTCTCAGAGGACACACTTGGAAGGAGTATTTTCAAACATAGGAGTTACTGGATCAATTTAAAGGGAAACAAGGCAAGAGTCCAACGATTTCACAGAAATGCAAATGTCCAAAAGGAAAACACAAAAGTCAACTTAACTTGTGGGTTTCTTCTCTGCAAGATTCAAGAGGCAAGGAGCTGAAGTCCGTGTAGCTCAGTGTGAAGCCAGACAATGAGTGAACAAACAGAGGGGTTTACATAGTGCTGGCAATTAGGACAAACGAGGGACAACGAGGGCAGGTGTGGCCTGTTAGTAGACAGGGAAGAGTGAGCGGTTGATTGAGAGCTTGGTGTGGCTGTGACAATTTATGTACCAGCATGCAAAATTTGAGCCTCCTACATGGTTTAGTTCTTGCGCTGTGGGCTTGTGAACTTTGACAAAAAAAAGAGGGCGAACAAAATCGACACCCCCTCCCCCTGTGAAACTGGCTGTATCTTGGAAAGTATTGATCTTACATAAGAGTAATTTTACAGTGTGTCTCCTGGGTAACATAGGTACACCTGGTCATTTTTTCAGAATTTTTTGAGACCTAAGTGCGTGGGCCCTGGTTGAACTGACGTGGAATGACCCACATAATGTTGGTATACACAAGCAGCTTGTGGGGATCATCTGTAGCCTAATTGAGGCAAGGTAACCATTATCCCAATTTAGAACAAGCTGCTTGTGATAACAGGAATATGAGGTTAACCTTTTAAAATTAAAGACCTGAAATGAAAAGCATTGTAAGGGTTGCAAATACTTATCTTCCGTCGTAAACATAACGTTGTACTGTAGGATAGCATAGGCTATAACTTTGGAAACGAGGTATGAGCCATGGCCATAGAAATCTGCTTGTCCTAAACCAGGAGCCAATTCAGTAACCCGACATTGAACTGAGGGCCATCAAAGAGGCAGGGGGAGAAAAAAAAAAAAAAAAATTTAAAAAAAAATCCCATTTGTAATGATTTTAATGACCAGGTTACATCTCTACAGTTTGCATTTATTGCATTAAACACATTTTAATTCATAACTGAGGCTAAACCTGGCAAAACTTGTGAAAATCTTGAAGAAAAATTGCAATGCACACACAATTCCTGGGGTTCTCTACCCTCAACAGACAAATTTGGGATATAACAGATCTGGTTGCAGTCCATTTCAAATACAAACTTATTTAGAACAAACAGTCTCAGTGTGCCTTGCTTCTTATCAGCATAGGCCTTATTCAGGAGCAATACCAGCTACCAAAGCACCACAGGAAAACCTGACGGCCACTAAACACCACTAAATGGAGATTCATTCTTTTCAAAGCACACAGTACAGTTGTACAGTTTAACAGATGTTATCAGATGTCATTGCGGGCCGCCATAAATGTTTCCGTGGGCCGCCATTGGCCCCCAGGCCGCACTTTGAGAATCTATGTCTAAGAATCTACCAAAGGAACTGGCTATTGTAGCTGCTTTTCACAGTGTTGAATTCATGCGTTTCCAGGCCAGGGTAACCAGTTGTTTTAGACCCATTGTTTCATAATCCGTGCGTTGCTGGTAGAATTTATGACAAATCCTTGCACATGGATAGCGCAGAGGTGTAACAGAAGGTAGAGTGCATGATACAGTTATGTTTTTAAAGCCTAAATCAAGGTAACCAGTTGTTTCAAAATATTTAGATAAACGGTGAATCATGGCCTACTGAGTGAACACAGCGTTATGTCCTGGAAGTTATGTAGTTGTTGGTAGTGTAGTGGAGAGCGAGACGGTCTCGCATGGTGTTACTTTTGCTGAGGAGAGTTCGGATCTAGCGCGACAGATCATCGAAATTAGGTTACTTTAAAAAAAAAAAAAAAACATTTTTCCCGCTGGAGAATGTTATAGTGATGTAGTGCTCAGATGTTCAGTTCAGTACAGTTTATATTGAGGTGCGACACCCGTGAACTGTGTATGAATCCAAGGAACATAGGCTATTGCAACCTAGCTGTTTGAGAGCGAGATCATGCGTTTCCAGGGCAGGGTAACCAGTTGTTTTAGACCCATTGTTTCATGATCCGTGCGCTGCCTGGTAGAATTTATGACAAATCCTTGCACATGGACAGCGCAGAGGTTTAACAGAAGGTAGAGTGCATGATACAGTTATGTTTTTAAAGCCTAAATCAAGGTAACCAGTTGTTTCAAAATATTCAGATAAACGGTGAATCATGGCCTACTGAGTGAACACAGCGTTATGTCCTGGAAGTTATGTAGATGTTGATAGTGTAGTGGAGAGCGAGGCGGTCTCGCATGGTGATACTTTTGCTGAGGAGGCTGTAGGAGGTTTCGAATCCAGCACGACACAGATAATCGAAATTAGGTTGCTTTAAAAAAGCATTTTTCTCGCTGGAAAATGTTATAGTAATGTAGTTCTCAGGTATTCAGTTCATTTCAGTGCAGTTTTTATTGAGGTGCGACATGCAAAGGCCAGTAAAATGTTTATGAATATGTAGCGAATCTGTCGACGTGGGTAGCCGTCAGTTGCTGTTGATGGGTATACATGACATCTGGACAGGCTCGGAAACCAGTAGGTGGAAAAACCAGAAGGGGCACAACACCGGTACATCTGTTTCACTGGAAGGGCAATACAAGGGGTAACAACAGGACAACACAGAGACAGGCCAGAATGCAGGACTAATGTTATGAGAGTAGGCTATTACAGTAATATGGGATATTCTACGGGAAAATATTAAAACGGCAACACAGCGGGGAAAAGTTAAAATGATAAACCCGGAAAAAGTTGGCATGTTAGGTATTTTTCGGTCCCTGTGATTATTTGTGAAATTGTGCAAACGGCCTTTTCAAGTCATTTGAGAAGGAAGGAGTGTAGCAAGCTCCCAAATTGATGCTCGTCTGAGAAATTGAGTTTTGGATAATGTTCAGCTTCGGCAGCTGAGGAAGCGACGAGTCCATAGCAACAAGTTCATGTGTTGAATTTGTTATTACCCAGTGTGCTTTGTTGAATGGTCTCAATGTTTTATTGTTTTATTTCATGTGAATACTTACTAAAGGAGTAACTTTTCAAGTAGGCTAATGCAGTTGCAGGAAGTGTGCATTTAGTTGTGTTTCCACAACAATGTTAGTGAGTAAGTCTACTGAAATGGCCACCATCTTGGTGAAGTGTGATGTGTAAGATCAGAAAGCAGAGGTTGATTTTAGGATGGTAGCACAAGTCGATGTGTTTTCATAGCGCTTAACAGTGTGGGTGGAAAGTTTCGACAATAGGCCGGGGAGGGTCAAATCTTTTTTGAAAATGCTGCTGGAGGGTCGTTGAAAAATATCTTGCAGGCAGGGGAGGGTCATGCAACTTTTGATTGAAGCACTCAAAATCCCTCCGGTGGCCCCATTTATAAATAACGAACAGTCCCTTAGCAAAGTAGCAGATAGTGGTAAAGTAGATTGTGAACAATAATAGCTATAACATGCATTGTGAAGGGTTGTGATAACAAGCAGAAGGATTATAGTGATTTCATGCTTCATAGAATTCCGCTTCGCTGCACACGGCAGAAAGCATGGCTGGGATCTACAGTTAGGTGTTAATTAATATTACTACGCTAGGTCAAAGTACTCCCAAGTGCTATTGCGCCACACATTGTTTATTCGCTTGGAAAATTACCACGTTTCATGTTGTGTGACCTTGCACATTTTTATCAACTACTCGTGCAACTGTATTTACAGTTTTTCTCAGTCGCTTTGGTGCTTTTCTCAGATCAGAATGAACATTAGTTCAACCTCCACAACATTTAGTCATTTGTGCACATCATAGTAGCAATTTCTCCTTCCTCTGAATAAATTGCAAATGCTTTTGGACATGTATCAGTTGCTTTGTCATGTCAGTCAAAATGAACTATACTTATGGATGCTGAATAGTCGTTCCCAATAAAAACTAATAGTCTTCATTTCATTGCTTGAGTCATTACATACAAAATTGGTGAACTAGTTATCAAATTCTGTCACAATGTTGTAGAATTGCAAAGAGCATATACAGTAAAAATGTGAAACGTACATATTCAGTGTCTTGTACTCACTTTCCTAACTACAGCAATTTCTAACTTTCAAATGGCTGTACAAGTACTGTATAGTGCTGTCTTGAGCATGTTCAGGTAGTGTCACCGAGTTCTGACCTTTTTTTGCATGGGAAAACACTGAGAGAATAAACTGCCATAATGAAAACATGACAAAGCCATTTGAATATCTTGCTCATAAACAATGGTGTCAAGACTTCTCATTTTGATGACACTGGCAGTTTCATTGACATAAATACTTGCTTTTGAGGAATGGACTATCCATTTTGAGCAAGTGACGTGCTTTCACAGGTTATCCACTAGGTTTTGCAGTTTGCACTAATTGTTTTGAGAAATGCACTAACTGCTGTGCAAATGTTAATAGTGATGTGAGAAAAGCACCAAAGCGACTGAGAAAAACGGTAAGTAGGGAACACGTGGAAGTTTTTGATTACCGCTATCTTCCTCCCTCTATGGCTACGTCTGAGCCTGCTAGCATAGCAACACGCTAACACATTTGCGCCGCGCACCAGAGCGTTTGAGTGGACGTACTGACACGGGAGAGGTATGACTCAACTCGTGAAAGTTAAGGTAAGAACATACTGTATATTACTACTGACATTGGGTGGCGTGTTCCTTTAAATGTCTATATGCTAAAATTATTTCTGCAATCTCAGAGTTTGTAAAGCAGAGAAGAAATGTGGGTAGCTGCATGTTCTACAAAAAAAGTATATCAGTGTGTTTAGTAGCTGTTATATATATAATGAGCAGACATGTTATATAAAGCTTGACTGTTGCATTTTTTTTGCAGATGCCATGTCCTACCAATAGCTCTTTGGTGGATGGGCAAACTCAGGTTGACCTGGGTTCTTCAAATGAGGTTGGGCGTCCTCATCATAAAAAAAGCCCAACTGAACGAGGTTGGGCATCCTCATCATAAAAGAAGCCCAACCATGTGTCATTTTGTGTAAAAGAACAAACTGTAATTGATTCTTCCTCTTTAACAAAATCTGAAGAATTTCCAGAGATATCTGTACTGATGGGGTCTTTTCATTAAGGTCATTCAAGGTTTGGAAATTTACATAACAAGCAGTGTGGTGCCATCAGTCTGGCTGCAGTTTTGAAATCCAAGATTAACAATGTGTGGGCCTGGGGAACCCAAGATCTGGATGTTTTGATTAAAGGCACTGCTCTTTACAGGTCAATGAAAGCTGAAGGTAAAATAAGACACCATGTGCCAGGGAGGGGTTATATTGCTGTCTCCGAATTGCCTAGACATCAAAAATTGTGGAGTTGTGTTTTTGCAACAAGCTTTGGTGAATCTTATATTGATGATTATGACCATGATTTACGAGATGTTGCCATGCCTTATGATGTAGCAATGCAAAGGTTGGTAATGATCCTTGTTTGCTAACCATTTGAGCTAACACATGTGCTATATAGTGAATAAAGAAACAAGATTTGCCTTTGTTGATTCTCATGCAAGCAGAAGGGTTAACCAGGAAGGCCAGAAGGTAAGCTGTGTTTTATACTTTAGTTCAGTGCAGTCCCTGTTCAGTTTTGTTTATAAGTTTGCAGGCTCCTTTGGCACAAACACAGTACGATTTGAAGTAACAGGAGTGAGAGTAGTGATCTGGACGGCAGGTAGGCAGTAGCAACCAGTTGGGCGTGCTGTCTGGCCACTCAGAGCAAAAAACGGCTCAGAGTGAGCACATGGCGTGCTAGCTCTAAGCGCTAGCATGCTACGTAATCTGGAGGGCCTGGTGAAGCCGGCGCATGAGGGAGAAGGGGTGCCGGAGTCCGACCTGCTGTTGGAGCCTGGGGCCCAGCCAACGGAGGTCCGCGACTGGTCTTTGACGCCGCCCTCCGTAGAAACGCTGGCGATGGATGCCCTTGAAGTCGCAAGGGGGATCTGAGCTGGATGACGAGGTTTCCTCGGGGGGAGGAGATGGAGGTGGCCCAGTCGGGGACCGGCAAGAGGAAGTTTCCTGCTGACCATGCGGTGGGGTCAGGTTCGGCGGGGAAGGTGCCTATGCTCGACTAGTCTTCGCTCACAACGGGGAGGGCTCCTCAGTTACGGACGAGTTGAGGGGGCGGTGGGTAAGGGCGAGGCGTGGGGGGGTCCTGGACTGAGGTCAAGGAGTGTCGTGGGCCCAAGACGGCGAAGCCGGAGGGGCTTGTCCTCACGGCCAACCAATTCCTGGCCTTGGGGAACAGGGACGGGGGGGCTGGGGAGTCGCTCTCTAACCCCCCCCATTGGCCCTGGTCGGGGGCCAGCGGTGTCAAGGAGCCTGGCGGGGGACTGGATTCATCTCAGACTTTTTGATGTCTTGGGGCACTGAGAGCGGACTGGACCTGGGACTTGGTTTGGACATCTGGTGTGTTATATACTGTATTATGTCTGTGTTTAAAGTCTTGACTCTGAATGTCAGGGGGATGGTGGATGGGCTTAAGAGGGCGGCTGTATTCCAGCATTTCCGGACTGTGCATTTTGATGTTTTGTTTTTACAGGAGTCATCTGCCGGGGGAGGCTGATGTTGCACGGGTTACTGGGGAATGGGATATGGGGTTGCCGGTGTGGAGTGTAGGAAATCCCAGGGCTGATGGGGTGGGGATCCTCCTACTGGGTGATGATTTTGTATTGGAGGGACGGGGTAGGACGGGAAAGGGTGATTTTGGCGTTAGAGCCATTGTTCCACACAAACAGGGTGATCGTAGTAGGGGGGGATTTTAATGAAATGGGCTTGTGGGCATGCTAAGCAACAATGTCCTGGTCTGAGGTGCTGGTTTTGTGGGCAGAACTGTGGGCTGCCGACCAACGCAGGTTGCCACAGGCGTTCCTGGGGTTAGACCAGGAGAAGGCTTTTGACCCGGTCGGCCATGGCTTCCTGCTGGCGGTCATGGAAAGGATAGGATTTGGGAGGGGGTTTAGGGCCATGATCGGCAGGCTGTACAGGGTGGTGTAATGAGCCATTTTAAGATAAATGGGTTTCTGTCCAGGGAGGTTATGCAGAGGTGGGGTGTGAGGCAGGGCTGCCCTCTGTCCCCTCTCTTGTACGTTTTGTACTTTGAGTCTCTGGCAGCGGCTTTAAAGCGAGGTTCCCATGTCCCTGGGGGGGGGGGGGCAGGGTTCGCGATGACAGCAGAAGAGGTATCGGTGGCGGCCCGCGTGGTGCGGTTAAGAAACTCGGTTCAGATGTCCCAATTGGGCAACGCAACATTGGAGCAGAAGGCACAATTTGGCAGGATTTTCACCATGTCCTCGGTTTTGAAGAGTCTTCAGCCTGGAGCCAGGGAAGCTTTTCTGCTTCCAGGATTTTACTGCAAGCGGGTTTTCTGACGTCACCTTTCACTCCCTCCAGTACTGTTATAGGGCATCGGAGTGGGAGATGAAAGCGGGACATGTCGTTCTAGGCAGCCTGGGGATTCATCTATTGTACGTGCAGGAGCACCTCCCACTGGTGGTCCACATGTACAATCCCTACATAGGGGACTGTGACATAGAGGCCTTCTTGCAGCGGCACTGCAAGATGGTGAAGGGCGGGACCAGGTTGAGGGATAATTTTGGAGTCTGGACAGGGATGCGATGCTACCTGGTCTCCTTCCACCAGGTTCCGGGGGCTCCAGGGAAGCTACGCCATCCGCCTGGGTCATTCGCCATTGGGACCAACCGGGGGTTCCTGTACTACCCTGGTCAGCCGGAGTATTGCAGGAGATGTGCCATGGCAAGGACTGCTTGGGGAGTCGCTGCCACTTTTGTGGTGTAGACAGCCACACTGCGGATAAGTCTCCGGAGCCCTCTCCCCCCCTGGGGGGTGGGGGGGCCTGGCGGTTCGGGGGGATCCTGACATGGAGGTGGAGAGCTGGGAGTAGCCAGGGTGTCCCGCTTCGTGGACGACGACAGGGGACTCCAGGTGCGGCTGCTGTTTGCTCAGGATCGCCTGCCGTTGATTGTCTACATGTATAATCCATGGGTGGCCGACCAGGACCATCATTTACTAAATGAAATCTCAGTGTGTTGCACAGGTTTTTATCATGACTTTTAAAGCGTTGTGTTGAATCTAAAGTTTCCCCCAGGTATTTAAATGTATCTACATGTTTTATATACTGGCCTTTTACTAAAATTTCAGAATAAGTTTTAAGTTTAGATCTATTTGTAAAGAATTTGGTTAGTTTTTTTTTAACATTTAATGTAAGGCATGAGTTATGTAACCAGTCACTAACCTTGCTCATGACACTTGTTAATTTCTTGGCCACGTCTGTGTACAAATAGAACCCCAGGCCACTTTTCCCACTTTAAACTCCTTTACTGCAATCCAGTTTTCTGAAATGTTCCAGAAATCTGCCTTTTCAACTGCTGTTAGACTTTCCTCAAATCCAGATGAATTAATTTCCCTCTTCTATTCCTCCTGCTCAGATATCCTAAACTCTGTTGGCTCCCCTAAAATACAGGCGGCCTAAAATCACATCCCAACAGTGGTTGGATAAACCCACCCGCTCTCTTAGACAGACCTGTCAAAAAGCTGAACGAAAGTGGAAGAAAAACCATCTTACTGTCTCTTGAAATTTTTAAAAATGCATCGGTGACTTATCAAGCAGCCAAAAAAGCCAGAGCCAAACATTTCTCTGACATTATAAATAAGCATTCTCATAGACCCCAAATTCTGTTAGGCACCATAAACTCTATTATCAACCCCCGCTTATAAGCCCCACCCATAGTCCGAAAGCATTCAATAGACCTGAAGTTCGCCTACAAAAAGCCTGCCATCTTTGACATCCGGTGTCTGGCGACTTTTCCTATGGGAAAATAACATGGGGATTTTGAATTATTGCACCTGTTAAACTCTCACGGGGATGAAAAAGTCTGAAATGCAGACGTTTTCCTGAACACACTTTTGTCCTCTGCCTTCGAGTGGATACTGTGATCTCCGGTACGTGAAGGCGGCAGACTTAGATTTGCTACCCCAGAGCTAACTTGCAATGCAACTTGCCATAGGTAGTTGCTTCAATTAACAACCGGATCTCGGGCAAAGATTGCCGTTTTGGTTCTTTTTTGAAGGCGAACTTCAGAGGTCTATTAGCCTACAATAAATAATAAGTAAAAATACAATAAATTAGCCCAATGAGGCAATCAGGTCTACAGGATTGGGGAAACCAACGTAATGAGCAAAGAAAACTGTAAAAATACAAAGAACCAATAAAGAAAAAAAACTCCTTCAACAAGAGAACTTTAATCGAGGTCCAAGAGGACGCGCTGCGGCCACCGAGGGAGAGGCACCAGCACTGAGACCACTATCGAGGAAGAAATATCCTCGGTAATCAACCTTTCTGATACGCCTCTGTCCAACGAGCAACTGTCTGTATTGTCTAAGGGTATGTCCTTTGTACCCACTCACACCTCCAGCCTGTTGAACACTAGAGTGGATTTATTACGTTTTTACCACAAATTACACTTAAAGACGTTTTATCACAAGTCGGGGACCGGCAAGAGGAATTACGCTTGCTCCGAGACGAGTGTCAACTCTGACATTACTTCTGACAACATACCTCATAATTCTGACAGCACTACCAGTGGGGTATACTACGAATCTTGATTAGTGGGTTAGCGAGGTATGTTGCGCTCAAAGCCAGAGTATGCTGTGACACGAAAGTGGATCTGTTTTAGTGTCGCTATATCACCATGGTATCTTATGCTATCAACCAAACCTGGTCGGAAGGATTTTATGTGCTAAATTATAGCTCAAATTGTGGAATCTACCGCCCACTGACCAATCAATTGTCTTAAAAACGAAGTTCTCTTACATGTAGGATTCTGTCATATATCTTACAGGTGGAGCTCCGACCCTCTACTAACATTTTGGATCTCGAATGCGCTTTAATAGTGCTGTGCGTGCAAATATCCTACTATGGACGTGCATACCATACAACAACTGATGACAATTGATTTATTTGATGTTATAGGTTAGACACAAAAAATGACCGCAGTGTATAGATTAAGCTATCGCTCATGAATGCGGAAGTAATTGTTTTTAAATAGAGGCAATCTTGTGCGTCTCCACGGTTCATGATTGGCCAACGTCATCCCAACATCGAGAATGCGCACAGATCTGAGCTGAAAGCCTAGTTTGACAAATATATCACATAACTGCTATCGTAGTATCACTTAACATATACCCCTGAGTCAAGGCTTTGTGAAGCCTCGATATGTCTACCAGAGTTTCTGCTAGAAAAAAAATGGTGACGGTCAAAGTGACCGGCAGAGTTTTCATTTTCCGGACATTTTGATGATATGCCGGTCAAATATATTATTGCTTCTTAATTAGTCAAATTGAGGAAAACTGGAGAGGCTACCTTAAGAATGACATAATCAACCTAGAATGCAACATGTTCATTAGCCTAACTTAAACATGCCTAAGATCTAGCCAGTATCTTTTCATGGACAGCAAGAGTCCCTTTGTTCGTTGTTTTAAAAAGGCTACGTTGTTTGTTGCTGCTACCCACATTCTCCACATCTCCAGTGGTGACTGTTTAACTTACCACTACCCCCTAATGCTATGCCTCTTTATTTGATAACAATAAATCAAGAAATGTTTCCTATTCTGGGAAATGTTTAGTTTCTTTTTCTTTCGGCCGCGGTTCAATGATACCGTTTAATTGTGCCAGAAATTATCCGCGGACCAGTAATCCCCTCGTCGAGGAGGCCCTAACCCTGCAGATCATAGACAGAGAACGCATAGGCCTACTGTATGCTTTGGGTAAAGAATACTTTGCATGTCCAGTGTAGGCTACACGGAGAATGACAGTGTCTTGGAGCGGCCGCATCCCCCGCAACTCCACTTCCAATGTCCAATGATTCCGACAGATACGCCCGACACTTCTGCTTTTTATCTGGTGGTGGTGGAGTTGACCGGACATCTGAGGCTTCAGACGTTACCAATTTATCATCATCCATCGCGTCTGGCCTCTGAAAAAACTTTTAAGGCTAGTCTGCCTTGGCCTGGCCATGTTTGAACCGCCTCATTCATTTGTGCGTTGTTTAACATGGACATTTTTTAAGCGTGCGCTTCCTATTTGAAATGCAGCATAGGCTATGAGTGTTGTTTAATAGCTTACTTTTCAAACGGTAGAGCCTGTTCATTTAAAAACATAGACAGAGGACGTATAATATAGGCTTACGTATTAAGGCTTATTCTCAAATTCAGACTGCGTTAGGGGACGGGATAGCCAATTTCAATCGGACAATTTGACCGGAAAGATTTAATTTTGTCGGACATTTCATTTTTTTTCCGGCCAATGTCCGGTAATTACCGGACAACGGAAACCCTGATGTCTACATAGCCTAGATATGTCTAACGTGCTTTGTAGTATACCCCACAGCACTGACTTGAACCCTTTGTTTAGACCTAAATCCTTGTTTACACTTATGGTATCGAATCCTTCTCGTTGCCTTTTGTAAAAAAAAAATTATTGTGCAGAACTTCTTTGATGCCTGGTCCAGACCCACACAGAAATCTAATTTGATAAGTGAACATAAGGCTCTTAAGGAGCTCTCTATGATTGATGATATAATTTATCCACCCTGCTGAAAAGGGTGGGGCTGTAGTGGTTTTGTCTAAAGACATGTATATCCTAGAGGCGACAAGACAACTAGAAACCAAACACTATGAAAGAGTTTAAAGTAATCCTTTGTCTGAACTGACCAATATTTTTCATAACATTTTAACCCATTATTGAGAGTGAAATGAAATATATGACAGTTGAACACACATTTTCTGGCTGCATTTTATTTACTTCCTAAAATACACAAACCTCCTTTTGATAACCCCCCTGGGTGACCCATTATCTCAGGTAATGGTACACTTACTGAACCAGCGTCCAAGTTTGTTGATTCTTTCATTAAAGGATAATTCTGGTATTTAGCACTTTGAGTCCCTTTTCTGGTTTGTTTTGGATGAACTAGAGTGGTGGACACCGAAATTTTGACGATGGGTCCTCTCTCGACTTTCTGACTCGTTTCGAATCGCCTTTGACTGTTTCAGAATGGCTGGCTATGGGCATGCACAAACATGTCCTTAAAACAACCCTTAACGTTCATTTTTAAAACTGTGCAATTAATTCACCGAGTGGTTAGTGATGTTTGTTGATGTTCCAAAACAAGTAGCGTAGCGAAATAGTTTAGTGTTTTATTTGGCATTTTGTAAAATTCCATTGATTTCTGTTGGAAGACTCATTGCTCCTCTATATTACTGTGCTACCGGAAACGGAAAGGGGGTCTGTTTACGGTTGTAGTCTTTCCCCCGCGAGACTGTCTATGCTTCAGACAAATATTGAGCGGAAGTTTATACACGGTTGTGAGGTATCTGACAATACATACCTGCAAACTTGTCGCTTTTTGGCGACAATTGACGTTTTCTTGGTCAATTGGGTCATTCACGTGAATCACGTAGAACCGGAGTTTTTTGTGGGGGTCAATGACCATAGTCATAGTCTGAAGTGAGACTATCGTCGATTTCATGCTAGATTGATAGAGAGAGGGAGAATAACAGGCAAGTGATCTTTTTTGGTTATTTTTGCAGATTTACCTTTCTAAGGGCGGGCTTTATCGCTCTCACTTTCTGTTACGCATAGCCTGCCTGCAGCAGCGATATGACCAAGGAAATAAGAAAATGTTAGCTAACAAACACATGCCAGATGCTACACTAAAGTGTATCCCTGACTCGAGGTAACATCACATTGTTAGGTTATTTTCTCCTGCCCTTGGTGGGTTAAATGAAAGGCTTGCTGAGGTTAACAAGTGTTTAGGCCTACTTGCAAATTCATATTCCCGCAGTTGGCTGTTTTGAATTGAATTGGAGTTATTTCAGTTAGCATTATATTTTTCATGTGTCGATGATGGTTAGACATGACGTTCTCAGGGAGCGCAGACCTTTCCAAGGCCAACTGTAGCTATTTGCAACAAATCTGAAAGTGGGCCTGGTAAAATATTTTGACCTGCTCAGTGATGGGTGTTTAATTTGTTTGTTTTCTGTGTAGTATATAGATATAGATTACATAATTCTTGATAATTAGTGCGCAAACAACCGAGTTCTAGACTGACATAGCGCACCTATTGCTGAGACCCGCCCCTTTAGTTGGAATATGTGACCATTGCCGCCTCAGTAGACACGAGAGGAGCAGAAAGACACCAACATAACATGAGGGGTAGATGTATTTCTTCACAAAAGAAATATCAAATAATAATGGATTGAAAAGAGGCACTAATAAATCAGACATACTAGAATAGACTCCGGAGAATGGACATCCACAGTCCCTTTCTATCAACACCAGTGATTTTCATAGATAAGGATTAGGCTTTAAAACAGATTATCAACATTTACAGTATGTTGTTTGGTCTGTTTTTGGCTCCATACATAAAGGCCAACGTGAGCAATGTGTTTTTTCCCTGGTTTGAGGTAGTACTTTCAAAATTTCTTCAAGGATGGCAGGTCTGAAAATATCTTCTCCATCATCACGTTATTCAATTAGGCTAAACATGGCCTTAACTCAAAACAGCTGGTAGTACTTTCAAAATTTCTTCAAGGATGGCAGGTCTGAAAATATCTTCTCCATCATCACGTTATTCAATTAGGCTAAACATGGCCTTAACTCAAAACAGCTGGTAGGCCTACTGTTAGGTAGGCCTACTGTCATTTTAATATGTAAAAGTGTCAAAATATTCATTATTGAATGCTTCGCAAGTCACAGGTCTACCTATGTGCATGTAATGTAAATGTCGGTTATTCCCGATATCCCTTCATTTACGTGTTAAAATCAAAAATCTTTTTAAAATCTTCCGACGAGGGGGGGGCTTGGAAATATGTCACCTTTTTCAGGCCTTCTGAGTTTGCAACTCTGACAATAGCAAATAACACAGATTGAAATCATACATTGCGCCGATATATTTGTTTTTAATAATCAACGAACACCACTAACCACTCAGTGAGTTGCACAGTTTTGAAAATGAACGTTTAAGGGTTGTTTTAAGGACATGTTTGTGCATGCCCCATAGCCAGCCACTCTGAAACAGTCAAAGGCTATTCAAAACGAGCCAGAAAGTCGAGACAGGACCCATCGTCAAAATTCATTTTGAAAAGATTCATTTTGGAATGTGTGACGACACATTTCGCGGAAACATGAGTGTGATATGGAGAGAAAAGAAAAACGTGAGCAATTTGAATATCCTTCATATCAAGTAGAAGGCTAAAGTTAAACTTGAATGCTAAGCCTATATTCTTTAGGCAATTAATACCACTGATCCCTTTAGTTTTAGGCTTATGTGTATTGACGTTGCCAAGCTTATTCGTTGTTGCACTATCAGTATTGCACTAAATAAAATGAAAATTACAAAAAAATATATAAATAAATATTGTCGTTGCTCTTAGGTCTTTAGGATTTAAGTTTTCTGTTTAAGGTGCGATCGTGGAGCGATTTCACTTGAGCAAGCGGAGAAGCGGCCGAGTAAACAGCCACCTGAGCGAGGAGCGTGATATTCACACTGCTCAGCTCAACTCACTAGCTCTGTTAGCACTGGACAATACAATGACTTTTTGCAGGTCATCTCTGTGTTTATATCAAACTAGTGCAGTGCCCGTTCAAACATGCCATTCCTGAAGAAAAATAGGATGCTTTAAAAATAGGATGATAGGGAAACATCATTCCAGCTAAGCATTCAATAATGAATAGGCTACTGAACATTATAATATATTAGCCTATAATTAATGTGGCCTCTAATAGGCTACATGTGTAATAAATTTAGGCATGGCTGCATGTGACCTCTCTCCTGATTGAGAAATATCAGAATGACATAAGCCTAACAACTGTTTTGAGTTAAGGCTAAATGCAGTTTGATGGGTTTCATCAGGTCCCTTTCCACAGGTGTATTAATCAAGCACCATGCAGTCTGCATGATAATCAAGATGCTTGATTTTATACACCTGTGGAAAGGGACCTGATGAAACCCATGAATAGCTTACTGAATAACTTCCTAATGTTATTCGAAGCGTCAGTTTATTGCACATACTTTTATTTTGAGTGGTCACTACATACCCGTGTTTGATGGCGTGATAAGTGACGTCGCTCAGTCTGCAAGTTGTTGTCTAATGTTGGCTATATGGTATTAGCCTATCGCTCGTTTCAATTTGGGACGTTGCAGTCGGAATTGTTGTTTGTTTAGTCAAAGTCTCAAGTCCAAAGTAGCCTGGGGGGTATTCCATCAACCTCGGTAAAGGCCAAACCTGGCTTATTTCGATAAGTCTCGCTAATTTTAGTGAGAATTCCATTCCATTAATGAGGTTAACGTGAATCCCAGCTTGGTAACCATGGGAATTTATGCCACAGAACTAACCTGCTCCGTAGCAGGTTAACTTTCAAGCTAAATTAAGCTGTGTTGCAAAAAAAAACAATCAGTCGGAAAACAAGTCTAAAAAGATGGTTCCTTCAACCTGTGCTCTCGTCACCTAGCCTACAACTTCAAAAATAGAAGTAGGCCTATAGAAATGTTTTTTTACGACAGTGCACCAAGCATGAATTTACACATTCACTAGCTCCAAAGAATTCATGAAGATTATACGATTAAAAATGTTTTAACTTCACATGCGTGTGGTTCTAGGAATCGTGCTACTCTACGCCACTTACGCTCGGTGGTGGTGTAACGCGTGCAACGAGATGGCATTGCAAAATAATAACTTTCTTTGCGTGTTCGCAGGTTAAGCTTCCCATATGGCATATTAAGGCTACATTGTTTATCACCTTGATAATGGCATTTTTAGTTATAATCTTTGATGAAAGACATATGTCTACTGCTGATAAAGGGTCATGCACATTTGGTAGGCTGTCCAGTGACAGCTTTGCCAGTGGGCTATATTATATCTGATGCAAGCCAAAGGATAATTATTCTGTAGCCTAGGCAGCTAATAATTAAAACTGTTTAATGTGTCTACGATTGTTCATGAATGTTAAATCAACTGTGTGCTACACAGATTAAATACTAGGCATAAACTGAATTGAAAGCCATTGTATTTCAGATAATTTTATTTCAAACACTTTGGGGACTTATGGGAGACAATAGGCTATATGTTGATAATTTATTTTATGACCACCTACACCTATAGACAATAATTTGGAGTGAACTCTTTTAATATAAGAACATAGGTTATAGATAGTTTTGAATATATGCCAAAGTTGTTTTTGAGTTTATATTATTTATTCATTCACTTGTTTTGTTAAGCACTGTATAGTCTATGTGTTCAAGAGTGAAGCCAATCAAACTCGCAATTGATTTCAAACCATTACCATTTTAAATGTATGCTTTCATTATTCTCCAATTTCTGTAGGCAATCTATTTTTTCTCTCGATGTTAAATTTGAAAATCCTGTAGATGGCGCTTGCCTATCGAACAGAAATCGTCTAGTATTGTCTTAATTTTACGACATATATCGTCTTTTCGTCAATCTACTGTTTTGGTCTAATTTTCTACCTCGTGCACGAGCAGAGATGAAGCTGAACTAAACCTCGCTTGAATAAACGAGGCCAAGATGCCGATAACTTGAGTTAATGGAACGGCTTCAGCCCCAAGTGAAAGTCTACGCTAGTTCAAGCCAGGCTATTTCTGTTAAGCGCCGCCTTCATTAGCGAGGTTGATGGAATAAAAAGCGTCAGTTTATTGCACACTTTTATTTTGAGTGTTTGTTGGCGTGTTGCTGCAAAATCTGCATAATCATTTTATGCAAGAAAACTGCATACAGGGAGTTTTTATTGTTGAGGTCAGACATGATAATCATCTTGCATCTTAACCCACAAGCGGTTTCCGAGTAATCCGTTTTTTAAATTGCGACTGACTATCATCAAAGTTAGACCTAGCTACTGTCAGTACACGATCCATGGGGTGGAGCTCCCCTGAAACTGGTCCCCTTGGAAACAGTGCAGTGCAGCGATAAACATCCTACGTGTATAAGCATATTTTGAAATATGCATCCAAAAATCTTCAAAATTGAGAGTGCACACCTTTGTGCCACGCGCAAGCCACATACGAAATCTTAGGTCAGTCTGACAAACGGTCAGCGAGATATGCGTGCCACAGACGCTTCTTGCTTTATATATAGATTTGAGTTTATTGTCTCACAGTACCCAAATATTTATACTGCTCTACCACCTCTATGCTGATTCCTTTTATATAAAGTGGGTGGAGGAAAACCAGGTTGTTTTCTCCTAAAATCTATGATCATATCCTGAAGGGGCAGGTCACTTGTTTTTGCAGGGGGTGGGTGGCGGCTGAAAATCTTCGGAGGACGGAGAAGATTAGGAGCTTGTCTGAGGAGCTGTGGGGGAAGCAGGGGCGGGGGACTTTCAGAGTGAGGATTAACGCTCTGAAGGGCGAGTTGCAAAAGTTTTCTGAGAACAGCAAAGGTAACTGATCCCTGGGAGATGCCGGAGGTGGCAGCGGAGTTTTACGAGTCGCTGTTTGCTGAGCGCAGTGAGCATGGTGAGGGGCTTGGTGTCTTGGGGGGGGGTTATGGATGTGGACCTTACGTTGCAGGAGCTGACTGAGGCAGTGAGGTCCATGAAAGGGGATAAGTCGCCAGGGGTGGAAGGCCTAACGGCCGAATTCTATAAAACCTTTTGGGATTTGCTTGGGGAGGGGTTGTTGGCGGTGGTGGTGGGGTGTTTGGGGGCGGGCCAGTTGACTGCCTCTATGAGGTCAGGCCTGGTCACTCTGCTCTTTAAGAAGCGGGAAGAGACCAGGCTGGAGAACTGGCGGCCCATTACGCTCCTCTCCACAGACTACAAAATTGGAATTACGGTGGAGAAGGTTTACTTTCACTTTCACAAGGTTTTCAGGACTGCCTGGCAACTGGATTTTTTTTATTTTAGTTTTCACACGTTGAAGGACTGCACAGATTTTTTCGGGCCGTTTCATAGAAAGAAGGATGAGCACAAGGTGAGGGGACTTTTGGTTATTCCACTATTTGGACATGCTTTGAGACCGTTGTGCACCTTTGTAACTCGTGGGTGTAGGACGGGGATATCCTTAGTTTTTTTAAATTATACTGTTCAGAGGTGAGGGGTAGTTTCAAATGTTTGAATAAGTTTGGGATGTGGACGTGTTAGGGAGGACCCGAGCAGGCCGGGGAGCCTTTTTATCCCCCTGGTATTTTTGCTATCGGGTCTGACAGGGGTTTTTTGTCTTTTCCGGAGCAACCGGTTTACTGCCGGAGGTGTGGGGGCTTGGGGCACCGTAACGAGGAGTGTCAGGGGAGGCAGTGCAGGCGGTGTGGTGCTGGGGACCATGAGGTCAAAGACTGTAAGGCGAAAAAGACTTGTAGCCTGTGTAACAGCCCAGACCATTTGTTCCGGGCTTGCCCAGGGGAGCAGGGGCAAGCTGAGAGGGTTGGGGGTGATGTGAATAATATAAAAAACAATAGTGACCTCTCTCCAACACCAAACAGGAAGGGGCAAAGTAGGCGACAGCTGTAGCAAGGGACCTGATGAAACCCATGAATATGATAATTTGTTATTTCATTTCTTATACATCATTAGTCGGCTCTTCCATGTGACAGAACAACTCTATATCGGTTAGGGATGTCACGCATGAAACAATGCTGCAGAAACACGAAAATATGACTTTCAGTTTAGTAGGCTCATTTCAGTACTCATTTCAATCATTTCAGTTCCTGTTGATATCTATTGCACGATGGGTAATAATTTAAAGGAATGTAGTTGCAGTCTTGTAAATAGTGACCCTGCAAGATCCCATAGTCACTGCAAAATCATAGTCTGTGACTTAAAACTCTACTTGTCTTTAGATGTGAGAGGGTCTGAGACTGTAGTCTTTCAAAAATATTTTCCAAATCTTTTGCAAGTCTGTCAGTGTAAGGAGGGCTTAAGCACCGCCATCTGAACTGAAAGCTGGTATTGAAACAGGGTGTAGCCAGCCTTTGGTTTCTAAGGGGAAATACCCTATGTCCTCCCCACCCACCCACACTGAGGATTCAGGTGGAAAATCCACCCATGGGGACCCATTAATGCATATGTCTTAGTTCCTTTCCTTTTTGCTCCAACTCTGTCCCAATGTTTTTCAGTTCGAGGCATTTGTCCTTGTTTCCCCTCCTTAAGAGTATTCGACTTACTAGCATCCGGTGTCTCGACTTCGTGCACCAGCCGTAAAAAGCAGCCAATTAAAAGGATCTGCCTGTCAACCATTACGTTATGCTTCCGATCAAAATCGATTTAGATGTTCATAATCAAAATAAATCTTGAAAAACAATATTTTTATTCCATCAAGTTTACATAATTTTTAATGCCTCTGAACATCGAAGTTAATGCTTTTTCATGCCTGAATTTTCACAAAATCTATGACCCACGGAAACCCTGCAGTATTGTGTGACCTATCAGGGCATTTGAACTTTAATACACATAATGAGTGATAAAAAGAACAAAATGGTTACTCAGTAGGGGTGTGAATCTCTCATGTAAAAGACGATACGATTCGCATCTAGATACATGTTTCTAAAAAAACGATTCAGTACGATTCGATTCAATTCAATGCAGTTCAAGAATGGAAAGCATTCTGAAAGATTTTTTAGCATTTGCTCATGGTGCACATTAATTTTATATTATCAATTATCATGGTCATGGTTGTCATTAGGCAAAAAAATTTGTGAATATGATTATCTAAACTGAGGTTTGTTTCATATACTGTATTGGAATGAAAAAAGAATAGTCTACATTTCAGTCAAACACAGCAGCCAAATACAACATAAAAATACATTTTTATAGACTTTATAGATCTTTCACAGATTTTATAGAGTTATATCTGATTGTTTTCATGGAGCTGTAGCCTTGTTGAGGTAAGACAATACCAAAATAAAAGTGCTTAAGAAACTCCTTTTCTCATATAGCCTAGCCTACAAATCAATAAACTATCTGGGCTTATTTTTTTCCAACAGTAGACCTAATGCAGAAACCTATAATGCCACAAGTCTGAGTGAATATGAACAAAATCATTGGCTAATAATTTGTGCATCGTTTTAGCAGCTAGGGCCAAATTATTATTTAACATTAAGGAAATCCCTTCATCAAAGGTAAGGCTACTCTACAGACTATCGTTGCTGTTTAGGAATGTTTAATTTCGCGCTGGATTTCGAAAAACAAAAGCCGACCGAGTGCAAGTTGTCACATGCTTAAGTTGCAGTAGATGTATGGGTAATGAGGTTATTTGACAACTTTGGGCAATGAATGTAACCAAAAACAAACTGCATTACCCACAATTCCGTACCACGTATAGTTTCAAAACCGGAAGTGGGAAGAACGCGCTGCTTAGGCTGGAGGGACCACCTCTCTGCTAACTCCCATAGAAGCCCATTCATTCTAGGATTTTTTTGAAATCCCATAACTTCATATAACATATATCCTGTGCCGATATTGTAGCTTCTGTGTAATCCACATAAACACTACAAAGGCAAAACAGACTCCACTACCTCGTCCGTAACGTTGGTTACCCGTAAGAAGAATGGTTAGCTTGTTCGGTTGGAGGGAAGCTAGCTTTGACGTAATCTCTCTTTCGCGCCGTAGGGAGATAACCGTATTGTTTGGATAAGAAGCTCAGTCCACCTCACTGTCTATGACGGTAACTCATAAGCAAAACCTAGCATACACGGCCGTATGTTAAGGTAAAGCATTACACAGAGGCAACCTAATAATAATAAAAAAGTAAACCTATTTTTTTTTAATAAAGGCACTAATCATTTCAGAGGTTTTCGATGGATTGACCGTAGGTCGGAAAAGTGGAAAGAAGATTAGCTTCAAGGCTATAACTTTTTTTGTTTTGTTTTAGCATGACTGTTTTTTAAGATGATCATGTATGGTAGCTTCAACATTAACACGAGTTGGTGAGGATGATATTAATAATACATACATAAATAAATGTTTAACTTTGATGACTTTGAAGGCGAAGGAAGTGTGAGAAGAATTTCTGTGTATCTATCATATGAGTTACACGATTCAGTTCGATGGCTAACGCCACGAAGTTAAGTGTGAGTCTCATGCGGTACTGGGGGACCAACTGAAAAATCGTTCTATTTGACTCAGTGCCCTCCCATTGAAAACGACGGAGTCTGTTAGTCAATTTCTTTTACTGTCTATGCTTGGAACGTAAATGAAAGTCTGAGCGAGCAGAAAACGCTGTTAACCGATTCATAACAAGTAAATCGATATAACGACCGGTTCATTTCAGTTTTTTTCCGATTCGGGGCTTCACGTATCGATGTAGCCGTATCTTTAATCTTTAATACGTTACACGTATCGGTTAATCTTTACACCCCTATTACTCAGGTATATTTATGAACAATAGGCAGAAGCCCCCCACTCTTTTTGGCTGCGAAGACTGCATTAATTTCCTCAGTTACTGCCTGACGGCACCTCTCTGCAAAATTGGCAATCTTTTCTGACTCAGCTACTTGTGCTGAAAACGGTCCAAGAAGCACATCAGGGAACACCATTGCCAGTTACCCAACAACTGCCGTTCTGGCTATGATGTTTAGCTCTAATATTCTCAGGGTCCTAGACCCTATAGAACTTGCCAAGGATAAAACACCATGGATGAATATCACAACAGTAGCAAATCAGAAGAGAGAATGTAGGAAAGCTGAACATAAATGGAGAAACAGAGTTCACCACAGGCCTAGACAAAATGTAGCCTCCTTATATGAATGTACTGCTATTGATGGCCATACCCTAAAAACTGTGCTGTACTTAGTTCATCTACCTGCTGTCTTGATGCTCTGCCTACAAACTTCTTTAAAAGTGTTTTCAGCTGTTTGGCATGAGCTTTTGCAAATTGTGAACCGTTCTCACCTCAGGCATTTCCCCAGCAGAACTTAAAAAAACCCTCCTGTTGTGTTTGTGGTCAAATGTGACCGATTGATGATTCTTTTCTCTCAAAAATAGTGTAACGTTATTCTGACTACCATGAGGCTCCATGACTTAAAACAGGGCATCTGAACACACAAAACAATTTTTGATCATTTGATCAACAACAATCACTTTAATCACAAAGATCAACATGTCAAGAGATTTTGGAGAGAAACCAGCGGGTAGGCTATGGATATCAGCGTAAAATGATAAACCAGGTTTTGTTTAATACAACAGACTCTTAAGTAGAGTGTAATCTGGGGAGTGTTTTGCGATACATGTTCAGTGTGAAGCATTTAGCTGTTGACCATGTTGATTTGACTGTGTTATGCAAATGTGTAAAAAACAGGACAAAAATAAGATTAGTCAATAGAAGTGGAAAAATTAAAGGTCTCATTCACTGAGAAACCGTTAAATACTTTAATACTTACTTTCGAAATACGCTCACTCCAAGTTGCATATGCATGCTGCTCGTGAAAATGATCTTCTACCCCCATTGCCCGCATTAGCCAATGAAAGAAAATACACGGAAAAACAAGCGAATCAGAAAGAGCCCTTCCCAATGAGGCCAAAGGGAAACTGATTATTCATGGCCTCGCCCACCTTGGCTTGTGACCACCTACAGGAAGACTGGAAGATTTTGCAGCTAGGGGATTGTCTCTCTGCAGCTAGTAGGAGTTAACAGCAAGTTGCTAACATGGCGGAAAAAAAATCGTGCCTGTGTGCAATAACACATCAATGTTGCATGTCTTGCCTTAGAAACATGAGTTGAGGAAGAAATGGTTCGGATTTATCGTTGGAACACCACCACCGTAGTAGTGCAACATTAGTTCTGTGTTCCAATAATTTCGACCATACTCACTGCCGTTAGAAAGTGGTTTTGCATCGATGTTCTGAAAACCTGGTTCTGTACCGTCATGATGATCGACCACCAGCTCACAGGCTGTAAGTACAAACAAACTTTTCCACCTAACGTCTGTTACAAAATAGGATGTTCATATTCTTCACGTTAGCATGCATGAAAAGGGTACAAGCTAGGCTTAGGCTAGCCTATATTACAGGAAGCTACACCAGGCACGTAACTGAAGTGTTCTGTTCGCGACGTGTAAAATCAGAGAATGCCTAATAGGAAGGGCTTTGGTAAAATCCATTAGAGGAATGGTCTATTTTCCCGAACGTAGCCTACAGGCCACTAACACGCCAGGTGTAGCTACTTCCATTGATTAGGCCTATTGGAAGCTAATTGTTGCAGTACATAACACGAACGGAATGCTTTAGTTACGTGCCTGGTGTAGCTACACTCATAAGAAACTGACCACACTACACAGAGATTTAGCTTGTTGAACCTATAATCTTCTAACCTAAGTGTTAAACCACAAATAATAATATTAGCAACAATATCTTATGCTCAGCTAAGAATGCGGTTATTGTTCTAGTCTAAACAGGGAAAATCAAAAACACAATACCGTGCACTATTAGGCTAAGTTGCTATCACTAGAGCTCAGGTATTTACACTTCAGTCTAATTTATGTCTTCTTGCCATTATTACATTGACCTTTGTAGGCCTACAATGATGTTTTGTTTGATTACTTGCTGTTTACTTAGTGTTTTGTATGTCTTCCAGAGCACATCCTTATGTCAGGCTACACAGCTTTCTAGCCTACATTAGGTCATCACGTTAGAAGCAAAGGTTTGTGATCTAACTTTTATTGTTGTGCTAGTTAGTTTCTAGAAGTCTTTTTCTAGTAGGCTAATACAGGTTCTTATGTGCTCGTCAATGTTTGGGAAAGTCAATTCATGGGTTTCATCAGGTCACTTTCCACAGGTGTATAAAATCAAGTACCTCGATTATGAATGCAGACTGCATGGTGCTTGATTAATACCTGTGTAAATGGACCTGATGAAACCCATGAATTGCATAAGATAGAATTGATATTACCGAATGTCTTCTTGTGGGTGTGCTACTTAGTAAATCATACACCTTACCACAGTGACTAAAATATTTTTGTTTCCATTGTGCCAGTACAGTTTTGTGTGAGAGAGTGAATGTCCTGTGTACTATTAGTATCTTGTAACTTGACAGTAATACACATTTATTTACTTTAGGTACCCAAACAGAATACTTAATGAAAAGTATGAGTATTGATACAAGCACTTTGGATACACCATGGGCATGGGGGCCTGCTACCTCTACTGTCATCAAGCCTGTTCATCCAAGGCCAGCTAGAAGACCTCGGGTTGATCAAGAGGAGGAGGAGGATGAAGGCGACATCTCCACAATAACACCTGATGGCTCCACCTATGGCCCAGCGCAATGTAATAGAATCATCACAGCCAATGAATGTGTTTTGTGTGTTGTCCCTTCGGATCCCCAGGACAATACAAGCCGAAACAGCAACTCGGACCTTTTTCCCTAAATAATCCCAGCACCATCTTACAAAGGATCTGTAGGCCAGATGTCTGCATCGTCTGGCAAAAAGAGGACATTGTTAATTCTGTGCATAGTTTGGATGTTCTTGTTTTGTGTTTGCATTATTTTAATAGACTGCAATATTACTATTTGTCAGTGTTTCACGGACCACCTAGAAAAAAAAAAAAACAGTAGACCTACTTCAACAGTATATTTACACAATAGGCCTTCTCACTGAACCACATTGCTTGTTGTCTTTGCACCTTGCTTATGGTGTCAGAGGATTCATATGATTTAAACTGGCATAGGTTACATCAGTGTTGCAAAACTGTTTGGATTTACATACAAGTTGGTTCAATATTGCAAACAACTCATCTATTATATTTTACCACATCTACTTGTGGAACACTTGAGATTGAGTACCACTGCTGTATGTAAATATAATAAAGTTATTTATTGAAAATTTTGTATATTTGTTTTAGGAGTTTCATCAGTTGTTGTCCCTTTTAAGCTAAAGGTTTATCTTCCCTTTTATATCTTCTGTCTCACAGAGGGCCATAGTCGTCATAGACGAATGTTTAGTGCATTTTGAAGGGAGTACATTATGCTAAGGCAGACTGGTTCTAATCCTGGGTACAGGCTCATACAGACAACAGGGGAACTGGTGTTGCCCATTTTTCTAACTACATGAGCAATCCCCTTACGAAAAAGTAGTATAGGAATATTATAGTATTTGGGACAAAATATTATAGTAATCTTATAGGAATAATTGGGACATACTATAGAAGTACTACTAATAACTCTATAATATCCTGTATCCGCTATAGTTTTTCTATAGTAGTCTTATAGTACCTATAGTATGTCCAAATACTATAGTATGCCTATAAGATTACTGTAATATTTAGTCCCAAAATACTATAAGATTCCTATAGTAGGCTACTTTTTCTGTCATACGTGACAGAAAACAACTTGAGTAGGCTAACCTCTGTCAGGCTATCAAAGCCATAGTTCTCGTTTGCATTTAGATCTATATATATATATATATATTGGGCTATGACCAAGTGGTCTTTCAATGATAGTATCATGGCATTCAAACCATAACTATCTATTCCGATAGCATTAGCATGCTAGGTCAGTGGCTGAACTGCATTTAGGGTGCTTACCTGTGTTGTGAAGTAAAATATCTACTAGGAAGACTGCAAAGACTTTTGACTGTGTAAAGAAATAGGTCTTTATTTTAAAACGTTTCCAACTGTTTATTACTTGAATGCAAGATGACGATTGCCACAAACGTTTACCTCTTTTAGGAGAAATTTAAGCTGACATGCAATTGTTACCATTCTATTAAACCAACGTTCACCGACAAACGATCAGGAAGCGGTTCTTCTTCCTACTCGGATACTAGGATCAAACACATGAAGTTGTATCTCCGAAGACATTTTGTGCAACAGTTTTGACTCGAGTTTTAGCCAGGTTTTAGCACTGTAAAGTTGAATATGGAGCATAGCACAGGCAGAATCGGATGAGGGCGCACTGGAGGAAGCGTCACAGTACTGTTAATCAGAGGTGACTTCATTAGCATGTCATTAATATTCATGACTAGAGGCGAAATCAGTCGTTCCTCCCATACACCTTCCCACCAAACTAGAACAGCATGAAACAGACGCAGGAGCATTTTTTTCACCAGAACCGGCTCACAGGGCATTCATCAATACTACAGACCACTGCAAAATTAATGAAAAAACGATGAGATGAGACCTTTAAGTTTGTGTAATTTTTGTTGTGCATGTCTACCAACTGATTATTTATAAATGGATAACACATACATTAATTGTGTTTTTAAGGTGAATTTGAGAAAAATGTATAACATTGAAATGAAATTATTGATATTGAGTTGTATTAGGCAATTCACAAATGTACATGCAATGTCATCTGTAGTAGCCGACTGTATTGTCAAGACAAATTTTGCACATGATTAATATGTGTGGTAAAAAATAATGAAATGTAAATTCCAATGATGTGAGCTTTGAATACTTTGTAGAGATATCACATTTTTTTAAATATTGAAAAAAATAAATCATAGCTACTTTAGTACATAATTACTCGATTTCTGCTGAAATTGGCTTAATGTCCATCTGTGACATGAAGAAATGTGCGTACAAGTACAACCATTACATATGTGTATTTATAAATCTAAAAATGATAATGTTAAAAAACACACACTGTTTGTTTATGTGTAAACCTACTATGACATTCTCACTGGATAGAGCCCGGATCGCCGCAGAATGGCTGTCACACCATGGAAACCTGTTCTAGAATAAGTACTGGCTCCCCGAGGTGCTGACTTGTTCAGAAATGGACTGACAGGTGATCCTGCACCTTGAGAGGTCGAGGAGTTCAGGGAGCAGTGTGGGGCCATGTTGAGGGTGTGGAGGGTTTTTCACACGTCATGGGTGGGAGGCCATGAAGGCAGGGGGTGGCGGCCTTCTGCCAGTCTTGGGTGGCGGAGGAGAATTCAGAGAGGAAGTGGCGGGTAGCGGTGGTGTCTCGGGAGCGGGAGGCCCTATGGCCCCGGTTGAGGGGTGGGAGCTCGGAGGAGGTTGTGGAGAGAGAGTGGAGTTTTTGAAGGGGGAAATGGGGTCTTTTTTTGAGGGGCAGGTGAGGCGGCTGAATTTTTCCGGGCATCTTGGGTCCAGGTTTGGTGGAGGTGTTAGAGGAGAATTTTAAAGGGGGGTTCCTTGCCCCTGTCCATGAGGTCAGATTTTTTAAAAAGGAGGAAGTGACTTGTTTGGCCAACTGGAGGCCGATAACTCTCTTGGCTGTGGACTACAAGGTTGTGGTGAAAGCCATGGCCTCGGTGGTTGGGGAGGTTCAGATGTGTGTGTGTGGGGTGTTGTGGTTTGAACCTCTCCCTTCTGCGTGACATCATCGCCTGGTCTGAGCAGAGGGGCCTGCCTTCAGCAGTGTTAAGTGTGGACCAGGAGAAGGCCTTTGATCGGTACAATCATCAGTTTCTTCTCCTGGTCCTGGAGAGGATGGGTTTTGGCCAGGTTGTTTTGAGGTGGCTCCATCTTCTTTATTGTGGTGCGGGAAGTAGGGTGGTGGTGTCGTGGTTGTTTCCGCAGGCTGGGGGAGTTAGAGAGTGTGAGAGGGGACACCATTGCCTATGTGATGTACCTGGTGCCGTTGATGCTAAAGGAGACTTTTAGTTTGACTCCGGTAGTTGTTTTTTGCGCTCTGGATTTTGCCAGCCAAGGTTTTTTTGATTTGTCCTTTTATGAATCGAGATGATGTTTGGCATTCCAGGAGGAATGGGCGAAGAAGGAGGGTCTTCCGGCCCTGCTTGGATTACATCTGGTGCCTTTGCATCTGCAGGAGTGTCCCCTGGTCATCTGGTCACAATCTCTTTGTCAGCGATATGGACTTGGAGACTTGGAGTTGAACGCACGTCCAAATTTCGCCTATTGGTGGCGCTAGAGCGCTCAAGGTGCCGGTATGAAACTTGGTGAAATTAATCATGAGACTGTCCCCAATCAGTGTGCCAAATTTCACAATTTTTTGCCAGTCGGTTCTATGGGCTGCCATAGACTTCAATGGCAGAGGAAAGATGTTGAATAATAATAGGAAAAGGTAGAAACACAATGGGTGCCTTCGCAGCTTCGCTGCTTGGCCCCCAAAAAAGACTGGGAGGAATGTATGGTGACACTGCAACATGAAAGAGAGGTCTGACACTCATTTAGTGTTAAACAAGCAGCACAAAAACCTCAAAGAACAATACCAGGATCTACTAGTGCAGTTGGTATAGGAAATGCATATGCCAATTAAAAAAACGTTCGTCTACTTACCACTGACAATATCAGGCAGAAAAGGCCTGGAAAAAGCGCCGCCATTGTTTCCTATGGAAGTCTATGGGAGTGTCGCCACTCTGTTTTATCTACCGTTCTGGTTATCAGATCACTGCTGTATCGGGGCCCATTTGGTTCGCGGCTGTCCGAAGAGGGGTGGGCCTGGAAGGGGTGTTTTTTTCTGTGAATATTAGTGTTTTTTTCATTTTGTCTTTTGTGTGTTGTTTTTTGTCCTTTTTCTTTTCGGTGCTAAGCAGCAGTTTTCTCCTTGGAGTTTGAAATTCAACATCTTGCCCGGGTAAACGCTGTTAACTTTTCAGTGTGTGGGATTACTGTGTTTTAGCTTAGTTTTAATTAATTTATATATTTATTGTTTTAAGTTGTTTGTTTTTAGTGGTTTTAGGCTGGTGGTGCCTCCACCATGTCGGCCGCTCGTGCTGGCATACGGAGGCACCACAGCGTGCATGTTACAAGTTCCTAACAAAAAAATGGAAAGTTAATAGAGATGTCCAGGTTGGACTTCTCTAGGAAACTGGTCCAACAAGATGAGATGGCTTCACAGATGGTCCCTAATAGCACTGACGAGGACTCCACCAGCGATAAAGAGGGCCTCCCCTGAGCCCAATGGGCCAGTGGGAGAGAGGCAGCACCTGCCTGTTTGTGTGTATGTGTTTTTAAATATATATATATATATTTTATAATATTAAATTAATGTTAATATATGTTCAAAGCATTTAGTGTTGTGTGAATTCATTGCTCATAAGTAGCTTTAAAGCCCAAATGCACATTTATGTTTGGACGGTCACTATGAGCTCTGACTAGAATAATGGAACGTGACTAATAAGTCCAACTAGGTTTTGTGTCGGTAAAACACTCCCTTATAGATTAGGCCTTTGCAAAGGTGTAGCTGGATTTGGGGGTGTTAATAAGCAGCTAGAAGGCTAAAAAAATCAGGTCACACCTTCTGCCCATGACCCACATGCTTACTAAATCTTTGAAAAAACATGAATAAAAGGCACAAAATAAGGTTGGTGTAAGAGTTCTTGTGTGTTTATGGAATTCATTTTAATTCCATAACTTACGTTCTACAACTAGAAGGTGAGATAGCTATGTTGTACACAAGTTCCACCGTTAGATAGCTAGCTAGCAAGCTAACCGTTTTACTTTGGAGATTATGGTCAGCATTAGCTATGACCTGAATTCGTCCTCTCAACACTGAGGTATTGGAAACGAATTAGGCTGGTAGTGTACATAGTTTCAGGAACATATACATATTTCTTCATAACCGTTGTTAGTTATCATATTGTGTTATATTAGTTATGTGTTAGGATCGAATGTCCTGTGAATCAATAACTAGATGTAACGTGTGAATAGCTGTCTTTCCTATTGGAATCAATAGCCACGTCACCGGTAAAAAATCTGAAACGAGTGAATCCTTGTGAAGAGTAACATTCACAAAGCCCATTTTGAAACCTTGTACAAGGAAATTTTCACCAGCATAAGATTAAATGGCAAAACACTCTCTAGGATGAAACTTTGCAAAGCAGCTGTATCTAAGAATTTTAACAGGCATGCATCTCACGCTGGCCTGGCAAAGCAACGTAACAAAGACATCACTGATATACTCGTCTTTCTGAGATGTCGGGGGAAAAGTGGAAACACAAAGACCCACATTAGAGTCACTCTTACAAGAGACTTATTTCCACACTTCAATTTAAAGCAATTAGAAATTACATGACAACGCTTATTACAGTGCCCACAAATGATTTGATCCTTGGAACGAGTCGGTGTGATATTGACCTAAAGTGTGTTGGAACATGATACAGAGTGTGAACTTTTGTCTCATAACCAATCTCGGCTTGTCCCCTGCTTTCCGAAATCCGGCGCTAGTTAGCCGATGTTACCAACAGGCTTTCAATGGGAGTGTCTCGGGCATCGGGCTAGCCATGCAAATAAATTACTATTTTACACCATTAACGAGGCTCAAAGTAGCTCCACACTTCATTGGTAGACTTCTGAGGGCCCTGACATTTAAGACGAGACCTTTAAATGAGAACTTTAAAGGTTGTATCAGTGATAGCGGGGTAACGTCATTTCTGTTGACGTTCACTACTCCATCCCGTTTAATTGAGACCCCGTTTACACGAGCATGTGTATTTTTATAAACAAAGACATTTCCCTACGTTTGAGCCTTTCATTTAGACGCAAACGGAGAATTTGCCCCGTAAAACGGTTATCCAAAAAAACTCCGGCCAAAGTGATTTTTTTTTTAAACTTCGTTTATGCGTTTGGTTGTAAACTGGAGTTTTGGGCAGCCAACGTCACAGTATGCGACAGAAGTACACCAAATGTGCGACCAATGTTTACATTTACATGTTCTTACGTGCGACTTCACATTTTGGGGCTGAGGTGATCATGGATGCGCCATCGCGTTTATGTTGGTGCAGACCCTTTTTGTCGTATCGACAACAACTTGCTTTACCGCTGCTATCCGAAGAAGAGAGTACACTTACGTTTCCGGTGGCTCGGGCAACTTTTCAGGATTCTGATTTGTTAATGTGAGCTTGAGCTTATCGTTAGACTGCCACTGTGGTTTGGCGTGCTCATGACAGCATGTATGTACACGGGTTCGTGTAAACACATTTTAAAAAAAAAAAAAACGGTCTCGTGTAAATGCAGTTTTATTTGAAAATGTAGATGGCCAGATATTCGTTTAGGAAAATACCCTGCTTCGTAGTGAGTGGTTGGTAGCACTTGTTGGTAGCAATTGTTTTTGTGTACAGATCGCAGAGCCTAGGCCGACTACAGAGACACGTTTTTTGACGGCTGCTATTGGATCGTGAGTAAAGATTAGATGAAAGTGAACATTTATGTTTAGGCCTGCAATCGCTGATTCAACCTTTTAACATCAGATTGAACAGTTTCAACTACAGTTTCTTTAGGGACATTAAAGTCCCGTTGAGTTCATTGACCACACTTCCCAAGGCCATATAAAGATCCCCTGCCACACCTATTTCATTAATTTTGTTATAATCCTTGATGTCCTTTGATCGAGTTTGTAAACTTTTTTGGGTTGAAAATGCCTTAAGCCAACCCTTTATTGTACGATTTTGGTGTGATGACAGTCGGCGACTAAATTTCCAACATCGGACAGAAATCAAGGGAGTTGTACTGGAGTCGCAGTGCGCTCCCGTCAACTAGATTGTTTAGTGTAAGGTGCCAATCTTAGCGGTTTTAAGTCAGTCAGAGACAGTTATTTTCTAGTTTTGGCTTACGACAATATCAAACATGTTTCTTAGTCATGGCTCATGCAAATAGTGACGTTGAACAATGTAAAAAACAAGTGACCTCGCTCCAACACCAAAGGGGGGGGGGAGCAAAGTAGGCGACAGCTGGTGCATTAATCAAGCACCATGCAGTCTGCATTAATCTAGGTGCTTCATTTAATACACCTGTGGCAAGGGAACTGATAAAATCCATGACTATGATAATTTGTTATTCCGTTTCTTACATTATTAGTCGGCTATTCCACGTGACATATCGGTTAGGGATGTCACACATGAAACAATGCTGAAGAAACACAAAAATATGACGTTGATATAAGTAGGCTATCATTTCAGTTCCTGTTGATATATATATTGCACGATGCAAAATTATTTAAGATAGAATGACATCTCCTGGTGACAATTTATCAAGAAAGCCGCAATTTTCTGTGATGTGCTTTTCACTTGTGCGACCACCCCATCCTTTTGACACGTAAGATAACACCTTGTGGTGTTATTGAAATCAGGTATTTTGGTGCTTGTACTGTCAGTATGTCTGTGCACGGCATCTCAGGTTACTTGGCTTTTCTATAAATATTTCGAAAACAATCAATGATGGAGGTGCAGTTCTTACAGTTATTTCTGAAACGTATTGGGAGATTAATTTGAATTTGTTATTTTGGTGGCCATAAGATTAGATCTGATAATTTGACAAACATTACATCTAATGTGCTATTGAACACTCTGACGACAGTTGACTTAGAAATTCCAAAAAAGTAAGAAAAAGTAAAGCGGCACATTAAATCTCAGTCTCTTTAATGTTAGGATCAAACATTGGAATGGGGTGATTGTGCAACTTTAAGAAATTCTGCTAGAAAATTAAATAAAACAATTAATTTGGCGAAGGATGGAACACCTGAGTTCCAGCACCATCATCCCTGAATGCCTCCTCATTCAAGGACCGCTCCTCTGCCCTGGCCCTTAACTCATGAACCTCGGCTCGGAGCCGTGCATACTCACTTTCCTGAGAGTTGGAGCGCTTTTTAATTTAGAGGCCGGAGCGGCCGCTCTGTTCCGCTCCAATTTCGCTCCGATAAAACCAAGACCATTAAATTTCAAAGATATTGGCCATAGTAAGTTTGTTGATGGAGTTCGCTGAATATTTTAGAAAGGAAACTGATAAGTCATACAAGTATATTATTCCTACAAAACAACTAGATACAATGATATCTATGTGGTGACACTGTTTCAGTGAGTAAAGATTAATTTTGGAATCTAATAAGACATTTTGCGTAAACATTAGAGTGTGCTACGGAGAGATTGGGTTGGATTGGACTTGGATTCTAAGCCTGTATTCTTTAGGCAATTAATCCCACCGATCCCTTTAGTTATACGCTTATGTGTATTGACGTTGCCAATGAGTGAAATTGCCGTTGCTCTTAGTTCTTTGGAATTTAAGTTTTTTGTTTAAGGTGACAATTTGGCTTGTGTTTTTTTTCTCCCTCTTTAAAAATGGAGCGAGCGTGGATTAGAGGTGGGTCGGTCGCGAACGAATCAGTTCGTTCGAACGGGTCTTTAAAATGAACGACCTGAACTGATTCGCCTTTCCAGTTCTTGTTCGTTCTTTCGCTGAATCACACTGACCTAGTGCTGCTGTGAATGCGTCCTAGGGTGAGAGCCCAACCAATCGTATGCTGTTGTCGGGGTTCACTCTTTATTACGACATACCTCTATTTAGACATGCCCCTACTACTGCATTTATCTCTGCAGTTCCTGTATCCTATCAAATTCCAACATCCTAGATGCATGGATGAGCTGTAGTCATGTCATCTGCACCGGCAGACATCAACAATCCACCCACCATCCACTCACACATTTCAGTCAAAACCTTAGGTGATTTTGAACTGGCCATGTGAATAAATGTTACACATTATGTAAAACAAAGGTAGCTCTCCTCATTTTATTCTCTAAGCTCTCAGGGGAGAACGGTCGGAAACTCCATGCATCAAACAAACTCTGTGCGTGCAGGCCACCTATATTAATTAATTAATGGCCGTCAATCAATGACCAATTGCGCAAAGACGGGCGGAATTCTTACGCTCCAGTAGCCTAAACCATTTCAGTGAACGTTCAAATAACCCCCAGAGTTCAGTGTCCATCAGGGTGTTCAAACTGGGTGTGTGATATATTCAAGTTGCTTATAGGCTATTGCATTTTAGAGGACAATGATAAAGCCATATGCAACGCATTTTGGCTTGCCAGCAGGTTGGATAGACTCAATTTACTACACAAGGTAGGCTAGGCCTATATTTTGTACATGTCATGCGTGCAGTTGTTGAATTGCACATAACATGTCTGCATATTTATTTAGTCTTCTTTCTCTCGACTCTAGGCTAGCGCATGCATTATCATGGCCCTATAATTGTGCAAAGACAGACGCGATATCCGACGCTCCTTTTACAGTAAACCACTTCACAACGAACGTTCAAATAACCCCCAGAGTTCAGTGTCCATCAGTCCCAACATTTAGAAACATAATAGAAAAGTCCAAGCGTGAATTGGGTGTGTTTTGATTTTGAGAGAGACTGGAGAAGGGCCGAATGTCTCACAGCAACTGCGATAACCTTGTTTCTTGAAGGCTATCCTTGCCTTCTAATATCCACATTGAATGAGGGTCGGCGACTCTCCCCATTGACGAATGTCAGTGTACGGCACCAAAGTGCACGTAACTAGGACAATCACATTCATTTATTTAAGTACAATGATAATTGTACTGGCATTTATATTAATACAGTAATTTCCCGCATACGCTGCATCATGTATAATCCGCACCAATAAAGGCCGCACAAGTTTCACATGGGCTAATTATGTAGGCCTAATGAATAGTCATATTATACTCTTCAGCCGTGGTCATTGCAAATTGATTGAATTTTGTTTGTGTGTCGTGTGTTGTTTAAAGTTGGGACGATTACTGTAGGCCTATGCTGCCCATATTGGAATAAAAAAATAAAGGCCCACCCTAGGCCTATACTTCGCAAAAGTCCACTCCGTTGAAAAATCCTGGCTACGCCACTGTTAATGACCTCGTGTCAGAATGGCAGGACGTTTGAAAAAAAAAGGTCAAGTGTCGCTACTCCGACAATGGAAAAAAAAATGTTGCAATAGTGGGACGCTTGAAAATCAATGTTAATGCCGCCACTTCGACAATTAGACGCCAATGTCTAAGTAGCGGCATGTCGGAATAGCTGCATGTAACCGCTGTTGTCTGTATTGTTTCTAAAACATTCTCATCGAATTAGTCAATGAGGGGCAGGAAAGCATAGCGACCGTTTCTATGAAGAAAAAAAAAACAAATGGGCTAGTGGGAGAGCATGCGATAAAAAAAAAAAACGATAATGGTTTACATTAACAATCCCATTTTTACATTTCAATATTGGCCTTTACATTTAAATATCTGTTTAATGGTAAATGCATGCTGTCTTTGTATTTTCTGTGTCATGCCAGGTTAATTAAATAATTGAATGTCTCTTCAATCTGTCTCGTTTGTTCGTTTAGTCGTTCGTTCTCACACGAAGACCCCCCACCTGTGGTCAGTCATTCTCGTTCAGTCAGTCCTTCGTTCTTGGCTACTACCCCAGAGTGATTATGGCTCTGTAGCCTAGGCAAAATGGGGACTTTTCATCAATATAATCTTTCTGCCAAGCCTTTAAACATGTTTGTCTGCATACTGGGTCTTTGTTCCTTTATGAATGAACACATTTTTAAAAAAGAAATTAGCTGATCTAGCCTAGTCTACTCTATTTACCTTCAATATGTTAATTTAATGTCAAGGTGAATGAACACATTAGCTACTGCTGCTTTGACTAAAAGTACACATAATCATGAAGTTGCAGCTATATATTTGCCGCTACAACTACAGTGTTGTATTGACCGTTTGCACGATCGTTTGTGAACGAGGAACTGAGAACCTGCATTCCATGATTCACCGCTGAACTACGTCGTACCGGAAATGCGACTGAACGAACGATTCAGAACGAATCATCTTGGCGAACTGAACGACGCAAACTGTGTCATGAGAACGAACAATAAAATCCACCACTAGGAGCGATTTCACCGGAGCGGGATGATTTGGGGAAGTGAAGAGGGGAGCGGAGGAGTGGCCGAGTAAACAGCCACCTACGTGAGGTGTGTTGAATTGCTCGACAGCTGCTTGATGACTAGGGTCTAACTCGTGCCGTGGCACCTACGTTATTTGCTCGACAGCTGCTTGATGACTAGGGTCTAAGGGCTGAGCTACACCAGGCGCGTAACTGAAGCGTTCTGTTCGTGTTGTGTCTGCTGCAACAATTAGCTTCCATTATAATCAATGGAAGTAGCTACACCAGACGTGACAGTGGGGCGTACGTTCGAAAAAAATAGACCATTCATCTAAACGGAACGCTTCAGTTACGCGCCTGGTGTAGCTCATACCTAACTTGTGCCGTGGCAGCACTTTTTTCCCTCTAGTTCCATATAATATTTCCCTTGCGCACAAAGTGAAGAAACATGCTCCTGGTTGGCGGAGTTTTTTTTTTTTTATAAGTATATATTTTTGGGCTTATTATGCCTTTAATGATAGGACAGTGGAGAGTGAAAGGAAGCGAATGGGAGAGAGAGCAGGGGTGGGATACGGAAAGGACCACAGGGCGGGAATCAAACCCGGGTCGCCGGTGTACGGTGCAGGTGCCTCAGCCAGTTGCGCCACAGCTGGGGCTGGTTGCCGGAGTTTTTGACACCAGCTTCCAAAGAGCTTTTCGTCTCTACCCACCTCCTCTATCCAAGACCAGCGCCATTTATTTTTTATACCTTTATCGACAAGTTTGGTGTCTTCCCCTGGCTTCATAAATCTGCACTCTATGACTTTGACTACGTTTCGCGTTGCCAGTGTGGAAAACACATTCGTAGTGTATAGGAAACACAAAAGATGTGCATGTGAGATTACGCAAACCTGATTTTGTTTTTGCGTCGGTACGCTGGAAATCCGGCGTAGTGCCGGAGCGCTATCAGCCCTGTGACAGTAAACTGGAAAGGGTTAAAAATAGAAATGGTCCCCTAAATCCAATGTAGCCTACACACAGATAACTCTTACACCAACCTTATTTTGTGCCTTTTATTCACATTTGCGCAAATATTTCATAAGTAGGCTATATCCTTACTTACACCAACACGCTTTTCCAAAATGTCTAAATAAAAAGACTGTCTGTTTAGCGTGTTTTTGCCATTTTAGCTGAAATCTAACACATCATTTTACACTTAGAAGTGTGTTTTGCAGCTGGAAGGAGAGTGGACGACCCAGTAACTGGGGGGAGAATGGACGACCCAGAAGGTGAAGGGAGAGTGGAGGACTCAGTAGCTGGAGGGAAAGTTGACGACCTTGGTGGTGGGAGGAGAGAGGAGTTGGAAGGTAAAACAAAGAAAAAAAAATCCTCATTAATTACCACTTGGTCTTCCACCACCTCCTCCTCTGGAGGGTTTGATTCCACAACCTCCTCTTCAGATGCTATGATCCCCCACCTCCACCTCTGCTTGGTTTTCCTCCATCTCCTCTTGCGATGGATTTGGGTCCACTTCCTCAGGGACATCCTCTTCTTGAGCACCTAATTCTGCAACTGGATTAAGAACGTTAAGATGAAGGTCTCCTTCATCGAGGGCGAGTGGCTTTGCTTAGTTTCTCGTTAGCCCTGAAAAGGGCTGTTTCATGCCCCTCCTCCTGCCCCTGTCCCGCGGTCAGGTCTCCTGCTCCCATCCCTAGCGGGACGGGGGGCAGCTCTCCTGAATGTTGAGGCGTCCTCCATTTTAGCCTCTGACACCAGTGTAACAAACCTGTTGAACTTATGCTTTATTAAGTTCTGGAGCAGGGACACAGACCACAAACACAGTACACACAAGGGAGGTCAAGGATTCACATGACACAAACATGGCGCCCACACAGCACGGTGCCTCTCACACGCACCCAAAAGTCAGGACACACTCACAACAGTCACACTAGAGGGCTCCCCACCCTCTTTCCCACCCAAAAGTCAGCGCACTGCTCCCGGTTCCAGTACGGCGCGAACCAGGCGCGTCCGCCCAGGCTTCTGCTCTCCCTCCTCCGGCGAGCCTTGGTGCGCAGCTTCGGAGCCCTTACAAGGGCTGGTAGCGGCGGGAGCTCGAACAGCCCCTGCCCCCAGGATAACTCCCGGGACGGGGGCAGCTGCGCCGCACGCTCCCATAACATCAGAGGCTTCCATTGCTTTTACTTCTGACACCACTGTAACGTTTTAAGGTTCAGAGTCAGAGCTTTGTTCAACGCAAGCTTTATTCGTCAGGAAACGAAGGGCAGGGATACAGACCCAGAACACAATACACACGGAGCAGGTCAAGTACACACACACGCTACACATACAGGGGTGGACGCAGCCACCCACACAAAGAGGATCACACACGAGGGAGAACTAAAAGGGAAACATGTTACAATAAAGACGCTAACATTAGACTTATAACTAAGGAGAAATACAGACATAAACCCCAAATGTTCGCTCCCGGATCCCAGCATGCCCTGCGTGTGAGCTCGCCAACCAATGTCCTATGCGCCGGCGTTACAATATTGTGAACAAGAATAACTGACAGCAAATTGTCCACTGTCATTGAGCCAGGGTCTACCCCCAAGAGATCTTCAGCAAAGCCATATTTAGACTCACTGGCATAAGGTTACCACCACTGTCCACCATAACCTCAACACTAGCCGATTTCCCTATACTTATTTTTCCAAAATGTCTTGCAACGTGTGATTGGCGCATCAACGTTCACACTCAAAATGTCATGCCGTCTGGAACACACATGAAAAACTTTGGCTCGTCTTCCCACGAATGATTTCAACAAAATCATCATTCAGCACAACAGCTGTAGCCTGCTCTACAGATTCAATAAAGGTTGTTTCTGCTGTTGTAGTGAGTACTGTGTTACTTAAAAATATGCACACAGACACATTTAAAAACTCATACCAACAGTCCAGTTTTAAGAAATTGTTGCCCCAAACGGTGGCATCAGCAATGATATAGGTAGCCTTGTTCATAATTACTTTTTGTCGAGTGACACCATCACCCTCTTCACACAACTTCACAGCTTTGCTGATGACATTGACCTAGAACACAGAATATTTTTTGTTTTAAAAACTACACATTACATGCACATATTACATGACTACCACATAAATAACCGAACAATATTCCATTCCACTTCAATCATGCCACTTCACCACCTAATAACTGTAGAAAAATAAAATTACATATGGCAACATCCACCTTTTGAAATTCTCTACAATCCCTTAATATTTCAGTGATCTTTTCTTTGATCCTCTCCTTGGCTACCTCAGCAAATAAAAAGTCCACTCGTTTAACACAATTCACAATGGTACGACTGTTGATCAGCAGATCATTTTCACCAGCCTTTTGCCTTGAGGGACTCATGCCAACATATACACAATCAATATTACATCGTCTTGCAGCACACCAAATTTGGTACAATTCGATCCATAGGGGGCGGTACAGCCTCCACCTTCATTCTGCTAAAGGGCACTTATGCCATTTCGCTTGGACCCCGACAATCTCTGCTTGCGAATATATTTAGGGGTCCAAGCAGAAAAGCTGCTGGAACCCTATTGTTTTTGTTCTGATTATTCATCCCTATTATTATTATTTTTTTTCCGTGGCAGAAGCGTTTCTACAGCCATAACCGTAATAGGTACAGACTACAAATCTTTACTGTAGGTCTCAAATTAGTGCATGATCTCACACAACAAGAATTACTCATTTCTGTCCATAGGTGGTGCTATAATAATCACATTTATGTTTGTATCTCCAGAGCCATATGGACCCCGACAATCTCTGCTTGTGGATATATTTTTACCATTGTTTTTCTTCTTTGCTCTGTTTTTAGTCCCTCGAAAATGTTCCTTTTAGGTCTGGACCGAGCGTTTTTTTTTAATTTCCTGTGGGGGTCCAGATGGGAGAGATTGAGAAGTGAGGTCCTTAAAAAGAGGAAGGAGAACGGAGGAAAGGGCCTCCCGGACCCCCACCTGTTTTTAGGCAGCAACTTCACCGCCCTGCATTTTAAATACGCAACAACCCCATCCAGAGAGAACAAAACAGCCACCATGGTGAAGTTCTAGATGGTGTCCTACCTCAGACAGTTGCA
This sequence comes from Alosa alosa, assembly GCF_017589495.1. Taxonomy (NCBI): domain Eukaryota; kingdom Metazoa; phylum Chordata; class Actinopteri; order Clupeiformes; family Clupeidae; genus Alosa; species Alosa alosa. The sequence goes on from NC_063191.1 coordinate 6,518,088, forward strand.
TATTTTAGACACAGACCAAAACCTTTCAAAACCTGTTATGTCACCATTTTAACTAATGCCAAATCCCTTGTCTACATAGTGCAGGACGGGGAAACAGTGAGCGCCAGTCCTGGCTTCACAAGTGAGGCTGCCCAGAACAAACTGAAGGATCTGGCGTGGATGGCGCTCCATGAGGTCCTCCCGATCAGAGCCGTGAAGCACTCCCGGGGCATGGCCAGGACCGCCACCAGCCCGCGGCCACCCGCTCTGGAAGTGCAGCGTGGCGACAGGCCTGTGGGCCATCACAGTCGCAGACTTCCCTGCGTTCTGGCTCATTCTCAACCGTATCAAAGCCGCACTGTAGACTAGGGCTGTCACTTTTGTGAAAAAATCCCGTTCGATTTTTGAGACATGTGTTCATTGAATCGATCGTAAAATTGATTTTCCATGTCTAAAGACGTTTCCATTTTCAACGCCAAATATAGGCCAATCCATGGAAAACTAACAGGCATTAGGATGAACGTAAAGAAGGCGCTTGAATACACACAAGCCAGCAATATTTCTGATTTATTGGCGTGAAGTTTCGTGCACAATGACAAACAGGAGTGCAACATTCTCGAAAAACGATAAGCAGAGTAGACTACCATAACATCAGTGAAAAACATTACTGCAGGCTTCAACGTGGCTGTTTACGATTAAAAATGTTAAACAAATTTCGCCTATGTAGGAACTCACGACTGCACAGTTTGCATACCGCTTTGTCCTTCTCTATAGTTTGATCTACCCAAAACCCGAAGTGCTTCCATATCGAACTCCTCAAGTTATTAGGGCGTATCACTCGTCTCTCTCATGTCGCACAGGTTGATCGCGTTGTCCTCCATTTTTTGGCAAAATACCAGCAGCAGCACAGCAGCCTATTGAAACAGCTGTTTCCGGTGCGTAAAATTGGTGGGAATTTACTTTTTAGCTTTCGCAATGCCTACTGCACTTTCGGAATTCTTTATTTTCTTTTTCTGCTTGTTTGTGGCTATCTATTTATTTGTTTCATTCCTTTAAAATGAAAAGTACATATTTGGTTAAAACTGATTCCCTATTTTAGTTCTCGAAACTTGTGTTGGTTGGTCCAATCGATTGTACAATCGATTTTCGACCGTAAAGTGACAGCCCTACTGTGGACCTCCTGCAACCTGCTGGTGGCGAAGCGCGTTACGGCGGCTAGTTACATCCACGCAGCAGGAGGCACTACACGTCGCCATTCGGAGGAGGGGACCGGGGTCACACGCAAGAGGGTGGATTTTGGACCACTATGCCATTGGGGTGGAGGCAGAGATTAGGTGGTGATTGCCAAATCGCTGTTGGTGGATGAGCAGTTTCGGCGGGACTGTGGGGAGTTGTTGGGGGCATGGAAACTGAGTCGGTCCGCGTTCCCCACAGTGACTGAGTGGTGGGAGGCCATGAAGGAGCGGGTTGCCTTTTTCTGTAGAAGGTGGGTGGCAGCTGACAACCTACGGAGAAGGGAAAAGATCAGGGGGATGTCAAGGGAGTTGAAAGTATTTGTGGGGGATGCAGGGACAGGGGACGTGTGGGGTGAGGATCAGGGCATTGAAGGAGGAGATGAGGCAGTTCTTTGAGGATCGGGCCAGGAGGTTTGGTCTACAGGCCAAAAACAATGGCCATATTATGAGTAGACCTATATTTAGGCGATATAGCCTAGGCATATCCACTCGGACAGAGCAGGCTATCTGTTTTCTCAGCCGAACGTCTCATGTCATGTCCTGCAACATTGAGGCTACATAAACGAACGCTAGTTTTTTTTCTAACTTGTGTGCTTCGATTTCCAGTGCATTTGCTTTGCTTGTAAATAAAGTTGTAGGCCTAATTTTCTTGTACAATGTGATTGTTGAACGATGCTGTCCAGAAATGAATATAGGCAAAAGTTTCTGTGTCATGTCATACCTCTTGTCTCATTGCTACTCTGGCAGTCTCACCTGAAGATGCAGCACCTGGGGGCGCTGCAGCAGGCTACAGCGCCCATACCATTTACAGGTCCAAGTGACCATGGGTACCCAGGTTCAAATCCAACCTGCGGTCATTTCCCGATTCCCGTCCCATCTCTTTCTCCCACTTACTTCCTGTCACTCTTCACTGTCCTGTCCAAATAAAGGCAAAACGGCCAAAAAATATACTTTAAAAAAAAGATGCAGCAGCTGGCAGGACGTCATTGCGTTAACTGAGCTGTTAGATATATAGAACATCTACTTCCGTGTAGTAGCCCTCATAGGCCAGTCATTAGTTTTACAATCGCAGGGAAATTGCGCACACATTTTATGACGTGGATGGTGAAGAAGTCTATTGTGACTTGTTAGGGGAGGGGTGCTTGGGGCGGGCCAGTTGAAGGCCTCTATGAGGTCAGGCCTGGTCACACTTCTTTACAAGAAGTGGGAGGAGACTAGGTTGGAAAACTGGAGGCCTATAATCGCTCCTCCACGGATTATAAGATCCTGGCTAGTTTTAGCCATCCATATGTGGAGAGTGATGCCACTGAGTTGTAGGGGAGGATCAGACCTGTGGGGTAGGGTTGTCGTTGTCCCTCTTGAGGGACGTCGTCAGCTGGGCCAAACAGCGGAGGCTGCCGTTGGCAGTGCTCAGCTTGGACCGGGAGAAGGCCTTTGACAGGGTAAGTCATGGGTTCCTTCTCCTGGTTCTTTGGAGTGGATCAGGCAGGATTTCAGGTGTGCACCTTCCTGGTGGGGGCGGAGTTGCTGCAAAGGTTTCGGTATTTGCTGATGATATGACCCCTTTGTATTAGTACAGATGTGGGCTTTAGATGGGTGTTGGCGGCGGCGTAAGAGGGGGCTTCTGGGGCGAAGGTCAATATGACTTTGACGGGGAGGGTGGTGGCGGTACAGGTGGATATCCTGCCATTGTTTGACCACTTGGCGGTGGTCTTCCCCATGCCTTTCATTTGGGGCAGGAGGTTGGAGAGGGAGGTGTTTTCTTTTATTTGGGGGTGGAGAATGGAACTGGTGGAGTGGGAAGGTGGCCATCAGGGGAGGGGCAGGGCTGTGCTTGCCTGCGAGGGCCACTGCCTTGTTTGTGGCCTTCCAGAGCAGTGTGGCAGTCGGAGTAGGGAACCATAAGGTGGAGTTTTTTTAGTGTGGGGCCCCAAAGCTTTGTTCACTGTGCGGCTCAGACATAGGGACTGGGACTGTCCGGCGGGCCGGGCAAAGACCTGTGCGGGCGCATGGCTCGGGTGGTGGGAGAATGGATGTGCCAGCAGCTGGGCTTCTGGATGGGGAGTTGGAGCTGCAGGGCCGTGCGGATGGTGATTGTCGAGGTGGTGGAGCACGTGGAGGGGGACTGCGAGGACGAGCAACTGGTAGCGGTGGCTGTGCAGGTGGAGCTGACAACTGCGGTAGGAGAAGAGCAGGCATGTAGCAGCAACCAGCTTGCCGTGCTAGCTGAGCAAGAGAACCAAACAAAGGAAGCACATGTGGTGCTAGCGCCTAGCGTTAGGCCCCTGATTGAGCTGCCAGGCCAGATGGGACCATCGTGTGCTGGTGGGAAGGTGCCGGTACTGCGAATCCAGGAGCCGTCAGAGGTTCCCAGGATGTGTTGCAACAGGCGGCATGGGCCGGCTTGCCGGTTGTGGGGGTTTCCCAGGAGGAGGGGATGGACGTGACCTCTAAGGGGGCCTCCAAGAGAAAAGGGCGACCACGCTGCAAAAATGTTTTACACTGATGATGGTCTGAATGAGACTGAAAACGTTTTGCACTTCGTAGCACATGGTAAGCACTGCACTTTGCATCACTGATTGGATTAAATGTTTTGCATCAGCAACATTGGTGTGCGAGTTCTTTCTTGACTGAAGGACTTTAATTTGAAATGCTAAATAAATGCTGTTTGCTGCATTGTCGCTTTAAGAGCTGAGTCTTTCTCATAATGCCCTTTTGTTTGAGCGACATTCAAAGCACAATAGTAACAAGAATGTGCACAATATTCTATGTGCATATGTGCTATGATTTACACAAATGTTTAATTCATTGTTCTTTTAATAAACATAGCAATACATACATTTAAAAGTGGCATGTGTGACATTTAATGTGATAAATGTAAGAGTGGTCAAGTAAATTCATGGACTACATTTAGCCTAGCTAAAGCACTAAAAACTATCAGAATAAGAAAAAAAGTTAATGCACTCCAAATAAGTGAATATTGAATTTCACAAATATTAGCCTAATGAATGGACAAATAACGAGGCAAACTAAGCACAACAGACTGGCCTACATTTACAAACTGGGATACTAGTCCTAGAATTCCTGCATATATACACGGCGTTCCAAATTATAATGCAAATTACATTTTTCTCAGATTTTCTTAAATAGTTGATGCAAATGATAGTCAGTATAATTTTCAAGTCATCAACCGTTATAATATATATATATATATATATATATATATCCGAGTATAATTCAAATTTTACTAAACAAACCTCCCAATGATAACACTTTTTTTTTTTTTTCAAAAATAAAAATCTCAAAAGTCGCTGTTCCAAATTATTATGCACAACAGAGTTTCAAGACATTGTATAGGTTGTAAAAACCTAAAAATGGTAATTTGTTGAATTTGCAGCATTAGGAGGTGATATAAATTAAATCAAAAGTTATTTCAATCAAAAACATCTTAAAAGGTTACATATTAACATAGGACCCCTTCATTGATATCACCTTCACAATTCTTGCATCCATTGAACTTGTGAGTTCTTGGAGAGTTTCTGCTTTAATGTCTTTGCAAAATAGCCTCCCAGAGCTGCCAGAATGTCAGAATAGCCTCCCTGAGCTGCTGCTTGGATGTGAACTGCCTCCCACACTCAGATCTTTTGCTTGATGATGCTCCAAAGGTTCTCAATAGGGTTGAGGTCAGGGGAAGATGGGGGCCACACCAAAAGGAGTTTCGCTCCTTTCATGCCCATAGCAGCCAATGACCCAGAGGTATTTTTTGCAGCATGAGATGGTGCATTGTCATGCATAAAAATGATTTTGCTACGGAAGGCACGGTTCTTCTTTTTGTACCACGGAAGAAAGTGGTCAGTCAAACTCTACATACTTTGCCGAGGTCACTTTCACACTGTCAGGGACCTGAAAGGGGCCTACCAGCTCTCTCCCCATGATTCCGGCCAAAAACATGACTCTGCCACCTCCTTGCTGACATCTTAGCCTTGTTGGGACATGGTGGGCATTCACCAACCATCCATTACTCCATCCATCTAGACCATCTAGGGTTGCACGACATTCATCCATAAACAAAACTGTTTAGTCTTTAGTCGTCATGTATACCTGAGCCAGAGTTTCCGCTAGAAAAAAATGGTGCCGGTCAAAGTGACCGGCAGAGGTTTCGTTTTCCGGACATTTTGATGATATTCCGGTCAAATATCCCATTATCGCTTCTTAATTAGTTAAATTGAGGAAAACTGGAGACAGGCTATGTAGCTTAAAGAATTACATAATCAGGCTGTATAGAATGCAACATGTTCATTAGCCTGACTTAAACATGCCTAACAAGATCTAGCCAGTATCTTTTCATGGACAGCAAGAGTCCGCTGCTTCGTTCGTTGTTTTAAAAAGGCTACGTTGTTTGTTGCTGCTACCCACGTTATCTCCAGTGGTGACTGTTTAACTTACACAGATGCGCACACACAAGAATGAGCGCTCACACCACTACCCCCTAATGCTATGCCTCTTTATTTGATAACAATAAATTAAGAAATGTTTCCAATTCTGGGAAATGTTTAGTTTCTTTTTCTTTCGGCCGCGGTTCAAGATACCGTTTAATTGTGCCAGAAATTATCCGCGGACCAGCAATCTCCTCGTTGAGGAGGCCCTAACCAGTTCCAGTGCACCTATGCAGTGTTGTGGAGGAGGGGGGGCGCTACCACAGAAACCGAAAATTCTCAGGACAGCAGGATGTGTCCAAATTTCTATCTTAAACGTTCTATTTAAACATAAACTATCTGAAAACAGGGCTTTAAGTGTAAAATACCAAACTTGTCCTTTAAGGCTAGTCTGCCTGGGCCTGGCCATGTTTGAACTGCCTCACTCATTTGTTCATTATTTAACATGGACGTTTTAAGCGTGCGCTTCCTATTTAAAATGCAGCATAGGCTATGCGTGTTGTTTAATAGCTTACTTTTCAAACGGTAGAGCCTGTTCATTTAAAAACTTAGCCAGAGGACCTATAATATAGGCTTACATATTAAGGCTTATTCTCAAATTCAGATTGCATTAGGGGACGGGATTATTAGCCAATTTCAATCGGACAATTTGACCGGAGAGATTTAATTTTGTCGGACATTTAATTTTTTTTCCGGCCAATGTCCGGTAATTACCGGACAACGGAAACCCTGACCTGAGCCCACTGCAACCGTTTATGCAAACTTGCAAAGGATCCTACACCTTGAGGTTCCCGAGACTCTAGAGGCACCAGCGGCTTCAAATACCTGTTTGCTACTTTGCAATGGCATTTTTTAGCAGCTGCTCTCTTAATCTTATGAATTTATCTGGCAGAAACCTCCCTTCTCATGCCTTTTTCTTCACAAACCTGCCTGTGCTCTGAATCAGCGACATTCACAGTACGATGATCACATATAAGTTTTGGGGAAATATCCAATGTTTTCTTATCTTGTCCAAGGTAGTGCACAATTTCACGCTTTTCAGCAGCAGAGAGATCCTTTTTCTTTTCCATATTGCTTGAAACCTGTGGCATGCTTAATAATGTGGAACATCCTTCTGAAATAGTTTTCCTTTGATTGGGCTCACCTGGCAAACTAATTATCACAGGTGTCTAAGATTGATTTCAATGATCCAAAGAGCCATGAGACACAATACCTTCCATGAGTTTTATTGAAAAAAAAAAATGTTTATAACACTTAAATCCAATTTGCTTAATAATTTGGATCAGTGTAAATCTTCCCCTGGAAGGTACACAACATTTGGATTAACATTGCGTGCCGTCCAAGTGTTATGTCTCTCGCGTTTCATTTGAAGACGCTCTTCTTTGATTTCCAAGCGTCTTCATTCGATTCTCAGTCTCTTTTTCTTGATGGTCAACAAGTCGCCCGGAAAGTTGTGTTCCTAAATAGTGACCTATGCTGGTGCCGGAGCATGCCTTGCATTAACAATCACTGGTGTTGGGGGGAGTGGTGGGTTCATCATTATCATCATCACCCATGTCAGTAGTGCTGCTGTTAGGTGGAGGTAGGCCTATGCCACTCTCTATTCCCTCAGTGATTCCATCAATAGCTGTTGGCCCTAGAATGCCTAGCACTCTCCTCCAGTGGGTCTAAATCTTTGCTATCGTTCTAACCAGCCCCTGTTCTCAGCTACTCAAGTCGTTGCTTTGCCTCCTTCTTCTTTGCATTTGTTTAAATGTCCTGTCATATCTTTTTCACGTCCTGTGCGTTCCTGATCACCCCACTACTTACAGCATTAACTTTTTCAGTTATTGCATCCCAAGTCCTCTGCTCTTTAGCATGTGTTGTTGTATTGGTTAGCTTGCAAAATAAAGTTTTTTTGTTTCTCTCTACTTCAGTAATTATTATTTTATTGTCTTCTGTTGTCATCCATGAGGACCAGACATATGGGGTGCGGGGGCGGTCAGCGGCCTTGACTCTGGCGTTGTGAGTTGAGTGGGGCAGAGGGGGTGCCCGCTTGCCGTCCTGAGCTTTGATCAAGAAAAGGCCTTTGATCGGGTTAAGCCCTCCTTACACTGACAGACTTTGGAAAGATTTGCAAAGATTTGGAAAAGATTTTTGAAAGACTACAGTCTCAGACCCTCTCGCATCTAAAGACAAGTAGTAGAGTTTTAAGTCACAGACTATGATTTTGCAATGACTAGGGATCTTGCAGGGTCACTATTTACAAGACTGCAACTAGATTCCTTACCCATTTATTACCCATCGTGCAATAGATAAACAGGAACTGAAATGATTAGCCACAACTCAAAAGACTTGCGATAATATCAAACATGTTTGATATTGTTGTAACGGCAAAACTAGAAAGACTGACTCCGACTGACTTAAAACCGCTAAGATTGGCACTTTACACTTAACGATCTAGTTGACGGGGGCGCGCCGCGATTCCAGTACAACTCCCATGATTTCCGTCCGACTTTGGAAATGTAGTCGCCGACTGTGAAAACAGACCAAAATCGTACAATGTAAGGCTGCTATAAGTTAAAATCCCTAACTATATCTAACGTCTTATCTAACTTAAAATCCTCCCCTACATTCTTCCTATTTTTTTTGTTTAAAACACAATTAAAATCCCCTCCGACAACTAGGGGAGCCCTCCCTAGCATGTGGGGCTGCAGGTCTTTTAAAAGGTCGTGTCTGTCATGTTTATCATTAAAACCATACACATTAAGAACATTAAGGGCAGGTAGCACTCTTGCAGCAGAAATATATCTGCCTTAAGAGTGCTCAACAGGGATAAAATTATCTGAGCTCTCACTAGAGTCTTCTTACATTTATGGTAGAGATTGTGAGACTCATGAGCGGTATGATAAAAATGAACATGACAGAGTTAAAAGACTACAGAAACATTAAAACCAGGTCGAGATCAGATCTTGTGTGACACCGGCTCCTCCTTTATCACCAATGAATGAGGTTCAGGAGGATTGCCGGTGTCTCCAGCTCCAGCTTGCGTAAGAACAGTTTTTTTTTTTGTATTGAATGTTTAATTCACCATTGCACGTTTACAGAAACATGGAAAAACAGAAAGCTCAGAAAAAGAAAAGAGAAAAAAGAAGGCTGAAACAAACAGGCACATATGCCGCATAAACAAAGCTCAGGCACGCAGGCCCAGCCAAAAAATAACAAACAGGTTAAGACAGACACACACAAACAACCCACCCACAATACACTTGTAATCCCCCGACACATCAGAACACACCCACAAACACAGAAACACAACCCCATCACACCAAACAAACTACCCCAAACCCATCATCCGTTTCACACTTTCCACATCCCAACCCCCCACTTGGGCAGCAGGGGGCGGCCTCACCTCCCTCCCAGGCACCAGTCCACTTCCCTCTCCGGCCACCGGGGGCAGGGCCCGGCCCGGAACAGCCACCGCCGCCTCCACCTCCTCCGCCACACTCCCTTCTTGCAGAGGGCGCTTCACCGCCCCCACCACCGCTGCCGACACGACCACCTGCTCCTGCTCCTGGGAGGCAGTAGCATCCGCCCAGCTCGACTCCACCCCCGCAACAGGCACCGTCTTTGCAGGCACCTTCTTCACCACACCCGAAACCGCGGGAGCCCCTGTATCCGAAACAGAAGCCCCCACAGCGCCAGAACTCTGGTCGCCTCCCGAAGATGTCAACGGACGCTGGTCGTCACCCAACCGGAGCACCTCCGCGTAGGAACGAGGCTCCCCCCTCTTCGGGCACCCACAAAACAGATGCCCCTCCACTCCGCACAGACAGCAGGACTTCGGCTTGTTGCAGGAGGCCGCTGAGTGCTCCCCTCCACAAAAACAACACCGATTCCCCGGGCAGGCCGCCTTTTCATGGCCGAGCACACCACACCGCCGGCAGTACAGGGGCTGTCCAGGGTAGGTCAAGAAGCCCCGATCCGGACCAATGGAGAAAGACCCCGGGGGATGTAGAAAGCCTCCAGGCTTCCCCGGGTCCCCCTTCAGCCGGACCGTGAAGCGCCACCGCCCGGTCCAGATCCCGGATCCACGTCCCTCCACGCAGCTCCACCACAAACCGCAACAAGAACAGGGCCACATCCGAATCCGGGATGAAGGGGTTGTAGACGTGGACCTCCAATGGCACGAACTCCTGGAGGTAGAGCGGAGTCATCTTTAAGGACTCCAGGAGAGAGCGATCCTCCACCATCCCCCACCTCGAAAACTGCAGGAACGCAGATCGAAGAACGATAAATCCATAAATCCTTGGCTAGGGCAGTCATGCAGACAGAAGACCCCCATCGGCTCCAATCCAAAAACGCCCTTCAGAACGGATTCCACGAAGAAATCCCGACCTAACCGCCGCCGCTCCTCCGCCGAAGTCCCCCCGAGAAGATGTTCCGACTGCCGGGCCTCCCACTCCGCCATGATCCTCTGCGCCGTCCTGAGTTCCGTGAAGGTGGCGTCCACGAACCCAGTCCCCACAAAGCCTTGGACACAATAAGTGTCCCTTGACTCCACCTGAAACATACCCCTCAATACCGCCTTCACCACGAAGTACCTCGAAAAAATCCTCCGTCGCTCCATCTGCCAACTCGATCCGAACAGAGTTCCTTAACCGTGCCACCAGGGCCGGCCTTACAGCGCCTTCTCGTTCCATCTAGTGATTTTTTTTTTTTTTTTTTTTTTTATTGAACTTTAACAGAGCGGGGCAGCCTTGAAATACAACACACAAAAGATACAGAAAAAAGTGCAGTTAAGACTAGAAGGCTGCAAATACGGGCAAACAGTACAGTACCCTGAAAAGCTCAGGCACACATAAACCCCGCCCCAACTAGGCATCACCCTATTCCACACCAAAAACATACAACTTCCCCATCCCTCCCAATCAAACACATCCCCCATCCTCCCGAACATACCAAACTCCATGTCAAATAAGTATTTGTTATTGGAAATGACTTTTGACATGACCTTTTATAGTTAGCCTAGTGTAAGTTGGATGTGTGATTTCTGATAGGACGGATAATTTACTTTGGGTGGAGTGATGTTAATTGGTTTCAGGTAAAATGTAAGTTGATAATTGGTAACCATTTAGGGTTCAATCAGTTTTACACTTAGACAATGCAGGAGAAGGATCATTTGCTGTCTTGTACCAATCCAAAACCATTCTTGGAAATAACTACATGGCCATTCCAACCCAAATCACCACCAACAAAAACAACTGAGTACAACCAGGTATGTTCTCCTTCACCTTCTCCCTTTCTCTCCACTGTCAGCTGGAAAGGCACACATTTAAGTCATCATTCAAAAGGATTTCAATGCCACATCTTTCTCACCCTCAAAAGTTGATTTGTTTGAAAATGATTGAACATCTATGGCACTCTTAATCTGACTTTACCTTGTGGACTATTGTATGTAAAAATGTACATTCAATTAATTATATTAACAGCTAACTAATGTTCCCTTTTTTATTGTCATCAGATTCCATTACTGACGGTCAAGATCCTACAACTAGGAGAAATCAAACAAGTCCATGCCTATCACCAGAAAAGAAATGTGCACCCCTGCATCATGGCAGATGATTCAGGTTTTATGCAACTTGGTTTATGGCAAAATCAAATCACCCAAATTGAACTAGAGAAGACGTACACATTAACCAACTTGACTACACGCACATATCAAAATGAAACACAGCTTACTTTAACAACACAGTCCACAATCCAACAAACAGACAACATAAACTTCCACACAACACAAAACATGAATTACATGCCAAAATAAATGGCCTACATGTAGACAAGAAAACCATCTGTACACACTGCAACACTACACAAACAGACTTCATGTAGCGCCCTCAATTCAATGTGAGTGATTTAAAAAGAAAGATAACAGGCATGTGGTGTTTGGGTTGTATTTAGTTGTTCACTACATCAGCCACGCCAGTAGGTGACAGCAGAGCGCTGTGGAATCAGTCTGTATTCACGAGAATCTCAGCAGGGAAGTAGAGTAACTGCGTTCTTTGTTGAAGCAAGCGTGAATGTTCGTTGTATCATCCTACTGAGTGTATTTTGATGTTTCTACAGGTGAGCTGGTGTTAAAAACAAACTCCTATAACCTTATTAGCGTAGGTGACATGTAATGATACAGAAATGAGATTGTATCCGTTTCATATGTTTAATTTAGAAGTGAGATATGTGCCGTTTGCCATGCTAGCTGTCTAGCTTGTTGTGTGTCATGAATAGCCTGCGTATGGTTTCCCTCCATTACATGTATTAGTGACGCATTGGCTATGAGTTTTCGATGTAAGAAAAGTAGTAGAGTAACTGCGTTCTTTGTTGAAGCAAGCGTGAATGTTCGTTGTGTCATCCTACTGAGTGTATTTTGATGTTTCTACAGAAACAAAGATTCATTAAATATGTGGCATCAAGACCATTGAGCCTTTGAGTCTTTGAGTCCGCTACACACGCACCCACAAATCTAAAACACTGTTGCCCAAAGTGCAAATTTATCATGCCCACAAACAACTACGAGATAAGAGAGTGGAAAACTACTCATTAATAGCATCACATTTACATGCACTGACACACCCTGCTATAGCTCACTACCTCAAAACATATCCATGTCATTACACCACAACTGATGACATTGAGGAACATTTCTTAGATCTGAAATCAATCATTGTGACTCATACAAAAGACTACAACATAATTGACCTTAAAACGTGTGACTTTGAGCCCATTGACACCCTCAAAATCCTAGAAATAACCAAATAGAACATTGGACATCCATCCTTTTTTTAAAAAAAAAGATGGAAAATCTAGTAACCTATTGGTGTATATTTTCTTTACACTTTTTATTTTTCAATATTTGTTTAAAAAAGATCTTGTTGAAGCAAGTACATTGTACTTTTTTTCTTTTTTAAACTGCTTCATACAATGTATGTTTGTTATTGAATTGAACTTCTAGAAACTACTGAATAGAACATTGGACATATTTTTTTATTATTATTAAAGATGTAAAATCTAGCAATGTTTTGGTATGTTTTCTTTACAATTTTTCGTTTTCAATATTTGTTTAAAACTGCTTTATACAATGTATCTTTATTATTGAATTGATACTTGCTGATGACCATTAACTGTGACCAATAACACAAAATCTCAAGTCCCAACATATCTTGCAGAGCTCAGACTTAATTTCGTCGCCTATTAAACAAACTGACTAGGCTACAACAACAAAATTATCTGCCCATTGATAAATCAGAATAATGACATCACTTACATTTGTAAAAGGGCAAGGCAAAAAGGCCAATGGACGCAAATGGAAAACAAAACCTCCGGCTTTCTCAAGTCCGTTGACTGATTTTACTTGACCAAGACCTTCACATGATGTAACTCTACAGGTAACTAAAGCATCATGGGTGCATAAGATTGGCTAAACTCTCTGTGACCCCAGATCTCCACATGAACCACAATGGGGGTCCACACTGCACAGCTGGATGCTTTTGCACACGGACATTTCTGTAGGCTACACGTAGGCTATCTGTGCACAGATCTCACAGTCCTTTGCACTCCACTACATGTTACGTGCACTTAACTGTACAAATGAAAATACATTTGCCTATAGCCTATAGACTTCATCAGGTCTCTTTCCACTAGGCTACTGTATCAAATCATACAAATCATTCAACCTAAAACGAATTGACACGCAGAGAGTTGCAATGTAGTTTATCGGCTATTTCAAATTTGAAACTATTTTGCATTGTCAATGGATAACACGTTATTATAATCGATACATGGAAACATGTTATATTTTATGTACCCTTTTTATATGTAACTATAAAGTTCTACAACAGAAGCCTAATCACAAATAAATGTCTAAGTAGCCTAAATAATAATAAAAAAGGTTACATTTTGACAATGTCAGGTAAACCTAGAAAACAAATGTGACAGTGTACAAAGTTGCAATTGCACCCAAGATTAAGTAAGTCAGCACCGTTTACAGCCCCCACCCTCCCCCAATGGAAAGTTTCAAAACACCCCAACGTTTATTTAGCAAGCTAACCAGTTATTCTATAACTTATAGTCTATAATAATGACTTGTGGACAAAGAATGTAGAAAAAAATAAATAATTTATTAAACAAAGATAAAACACAGACATAATCTAACCTATACTAAACACTAACCTATAGACCTACATATAATAACCCATAGACTAGTTAAAATAAATAATTGAAAATAATCAAACAAATAATAAAATAATAATTAACTGTTATAAACAAATTAACAAGACAAATGAGTCACAAATGAGACCTAAAACTATTGCACACGAAACACAACAGCATTGATAATGAACCAACATGGTTGGACTAACAGAAAAATACAAATACAAACATTATGTGAACAATTAGGCTTTCGGTAGCCTACAAAACAACAAATCAAGCCTCTTTTCCTTGCTCCTCCTCGTCTTCCAGTTGTAACCATGTCCGAGTGGTTGTTGGCGGTGGCACATGCACATCTAAAGAGTCAAAAACAATTTAAGCTTGTTTACGTAGACTAATGTTCTAAAAGGATCCTAAGGATCCCATTCATCCATCCTTTAGTCATTAGAGCAACTTTATTAGTAGGCTAACCTGATTCACACCAATCACCCTCATATAACGCCAGCCTCTCCGTCTTTTCCTTTAACTCCTTGGTCAAACTCTCAATTCTCTTTTCCAGGAATTTAGTCTGCTGGACTGGGGCTTTCTTTTGCCTCTCCGTTGAATTGATCAAGTTGATGGTGTCATTGGCAATCTTCACCACTTTTTGGGCCAAACTGCTCCTTTGCACGTTCTCATCACAAGACTCGTACTGTAAACAAAGTACAAATGGTAGACAAAGACAATAAGTAGCCTATGTTTTAGCGATGTTTAATCTATTGTCATAATGTGGCAGTAACGTTACATTCTAATCGTTACATTACAAAACAATTCTAAGAATGCAAATTCTTCTCATTATAGCCTAAATTATTTTTATTTTTCAGTAGGCTATAGCCTGTGTTCACGGTCCGTTCATGCTATGCGTCTGCTTGTGCTGTTTAGGCTAAACTATAGCCTAGGCTACGCTAGCATAGTTAACAGTTACAATTTTGTATGCATATACTTTTTGTTTCTTACAGTCAAAATTTGAAACCTCTCCCTCAGATAGGAATTATCTTCAGAGTCCGATTTTGCAATCTTAGACGGTGAAGAAAACGCCATTTCGACTTGAAAATGATAGTTCTTTAACCTACACTTGGGCAGCCGTGGCCCACTGGTTAGCACTCTGGACTTGTAACCGGAGGGTTGCCGGTTCGAGCCCCGACCAGTGGGCCGCGGCTGAAGTGCCCTTGAGCAAGGCACCTAATCTCTCCACTCACTAATTCACCAATTGGGTTAAATTGCAGAGACCAAATTTCCCTCACGGGATCAAAAAAGTATATATACGTATACACGTTCTTGCTCGAACACTGATTTTCTATTGGTCATGCGTTATACTGCCTCTTACGCATACATGTAGTTGGCACAACAGGCGCGCAGACAGCGCAGGGATGTGGGAGATATGTCCTCTGCAGTGCTGATAAAAAAAGAACCATCGTCCCCCTCACTTTTGATAAGGGAAAAGAACCTTATAGGTAGGCCTACCCTAAATAATAAGCTAAACACTAACTATGTAAAACTCTTTAGCGCAGTAAGCACACATCATTTAGTGACTTTATGCATAAAGCGAACACATTCGTGTATAGATTGCAATCTAATGCAGATAAAGGCTTACATGCTATTAATATGACACAGGTTTTGACCAGAGATGAAGCTAAAGGTGAATATATTATTGGATCAGCAGGTAAGACGAGACGTCCAAGTTCCACTCGCATGGCCAGACTCACTAACCCTAGCACAACTATTTACAGCAGTTTTGAGAACCACTGATGGGATGCTTAGAAAGACTTGTAATTTCTAGATGATAACCTACACAAACGAAATGATTTCTGTCAATTAAAACTCTTATCAGTGCAAATTTATTAATGGACATCCTCATTTATTGTGATGTCCAAGTTGTTAGTTTTTGTTTGTTTCACGCATGCAGTATGTGATTTGGATGAGCCAAACAAGCAGCGTGCCTGTCTTCAGCTTAAAGTTTCTGGGGGCCGGCCTTTATTTGGCCTGGTATAAATAGAATCAATCCCAGGTATAATTTGAGAATTTATAGTAGCCTAGCCTGCTCATCCCAACATTAGCTGTTATGTGTATTGTTCATTGATAACAAACTCAATAGCTTACTAATCAACTCGTTTTCACTAACATATATAAAATATAAGTCTTACCCAACGTTATTGTTCTAAGACATTTATTTCAAACATTATATTGGCTACTTCAGTTACCTTGGTGCATAAATCCCAGAGAGTAGGCTACCACACCCCAGAGTGATGTATAGCGTTCTTATGCGTTCAGTGTTGATCCGACTGTAAGTCCTTGATTAGCTCCGCTTTATTTTTAGCGATGTTACATGTACGTCTGTCAGTAGGCCTAACTATTTGATCATGTAGGCTATTTGGATCATACTGTAGGCATGATGAACTTTTGTTCATTCATGGCTTCATATAATATCAACATCCCATGTTGCTATTAAAGAATTCTACCATTGGCCCAAGTAGTGGGAAATAAATAAACAAAAATCAAATAAAAGCAGAATTGCACATAGGCTTGCAAGAAGCTTGCAGAGTGCAGATCTGGCGTTGTGCTCATCTCACAGTTTTGATCTTTTTTATCAACAAATATTTTGAAAACAAACAATGGTATTATCTTAATATTCTGGCAAGTTTAAAATATGATGGTCGAAAGTGAACCAGAGGTGACAATCCGATATGACTATAAGTTTGTGTTCACAATTTGATTCCCCTCGCTTTCAAAATATCTCCTGCGCCCCTGTGGCACAATATTCCTTAAACAAGAAAATTGAGATGAATAGTTGTTGCAATGTGTAGTTAATATTTCAACAAATGAAATTACTTTGCATTGTCAATAAATAATGTTTTATTATAATCAATACATAGAACATTTTTATTTTATGTCTAGCCTCTTACTTTATATCTAAGAATAAAATTGTACAACAAAAACCTCACAAATAAATGCTCCAAGCCTCCACCAAATGAAGGCCTGAACTTTGCACAGCCTAAGTAAAGTCCCAATGGAAAGTTTCATGACACCTCAACATATGTTATACAACCAATCATAATGAGGTGTGGAAAAAAGAAAGTTGTAGAATTAATAAAATAATTTATTAAACAAACATTCAAACATTAAACACACAAACAATATGTAGGCTATACATATAATAACCCCATAGGCTAATTAAAATAATTACACAAAATTGCAAATATTAAAAAATGAATAATAATAACAATAATAATAATAACAATAAATAACTAAACATGAACAAACATGCTTGACCTAAAAGAAAAATACAATTATCTGAACAATTATATTAAACACACCCTACATACACAAAAACACACACACAGACAAATCATGCGCAGACACAAAGGCTAAAAAATCACACACACACACAAACACACTCAAACACATGCACTCACACACACAAACACACCTACATGCACGCACATGTAAACACACACACACACACTCCACACATAAACTCACACAGAAACACACTATACACAAAAACAACCACACGCTCTGCACACACTCAATTACAGACACAAAAATATTGGACAAAATAAGACATCACAACAACTTGAAAAGCATGATTTATTTTTGTGTACCAAATGTGCTGGACTGGGCGGCGGTCATATTTTGTATCGCTCTGCGGTACATCTAGTTGATCTCAGCTCACCGAGTTTTGGAAAAGTCTCTCGAAATGGCGACTCGCCTTTAGCCGCTTCACCCCATAGTAAGTGGAGAGCAAAACAGTCACAAACTGTACGACATAAGTTGAAAAGTTAAAAGAATGACAACGTTAGTCTACTACGCTATTGGGTATGAACAAAGGTGGCCTTGTTTAAGAGCTTGCTTACCATTTATAGGCAACATCCACGACTATACCGATGAGGCTGTCCAGGTAAACAGACGAGGTTAGCATCCGTCGCCATTTCGAGTTGAGCAGCCAGGACTCGGGGCTCCCGAACACCAAACTGAAGCGTCCGTCCAAAATATCACAATCATCGTGAACGCCAAGCTGCCCAGCACTGACTCCTAACTTTTCCACTTGCTTAACTTGATCCTCCATCAAGGCCAGAAGAAGGGACACCACAACAACAATGGGGGTAGCTTCTTTAGCTTTCAGCCTAGCCACCTTCTTTGCTATTAGCGAAGCCAACTGGAAAATCAAACTTTTCCCAAACCCCGTAGGGAGTAGGGCCACAACATCTTTGCTCCTTTTGTTCGGACTTCAATTCTTGAATATTTGGAAGCGTAGCCAGCACAGACTGAATTGCTTTTTCATGCTTGGTGTAGAACATTCCTGTATGAAGTGTGATCTGTGGGAGGTTTTGCCCATAGTGACAGGATTGTACTTATGTGCTGTATTTACACTTCCAGGCCTCAGAGAAGTCAACATGCTATCAATACAGTTATAGACACTGTAGGGTAAGAATGTGGAGAATCGACACGTTGGGGTGAAGATTCTGTATTTGGATGCAGCAACCAACAACCATCCAAGTACAGCTGTGGCATTTTTTCTGCAGGCTACCCGGCTACATGGTGTTCCATTGGGAGCATGCCCATGTGGGTACAGCATTTAAGGCTGGAAGTACAAAAGTAGAGGTGCCATTTCTGGAACAACATCATTATGGTTGAACATGGGTGGAGGTCCTATAAGCCACGTGCCCAATACTTTAAGCCTCAGAAGGAGTTCTCAAGTTGGGTACAGTGTTTAAGGCTGGGCTGTACATGGCCTCTGATTTTGTTTGTCATTTTGTTGTTTTTTTACTTTGGGCAGGTCCCACCATTGATGAACTGAATATATCAAGTAGGTGTTCTAGAAAGACAAATATATGTGAAATATTGTTAACTAAAACTCAATAAAATACTAAGCTTAGGTAGGTATCTTAACTCACCTAAGTTGGAGCCTGCTTTAGGTAATAAAATAGGCACAGTGGTGTGTTGCCTCCCTTTCAAGTTGTCCAGGTCCTTTCTCATCTGCTTCACTTCAGCCTCGAGGTCTCTGAGCTCCCGCCTCAGGTCCTCAACAGTGTTTTCAGGGATGCCCTCTGGTGTCAATGCTCTTGAGGTGGAGGGCTCTTCATGCGGCCTTGTACTACGGAGTTGTCGTTCAATTGTTTTTTTTTTCGCACTCTTCATCATTTGTTTTAGGGTGTCACCCTACAAATGTTAGAGAAGAAAGGAAGAGTTTTATGAACAAATTAAATCAATAGGAGAAAATACGGAAATAACCTAGACCCATTTTCAAGTGCACGGTTTAGTTACAAACCTGGGCAAACTGACTGAAAGTAACAAACCTCCTCATAGAAGACACTGTGGATGTTTTCTCCTAGTAAAATACAGCTCTAAGGACTTATTATTAGTTAAAAGAGAATTCCGGTGTGATACTGACCTAAAGTGTGTTGAAACATGATACCGAGTGTGAGCGTCTCATAGCTCACCTCGGCTTGTCCCCTGCACTCAGAAATCTGGCGCTAGTTAGCCAATGCTACCAACACAGTGTTTTGTTGTGGTGCCTCGGGCATCGGCCTAGCCATGCAAATAAATCACTGTTTTACACCATTTACGAGGCTCAAAGTAGCTCCATACTTCATTGGTAGACTTCCGAGGACCTTGACATTTAAAAGGAGACATGGAGAACTTTGAAAAAGCACTGGTAGTTTATTTACAAGACGATTTATACAGACAGTACCTTAAGGAATTTTACCGTTCGACGCCATCTTGAATTTAGTCACGATAAGTCGAGCGACGAGTAGAACGAACAGGTATGATAAGGGATCAGATTCCAAAAATAATTCAGTGGAAATGCATGGATTCAGTTGCTTCCAGTAGCAGGTTAGAACCGGCAACCCTCCGGTTACAAGTCCCAAGTGCTAACCAGTAGGCCACAGCTGCCCCTAACGATGTGATGACGTAATGCCGAAAAAGACCTTTCACAAGAGCAAGTGGTGACTGGCAACGTCAGGTAGATGCAAAGGATGCATTGTATGTTAGGATAGAAATCCATGTCTATGTTCTGCAATGTTTCCTGTGCAGTTTCCGGAAGAGGCTCAGTGTTCTTCTGGAAACTATGCTTCCATCTGTGTATTTCCTGCTCTGCAGCATCAGGTTGAGGCAGGTCCTCTCTGTACCATGACAAGAGAACGTCTTCTTTCTCTCCACTCAGCTGTGGCAGAGCTTTGGGCACTAAGAAGGCTGCAAGTAGTTTTGAATCTCATTGGTTGCCCTATTGCATCTCATATTGTAGGCTATTTGCTGCATAACCATTAACATTCTCAACTTCCCTCCTTCTCCTTGTCTGCTCAACTTCTGCTGGCTTAATTCGATAATAAACGATAATTTAGTTTGTTGCCGCCTTTTCATTTTCGGTCATTAGAATGAAAATCACAGGCAGAAATTAACATGGCGTCAACTTGATTTTGAGCAATGGATTTGTGGGTATTGAAGTTTATGCGAGATGTGCGAGACACTGCGTTGCGTTCTTTAATTGGTTTAGGAAGCACTCCGCTATAGCCGACTACTTTCGTTTTGAGATGGCAGTGGTACTGCAAGTACGTGTCACGTGACAGTCCGTAGATGCAAGGATAATTGTCTCGTCGGCAATTTTCACATCAAAATGAAACGAAACTTTAAGTAAGAAATACCGAGGACATGACCTCAGTGTCCTCAATGGTAGCTATGGCCATGCCCAGACGCTCACCTCGTAAGCCCCACTCCAATACGATCCGATATGCCACCAATCTACACTGTCTGGGGGTGGAAATAAGAAAGCAAGAGCAATCAAGGGTCAGCGACATTTAGTAATTTGGATAGATATTTAGTAATTTTAGTAAGCTGTGGACAATATCAGCCCATGGCTACAGAGGAGTGTTTGTGTTGTCGGGACTCGGACGTGTTTCGCCAAGGACTGGAGAAGTCCAAGGCATGCTGTCTTACAGCAATGGATGACTTTCTGGTACTAATAAATCCTTCTGTTGTACAGACATTTTTTCACGTGCCTTCTTCTTCACTACTTTACCGGTAGTCACTTCCGGCAATAGATGTGCTCTGCGGGATCTTGCGCGATCACCTGGTCTTGCTGAAATTGTTTTTTGATCTATCCAACGTTTTTAATTATTTTTTCCAAATATTTACAACTTAGTGTTAACTAATAATTGTTGCAAACTGGTACTACTAACAAAATATTAGTTAATTCCTGGAACTTGGCGTCGTTCAACTACATCCTTATGCATCGCTTCCTGCCAGGACTTTTACGGGCTTTTCCAAAATCACGGAAGTGACGTCGACGTTGCAGTGGCAGCAGAGAGTAGAAGCCATCAGGCAAGTGTTATTTAAACTAGATGTACAGAGCGGTACAAAATATGACCGCCGCTCAGTCCAGCACATTTTTTCCAGAAAAATGCTTGTCAAATTGTGTTCATTTCCTACTTTGTTCCTTTTTTGTGTGTTTGTAATTGAGTGTCTGCAGAGTGTGTGGTTGTTTTTGTGTATATGTGTTTTGTGTGTGTTTTTTTGTGTGCGAGTGTGTGTGTGTGTGCGTGTGTTTGTGTATGTAGGTGTGTTTGTATGTGTGGGTGCATGTGTGTTTGTGTGCGTGTTTGTGCGTGTTGTGTGTGTGCATGTATGTGTGTGTGCGCATGTGTGTGTGTGTCTTTATGTATGTGTACATAAATAAAGCAAATCAGGGAACCACCTACTCTTTGCGATAAGTGCCATGGGATCTTTAACAACCGTGGTGAGTCAGGACCTTGTATCAGGGATCTCAACTCTCATGCATTGACCATGAAAAACACCTCACAAAGATATTTGTTTCCTCCTAATGTTATGAGTTGAATCAACAGAATGGTCAATTTGCACAGTTTGCAGGTTACACATAAACGTATCCTATAAGCATGGTAAGATGCCAAAGTACACACATTCAAGGATTAAAGTTCTCCGTCGTAGGACGGATTTCCGTCAATTTGATTTTAGAAATGTAATATTTGAGATCGATGCAGATCCGATGAGAAAAAAAATAGGAGGGGGGGGGACTGTCACCTTTGCTTTTCCTTTTTTAAGGCAACTACAAATATTAGGTGAATGATTAAAAACTTAATAGTGTTCTTGAGAACTTTCTGTGTCTCAATCAGTGACCACTCAAGAAGATAGCCTACGTCAGCCATGAGTTTCGCTTTGTTTATGTTGTACACACTTGTCTCGGGCGTTTGCTTAAAAAAAAGAACACATATGGAGGACTATAACGGTCTAAAAGTTGGATTATAGTGACACAATCGAGACAGCTGATGAGGTTGGCCAATCCGTTTAACTTTTTTGGATATGATATGATGTGAGCTCTGTGCGAATTCGGAGAAGAAGCGTATGCTGTGTTCTTTCCGTGCATCAATGTAGACAATTTCTTACTATTGCGAACTCTTGTCAGGGGAGGTCATTCATTTTGGGTGTCACCTATGACTTGAACAGATAGCCTGCTATGCCACCCGATGTAGGCTACTGTTATTGTTACAGGTTTTAATCAATGCAACTAACATTATGTGTAAAAGCGGCCTTAATATAAACCGTAGCCTATGCAATTTATTATCCCTCTGTTATGACATGTACAACAATGTTTTTCACAATTTGCGACGGAAGGTTTTGACTGAGCGCAGTTAACATAAAATAGTAATAATATTGTCATCATCGCTAACTGTCGGTAAGGGGTCAGTCGTGTTTGTGACGCATTGACAGCCTTTGTAGCCTATTTTGCTTAGGCCTCACTTTTAATGACAGTAGGTTGTGAGGGTGTGTTGACAAAAATAACCATACAATTAAAATAGGCAAACTTAAAACTTTGCTATAAAATATTATTAATTTATAGCACAAAACCATAACTTTCAGTAGGCCTACCAGAACCTCGCATATTAGCGTCATGATTTGTGTGCGTCTATTTGACAAGGCCACTAGCTGTCATGGATGCGTTGTTGCTAAAGGAAGGCAGGTGTCAAAAGTTAAAAAATAAATGGAGATGGGCAGCTGTTGGAAACGGGGGAGAACTAACAAGCCATGGTGTAAAGAAATTAAAGTGCCAGGGTTTTGCTTTTTTGCGCGGGTTCGCTGCAAGAAAATTGTTTATGGATGCAATATGAAAACGTTTTATGCGCCACCAATCAGAAGACCGCCATAAAGGTTAACGTTAGGTGCACTTCAGGACATCTTCCCTACCTGGTGCAACTAGCCACCACGACAGAGGTAGGCTACGTTTATCTATGGCTGACCGTTTTTACGTTTAGAAAGTAGGCTACGCATGTTCTTTCATAGCGCAACACGACCTGTCCTTCACCATATCGCAACCTCTTGTCAACCTTATACAATCTGTTGTTGAAGACAAAAGCGCCGTCTCCAGATTGTCGTTATCAAATGCGCAGACCTCCTGCATGAGCACACACAGTATTGCTGCTCATTGGAAAACTGAGTTGTCTGTAAAACTCAAAATTACCATGTTTTCATTAAATGCGGATGAGGCAACAAATGGAAATATGAACAATAGAATGTTCTGATTCTTTGATGAGGAAATGGGAAGTCTTGCAAACTTGATTTTAGATAGATTTTACTTGGTGTTGAATTGCATATTAACAAGAAAAATATCTCCCCTTTAAACACTTTTGGCCTGAAGTAATTAAATAAGAGTGTGTTAAAGCCTTTCTACAATATTGCTGCAGTAGAAAAGAACAGCAATGGCTAATCAGCAATGGTCAGGGATGGTACTAAAATATATTTTTTGTTCATCAGGAAAACTAAATCTCAATCAAGAAAACTCTCAATTAAGCTTTATTCACATGGCGGAAGGCCATTGGCTAAAACGAGGGTTACAGGGTACACAAACCATAGGATTGTTATGTTCTATGCATTCACCTGTAGGTGGCATTAATTATATAGTAAGTGTACCCTGTAGCCTCGCTTTGGTTTAAACAATGGTCAGCTGTGTGAATAAGGCTAAATACTGCCTTTACTTTGCTGTTTGCATCTTTTTTGTACATTAAAACCAATAGGTCGCGACCGCAAAAGGGGTGCTATCTCTATAGGTAGATATGAACAACGTATGACTTATGGCCTGAAAATAATTCAGTCAAACGATTTTTTTTTTCACTTTAATCCCTGCACATTGCATGGACTAATTTATTTGTCAAAGAATAAGTAAGGGATAATGGACGACACAGTATTCGGTTCACAGAAAGAAATGCACGTTTGAGGTGGTAAAATGGCCCCAAGGCGCCAGCCGTCATATGCTACAATGTTGTTATGTTCTGAACATCTGTAAACTTATTTAACCTTCTAACACTGTTCCGGTCAAAAATGACCGATTTACTCATTCCCTGTACCATAAATATGGCATTTTTCATCAGATTGCCTCAAGATCTTATGATATCCTTCACAAAAGGCTTTTGAACACATAGAATTTATTTTGACTACTTTCTTTGAATTTTGAGTGATTTATTCAACGTAGAAACACTTTTTTTGTTTACGGTCAAAAATGACCGCCATAGGAAATGAATGGGAAAGAGTATACATTTCATCCAGGAGATAAAATATATCTCCTTACACACACTCCTACAACTTACCACCAATGTTCCCACACACATGCATGCATGCACAGAAGCACACACACCCACACAAACAGACACACATACAGTACACCCACTCACAGACACACACACACACACACACTCAGTACATGTTGTTAGTTCATGTTGTCATGTTGCCACTTGTACGTGTGAACAACCAATGTCCGCACAGGCATTCACGCACATACGTGAATAGGGGTGAACAGAAACACACCCACCCACACACCCATAAACAGACACACACACATGTACTGTACACCCACTCACACACACATAACACATACACAGTTCATGTTGCCACTTGTGCATGTGAACCACCAATGTTCGCACACACAGGCATGCATGCATACACAGAAACACACACACCCCACACACACACACACATAATGTATACACACATGTACACACAGACACACACCCACACACACAAACAGACACACACACTCTCTCTTTCTCTCTCTCTCACACACACAGTTCATGTTGTCAGTTCATGTTGTCATTTTGCCACTGTGCATGTGAACCACAGTGTCTGCACACATTCACGCACATACAGAAACACACACCCAAACACACCTGATGTAGATGTTAATGTTCTAATAAGGGTCTGTTTACAATAATGTTCTATTAAATAATACTTTTTGTCATGGTATTGGTATTTAAGAGCAGTTAAAACTGTTCGGTCAAATTTGACCGCGAACAGTAAATTAAGGGGGGTAGCAACGAACAGTGTTTAAAGGTTAAGCTGCAGACACACACACTGCTTTCTGCCTGATGTGTTGACGCTTTAATTCACCCAGCCTGTATAGATCACAGCTGGTGAGAGACTGACTGAAAGTAACCTAGCCAAAAATAAAACGGGGAAGAAGACCCTAGTAGGCCCTGTACATAGCACTTCTGAGAAACAACAATTTATTTTTAATACTGTTCACATGATCACATTGAACCATGCAATTTGTTTCTAAATTAATTCCCTGCAATACTTAGGTTTTTGTTCATATCATTATTTTTATGGTTTTAATAACAAACAATCAATGCACATTACATATAATATGACCCCCAAAACACTCTATGGCTGTGACCTCTTTTAGAATCCATCCAGAAGTAACACATCAGTGGATTCTTACCTCCTGCAGGCCCTTGGCCATCTGATTGAGATTAATCTCCTTTAAGATGTGAACCACGGTCTTCCCAGAATGTTCATCAGTATATTTTTGCATTATTAAAACTATGGCATCATCCAGGTCAGCTTTCTCAAGCTTTGACCATGGAATGTCACACTTCAAATGGTGCTTGAACGTCTTGAATTCAGCATCGCTGAGGTTCTCTATGGTGCCCAATAATGCGTCCTTAACTGGGTTTGTGGTGTACTCTGTCATGTCAACTTACTGCATCTGAAAAAAAGTCTGCAGGAATTACACTTGTCATGCACAATACTCTGATGATACACCTACTTTTGCAAGGTCATATATTAATATTTTATGTTTGTTATCACACTGATGAGTTCAAAGCAAAGTTCAGGTCCAAGCTGGGCTCTTTAAAGTGCCTTAAGCCTATTCATATGTTTTTGTTGTTGTACACCTGCAATCCTTTAGTAATACCGTAAAACTCCAAATAATAGCCCGGGCTTTTATTTTCCCAAATCGCCAAACTGCACCGGCTAGTATTAGAGACAGGCGTCTATATGAGACAGGCCTTTAATTCCCTTTACACAAAACTTTTCCTTTGCAAAGATGTAAAATATTATCGAATTCATTATTTCAAACACACTGACTGTCTACCTATATGACTAGGCTATCTGATGACAATTGCGGTTCATCATTCATTTAGTGTTGAGATGTTGTTCATTGAGTGAGATACAGTAAGATCCAAATAGCGGGGATAGCCAGAACAGATGAAACACGTTTTAATTAAACGTAATCTACAAAGAGATTGTATCACACTGAAAGCTCATATTTTGTCACAGCAAATAGCCTATATCTGTCCTTTGTCAAATGCAGTTGCATTATCAGCCCTGACCAAAACCGTTCAGGAATTATTTATGCAAAAGTGGAACATGCTTATTGTTTCATTCTCCCTCCTTTTCGGCACGAATGAAATGGCATGAGAGAGCATGAACCATATTGTTTCTCCCGTTTTGTATTTGACAAATTTGACAACAGTCTACATTCAAATCATAGCCTACTTCCAGGTTCGCGGGAACATATTTTTGACCAGGGGTGCTGAATAACAAAATAATCATGGATGTCCGACGATTTCTCCCCCAGCATATGATTCGAATTTAGACAGCTAAATCGCCATTTCACCGCCGTGTATGAGTAGGTCTAAGAGTGAGAAGTTTTATAATGCCCTGGGCAGCCACATTCCACTGCAACTATGCACAGCACTTGCCACTCCGACTCATCAATAAAAACTGTGGGCGCACACACCAGTCCCATAGAAGCGCACTTGACTTTACATCATTAACCTATTTCAGTAGGTTATATAGCCAGAGAATGTCCGTGAAGCGGGCTCTGATATAGCCTAGTCTAAAGTAAATTCCTTTTCTGACTTCTTTCTCTTTATCTCCATGGCATTTAGAATAAAGAATAACGTTAAGCCGAACCGTTCTGGTTTTGTTGCCAGCATAAAAATAAGCTTACCATCGGCCTATCCGCAAATTTTTAAACACAAGGGATGAATTGAATCGATGATCAAGTCGGACATATAGGCATAGTTCATATTGGAAAAAAGTTATACAATTTGGAACTCTAGCTTTTCCCCACCGCAGTCTTTTAATGCCATCTAATCATAACGCGCAGTCTCATCAATACTTAAGCCCAAATCACACCCAAGATTCGCAACGACATGAGCAGCAACTTGATGCAACATTCTAAAACCTTGCAACTGTGACCAGACATGTGAATGCTTTGCAACGGCTTGTAACGACGTGCAACATCTAAATCACACTGCTGTAACCTCCTTTCTGTAACGGTTTCGTGTCATTGCGAATCTTTAAACAGACGATCTGACGGGTTTTAGAAGATTAAATACAACCCGAAACTAAAAAACAGACCAGGCCTCTACTGGAGACCTGCCTTTAACCCAAACCTGTAGCCACGCCAGGCGTTTAAAAGAGACAGGCGTCTCTTAGGGACTCGGCGATTATTTGAAGTTTTACGGTAGTATTGACTGATACAGTTGTAATTCCTAGCTACGGTCTCCTCTTGACTTTGGATACAAGTGAAATGAAATACATATAAATGTATTTAAATACAATTGAATTGGAATTCAACATAAATCTTACAGACATGTTCCATCGGGAAAGGAGTTCAGCAGTAGGTGAGTGTTAGTAACTGACCAGTAATAAGAAATCAGAAGAGGAGAGGAGACATACAGTACCTTATACATTACTTCTCTTCTCGTCTGTTCTCTTCTGATCGCTACGTTTAGTCCTCTCTCATGTTATTTGTATTTGTGTTTTCACTTGTTTATCTTGTTGATCAGAGGGAGGGGGAATTCTCATTGGGTAGTGCTGCATGTAGAGGGATAAGGTGCTAATGTTTCTATTGTATGTGTAGATGGTTTACTTGTTTTATCTTAGTTACGATATATGCAGGTTAAAACAAAAATAAATGTTTCCAGGAACTAATTTATATCATAAATGTACATGTTGAAGTATCTTAACTACCTTCTCTCTTCTCTTCTGATCTCTGCAGAGATTAAGTATGTTTACTCCCCTCTTATGCTACTTGTCTCTATCTGTTTCCATGAGCTAATTCATATGATAAAGTTATCATGCCCCAGAGTATGAGCTTAGGTGGACTGGCGAGCTAAAGAGTCTGTTCCACTCAGCTGCAGCCTATTTCCTCATTCATGCAGAGGGGGACAGAGGGAGGGGGGTGGATAGGGAATACTACTGTAGGTTAATACTGAAACTGTATTTAGACATTTTCACAAACACTCAAACTGTTTTGAAACTATTTCACAAACAAAGCATGTCTGGATCCTAAACTACTTCTCACATCTTGTAGGTGAGAGATAGTCAGGACAGGGAGCATACCCACACACAGAATGACAGCTTTCAGACAAGCAGTTTAGCTGGTTAAACTGCATTCCCTGAATCACTACCACTGTGATGTGCCAGATCTGTGATAAAACACACATAAACACCAGAGAGAGAGAGACAGATAGATTGATAATGTATGCATGATAATGGCCAACATATAGACAATATAGAGCATAATTATATGGTACTAAAACCATATATGGCATTTATGGTTATGTGAGGGATAATGTGGAAAGTCATTATCGGGAAAATCTGTCCCGACCGGGCAAACCGGACCCCGACGGTCAGTGGAGGGGTCTTGCTTCACCCTGAAGGGACTTTTTTCCCCCGATAATTATCGGCGTTCCATTCATTATCCCTCTTATTATATTATACGGCTACTTGCCAAAACGAGAAAAAAAATTGTCTCTACATTTATTTATCACTGCATCATCGTGGCTTTTTTGCTGAGAAACAAATAGTTCGCAACACACGCTGAACTTGAATCAAACACTCTTTAGAGCACAGCAGATGTTTCACTGTTGAATGAAGTTCCATTGCAAGAAGTGACCGGACTACTTACGGAGTGATGAGAATGATTCCGTTGTTTGAATTGGATGAAATTCGTTGTAGTAACTAACTTGCACACACACACTTCCTGAATAGGATGAAATGTGTTTTAACTAGATGTACCGCATAGCGGTACAAAATATGACCGCCGCTCAGTCCTGTACATCCGTTCCGCGAAAATAAATCACACTTCAATTTGTCTCCATATTTTACTCCATCCCCCACTCTTGAAACTTTTTGTGTATGCTTGTTTGGCATGCCTGAGTGTGTGTGTGGGCTGCACAGAAAGTACCCTACTGGTGCTGAAAAGGTGAATAGATTGTAGAATAGCCAAAGAAGATGTAGAATTGTTATAAAACCTTTAAAATCTCTAAACAATCACAAGTAGGGCAGTTCATCACAGTTCATCCATTGCAACTGGATTGATGAAAGGTCACTTACACCTGTAGGCTACATTGTATTTGGGAAAAGCAAAAAGGTATCAGCATAATGTTATTTATTTATTTATTTTTTATGTATTTATAAACAAAAACATCTCTGTCAGTTCCATGCCAGTTTTCAACAGCTATCAAAACAAAGGTCATTTTGGATGGATGGATTTTTTGTGAATGTTTCTTCTTCTACATAAGATTTTAGTCATCTTTAGTTCATGTAATACTTTATTGTCAATGCACAAATTAAGTAACAGTAGTCTGAAACGTTATTGTTAATGCACAAATTAAGTAACAGTAGCCTAGTCTGAAGCGAAGTGCTGTTTTACATCTAACCAGTGGTGCAAATAACTGACATGTCCAAATGGGCCTTGATGAAATGCGCCGCTAGACTGTTCATACATTTTAACGGACCAACGTTGAAGAGCTTTTGTCCGTTATTGTTAGTGCAAATATAGGCTGATTCATGTTCCCTTGCATTGTTTAAACTGAGGTCCATGGCTAGTCTGGCTTTCATCAGACCAAGCTCAATCTTTTAAGAAATCAAAAATAAATAGCGGGCAGATCAGGCTGGGTTCACCCAGCCTAGTCCATAGGCACCCGATATTGTTTAATTTTCCGATTGAGATATACAGCTCTGGCTATTCTAAATGCAAAAAATGCATCAGGGAGTTATGACAAAACGGTAACTAACAAACTAGATCCTAATAGAAAGTTGTTAGCTTCCTAAGCTACAGGTAGGATTATAAGGTAGGCCTATTGACAACATAAATTGTCAATAGGCTATGCTAACGACACAAATAAAATCTCCTTTGAAAACCAATGGCTTCATGCCCTTACAGTATCAAAGCGGACTTAAACTGTCATATCGTTGGCGAAAAGTTGTAATAACATTCACGCAGCTCCATGAGTCAATGAAAGCGCAAATGAAGTAGCCACTTCTAAATGGGACCTACTACACAGTAGCTTAAGGTGTTTTGCTAAAACAGCCATAATGAAATGAAGGTGTCATTGTTTGGATACTTCACACCGCGTGCTTTTTAATTTCACAGACTACAACTACCAAGCTGTAATCAAAGCACATCGATTCCCCTCTCACACCCTGCACGCACTTAAAACAAAATAAACAGGCGTCTCAGTCTCACGCATGTATAGGCAAAACTGCATCAGACCGGTGTAACGTTGGTAAATCTTCCATTGCACAGAATGATTTTGTAGCACGCGTGCAATAAATGACAGTCGAAAGATACAAACAGTGCTGCTATACATTTGCTTGGTATAACCGCATTTATAGTTTTCTACAAATGCAATAAATCAAATGCCTCCATCACTCAACCCAACGCTTAACGGTAACATTACCTAGGTCCTTATTGATATTACAAGATTAACGTATTGCCTGCAGTAAAACCAAGCATGTCCGATAAACATCCTCAGATTTATTTCGGCTTCAAGAAGAAATGGGAATTACACTTCATGTGAACATCGTCCCATCCTTATTAGATGTTAAATGCGGTAAATTACAGTCCTTGTATGAAGCGTCCATTGTTTTTTTTCAACCCTTTTTTAACTTCCAACAAAATTACGTCTCACTGCAACGATCGCCATCTAGTGGACAAGCGACTACTTCTCGCCAATACTGAAAATGCAGCCATGATGATGATGATGAATATTTATTTTGGCTTTCTTTTTTAATCCTACTGATTTTCATTTTTTACCGGGGAATCACAAATGAGTGATTATGAGCCAGGTTTATGTGGGCCCTTGAGACCAACATACCATAAAAGATTCACAGAGAACTGTGTCTGCCCTACCCTCCTTTCGGGGTCCAGTCCAGCGGGGGCTGCAGATGAAAACGAAAAATGACGGTTCCATGCTATCCATATGGGGGTACATGCTCACCAAGTTTTGTGTACCCCCCCTGTCTTTCAGTGTCCCGGGAATCCTTGTTGGTGTCGTCACTAAATGTACACATAAATTATTTTATTGTAAGGCCCCCATGAACGAAAGTACACAAAACTTGGCATGCATTCAGAGGGTGTCATAATGATCCTACACTTTTAATTTTGTGCAGTTTTGACCTTGTCAGCCAGAGATATTGAGATGAAAACACCTAATTTTATGCTTTTTAATTTTTTTTAACTAGGTGGCGCTATACATGAAATAAGTGGTAATGGGATGGGTTGACATGCCCCTTAAGACCAACATACAAAAAAAGGTGGACCTCCTAGGCCCTACGGTTCTCGAGATATTCACAGAAAACTGTCTCCGGCCACCTACAGGCCAGTTGGTGTATAGTAACATAAATTAATTTATTGTGTGGCCCCCATGAACGGAATTCCACAAAACTTGGCGTGCATACAGAGGGTGTCATAATGATCCTACACTTCCAATTTTGTGCAGTTTTGACTATGTTAGGTCACAGATACCTTCAATTACACCACCTCATTTTTTACTTTTGTGTTTAACTAGGTGGCGCTATACATGAAATGAGTGGTTATGGAATGCGTTGACATGGCCCCTTGAGATCAACATACAAAAAAATAATGGTCCTCCTAAACCTTACGGTTCTCGAGATATTCACAGAAAACTGTGTCTGCCCTACCCTCCTTTGGAGGTGCAGTCCAGCGTGGGGGGCTACAGATCAAAACGAAAAACGATGGTTCCATGCTATCCATATGGGGTTACATGCCCACCAAGTTTTGTCTACCCGGTCTTTCAGTGTCCGGGAATCATTGTGACGGAAATTTGGACATGCGAAAAAAAAAAAAAAAAAAAAAAAAAAAAAAACCCTATATGACCGCCCGGCTTAGCTTAAACGGCGGTCATAATAACTATCCAGCTCAGACACATTTCCAGAGAATGCATTCCTCTGCCTATTATCTGGTCACAGGGACACAAGACAGGGCGATCCAGACCCCGATGTGCGGGCAAAGGGGTGTTGCTTGCTTATTATACGGCTGCTTGTGAAAATGAAAAAATAAACTCCACGTCATGATATGTCTCTTTATATTTATTTGTTACCGTTTTGTTGTGGCTTTTTGCTGAGAAACAAATACTTTGCAACACACACTGAACCTGAATCAACCTCCTTGGAAAATGAAGTTGCTGCTGGAAGTGGTGTAGGTGGCTGGCCAGTAAGTGGCACTCTTCTATCTGGTCAAAAAAACAATCCCAATGCCTCTGTGTGAAGTTATGGAGACACTGAACTGCAGGATCTGAGAATATGGCTCATTCACTCCCTCACTCTCCATGCAAGGTTATGAAATATAACAAACAGGTTTGGTTCTTTGCAGCAACTCTGTGGCTTGAATAGGATGAAATTTGTTGTAATAACTACCCGCACACACACATTTCCATAGAATGCATTCCTCTGCCTATTATCTGTGAGGGTCACAGGGACACAAGCTGTCCTATCAGTGCAGGGATCTCAAGTCTTATACACTGATCATGAGCCAGACCTGCCTTTTCTGACGATGATGTCTTTGTTTCCTCCTAATGCTGAAATGCCTTTTCAACTAGAAAATTAAAAAACTGTAATGACCATTTTTTATATATCCATGGAATGAATCTTAAAATAACAAGAAATTATACTGTACCATCTCAGGCTACGTATTTTTTTATGAATGTTTTCTCTACTTCATATTTCTATGTCAGGCCTGTTACAGACAGAAGTATTATATGTACTATATAGTTTCAATATGAAATATGTTATATATACTGTAAACAGTATGAGCAGTATTTTAGTCCCTCTTTTCACTGGAATTACTTCAGATTTTAGATTTATTTTCTTTGATATTATATTTGTCATTCAAATGACCAAGATGTGACATGTTAACGTTAGAGTGTGATGACATCAATTCAGAAAAATATATATTTTCACTAGAGAAATATCAAAATACCATAGCATTTAAAATGACTTAGAAGGTCATTTCCATTGCCATTTTTAAATTTTTTATCAAATGAATCACAGTAACAGGCCTAACGTCACAGTAACATGACAGGCCAGAGTAACAGGAATGATGGGACACACATTCTTCAGCATGCACTTCACACTGGACATGATCTGAACTGTTTGGCAAGAGGAAATGGCGACATTCCCAGATGTTGGCAGACAGGTTCTGGACAGCATTCATCAAACCAGCTTGGGCTGCAGACCAGAATCCTTCTCCTGACATCAAAGTCGGTATGGTGGTGATGCTAATCGACCTCCAGTTATCACGGTCATTATGGCCAGGCCAATAGGAAAGTAACCAAGGTCTTTCCGGGCCCTGATG